>NC_046657.1:62164015-62169443 GCF_010883055.1 Belonocnema kinseyi
AGATACTTCCAAAACTCCGTGGAGACGTGTTATTCAAGCCAGGTATCATGAAGAGAATCTCAAGAAGAGAGCAGACAACGCAACTCAAAAGCATGAATACTTCGCTATTTTGTTATTTATCTTTTTCGTTTCAAATCGCCTATTCAAATGAAAATGTTCAATTATTGATGAAGTTAAGATTTCTTTTATTATTATAATTTTCAATACCTTTGATTTTTTCACAATATTTTTTAGCTTTTTTGTCCTCAAGCTTCTTCCTGGTTCGCTACTCGATTGGGGCCCTATACAAGAAGCTCGGCTCAGACAGGTCCAACTTTACACATTCCATTTTTTATAATATTGTGGCAGTTTTCCGCTCACTGAAAGACGCTAGCGAACTTACATAAGTGCCCGCGAATTATGAATTCAAATGAAGCAAGGAAACGTTTTTCTTTAATTATAAGAAATAAGTATAACGAAAGAGTATTTGTTTATTTTAGTGATTAAATCAACAAAACAAAACATAAGATATAAGTAAGTTTAATTTGGTATAAGATGGATTCCGATCCAATAATTAGATTTTAATATGTAATTCTTTATCTTGTATTGCGCATTATAATATTGTTCATGGCTCCTAATTTGGTAATAATCACATTCTTCTGCCGTTGGAATTACATTTCTGTCTACAAGTCTCATCTTGATTGCTTCTTGTGTATGCGGCTTATACCACAACATAACTTGCCTAGGAACGCCAGGAGTGTCGATGACGTCATCTGGGAATGATTCGTCTTCTGGAAATTTGTAAAAACAAAAAATAATATTTGAAATTTGAAAAGAGGTTTAAAATAATCAGGGCAAATTGGCTAAATAGTTGAATTATAATCCTAGGCCAAGCCCTGTCTTTTACATTTTGATGTTCAATTTCCGAGACGTATGACGCATGAGAGCGCAAATACACAAATACGCGGAGCAAATTTATTCGTAAAAAAGTTACAAATTTGTAGCTAGGTCTCAGATACGAAATCAAAAAACGAACATTGAATTGTTATTTCTATGAGAAATGTATGGATTAATTTCGAATTTTCTTATGAACAGCTCGAACTTCCTACAACCAGTCCCTCAAAAATCCAGACTTAAAGATAAAAACGAAAAATGTTAATTGAGCGATTTAATTAATAATAATTTATAAATTCGCGATTCATAGGAGGCCAAAAAAATAGGTTTTATAAAACTTTTAGCCACTCATCAGACGAACCCGAACCACACATGCGCACATACACACGCACCGCATGTTTTCGGCGCGTGTTTTTGCTGGCCACGTGCAAGCAAGCCTACCTACCAGTTCCCAGATTTTTTGGGCAAGCTCGTAAATGCTCTGAGAATCTTTGGCCAATCACTTGTAATATTTTTGTAATTATTGACGAAAAATTAGTGATGAGTCATTTGAGAGTTTTCACATCGAGTCCGTCAATTCTTTATCGAATTTCGCAGATTATTTACAAAAATACGTCTATTTCCGATGCATTTTTCTCACTTCCGAGACCTAGCTACTAGTTGGTGACTTTCTTCAGGAAAAATGTTTTCTGTTCAAGCAACATTAAGAATCATAAAAATTTAATGTTTCAAATAAAAATATTACTACTTGATTCCTCGAACTCACGAATTTCGCTAATTTATATTAAGGGCAAGAATCCAAACAATACTTTAGCATACGTGAAGTATAGGAAAAAATACAAAAGAAGAACATATTCTACGGCCATCAACAAGTGATAAATGTAAACAAACCAACGCTTTACACCAGCGCCACCTAGCAGCATCGGTAATAACGAAATAGAAATATTGACGCCATGTTAACAAAAAATATTCGAATGCACAGATACCTTTTTTGCACAAATGCTTGTAATGCGTTCGTTGAACAATTAGAATATTATTTCAAAAATTCTACAAACACAATAAAATAATTTGAAAATTGACTAAATATTTTTCAAAAATCGATCCAACCTCATTTTTCTAACTATTGGAATTAGTTTACAAATTTAAAAAAAATTACACGGTCCCTTCACAAATTTCAATTTAAATTAAATTATGTATTCCTACTTTTTATTGCAAGGTATACAATTATTACTTATTAATGCGGTAGAATGAGTTTTATAAAATGATTTTCTATTTAAAAATTTGTATGATGAAAATTATTCCTTTAACGCATAATCGCTATTTAAATTGTATACCCGATAGCAAGTATAGTTGATCACTTTATTTAATATTTAAAAAACTATATGACGCTATTTACAGTCAAACCTGGATTTAATTTTAATTTCAGGACGGTACGGCGGAGGCCGTACCTCTATTCCCTCCACTGTCTTCTCTGAAATTCACACGACCTAATGTTTCTCTTAAAACTAAAGTTTGCTCTACACCGCACACGCTCTCAGCGCAGAATAGTGGGGACTCCTCGCGCCGTCGTCTTGCCGCACGATGAAAGTCCCGCGTTCGTCGTCTTATTGGATGGCTAGTGTATTTTGTCTCTCTCCTGTTTCTTACGTTCCTTGTTTCTCTCTCTATTTTGTGACGCTTGAATGAGCACCGTACATCAACCCAAAGCGCCTCTCATCCATCCCCACCCCGCGGCGTGAATTCTCGGAAACATTCAATGAAGGATCACTAAATCCAGATTTTACTGTACTTATTATTTTTTCAAATATCTTCTACTGTTGGGACTAATTTGAATTTAATAAAGAGTTCCCAGGCTGATGATTTCAACCTTGAAATTTATCGAATATTCATCTGCGTCACTGTTTTCTTGTAAGAAGGGGGTAAATAATCAATTTTCGCAGGTTAAAAGAAAGAGTTATTACGGATCGACCCAGATTCGGCTAAAATTGGGTCCTCTTTTTAGCTTCCGAAATACTTACTAACACGTGCTCGAATATTAAATTCTGGTACATTGTCAATTCTTAGACAGAACAAACGCATATCATGTCCAATCGTCGTCACTTTAAAAAATATATCATCTACAAACTCCAAGTAGTATCTGAGATTGTTTTGCTCGTGTTGATGAGTTACTACATGATTCGAGTTTGTGAATGCAACAGTGACAGGTAGTCCATGAGCATCAAAGGTCGCATAAGCTTGTCTATTTTTATACATGAAAAAATGCGGATGCCGTTGTCCAGGAGGAGTCACAGTATCTATCACTGTAAAAATAAAATTGAAATTTGTGATTTTAAAAATATGAAAAATCAATCGTATAAGTGTAAGCCTTTTTTAGTATATTTCATAAAAAACCACGAAAATATGAAAAATTAAACTCAACATTAAACGCTGCGCTGAGCTATTATCATTCGAAACTCTGGACACTGAACCTTGATATTTTCTATTAGGAATCCCTTATTAAAAATAAAGAAATCATTGAAAATTTCACCAGAAATCTTTAGAAAATTTTATTGTTCTCCTAAAACCTTTAAAAATTCTTAAAAGGCTTCTCATTTTCTGTTCTGAATCATTAATAATGTACATTTAATTATTTTCGATTCTTTCAAAGACTACTGAAACTTCTACAAATCAAATTTTTTTTTTTTTGAAAAAATTGCTTTAAAATCTTTCAGATTCTTTTTCGACATATTTTAAAATCTTCAAAACTTAAAATTAACCTTTTAAAATAAAATCTGAATAATTTAAAATTTACCTAAAGTCTTATTGTCCGTGTGGTAGCAAAATTAAAAAAAAATAAATTATAAAATATAAAATGATTAAATTTAAAAGTTGCTATAAAATTATGAAAATCAATAAAAATTTACCTACGATAAGCTTGAATCTATTTATTACATGACAGTCATTCAAAACTGTAAAATAATTTATATCTTCATTAAATCATTTTTTAAAATACATTATTTAACCATTTAAAATGAAAATAAACATTTATTCATCATTTTTTTTATAGATTCGATTGGAATAATTATGATCAATAATTCAAAACCTAAATGCACTGATAGGCGAGAATAAATCAATGTAAAATGGATAAAAAAGCAATTTGTAAATTATTTTAAAAACTTGGTTCCTATTTTGTGATTTCTTGTTTAGAATAAGACCCTTTAGTTCGTGTTTAATTTAAAAACAAGTATAATGAAAATTTCCTTTTCCTCCTAAATCTTGAGCTAAGTTTCGTGAAAATAGTTATGCCGGAAATCAATTTTTAAATGAATTCATTAAAATTAATTTAATTTATTTACAATTTGTAATTTTAGTTCATTTTCTTTAACTTAAAAATATATTGAGATATGTTTTTTTACTATCTAAAGTATCTAATTCTCTTAAGTCTGTTTCAGTGTAATTTTAATCCTCTTTGAGTCTCTTAAAGATTTCTGCGGAATTTTCAAGTTCTTATTTACACCTCTTAAAATATCTATATAATTTCAAGTCCGATTTTAATACTCTATAAACTCTGCAATAATTTTAAATCCTATTTAGAGGTTTCAAATGTAAAATTATTAAAAATAATATTGAAATATACTAAAATATTAACGAATAATTATTTTTGAATAGTGAAAATTATTGCTTATAAAATATTAATGTGACCATTCATTGAAATTTACTGCATATTATAATGTAAGAATATATTAATTCGAGGTTCTTTAGTTGACACAAAATCCAAAATACTCTGTACAAGTCGATTCATACACGAAAACAATAATTACAATTAATTAATTACTAATTAATTATTAAATAATTATTAGTTAAATATGAAATAATAATAAATTAATTATTAAGTTATTATTTATTTATTATCACATAATTATTTATTAATTATTAAGTAATTATTTTTTGTCATAGTAGGTAGAAATACACTTGCTTCGAACTATTTTTTCTGATAATTCATTTACCGAAAATCATTTTTATTGTAAAATAAATAGTAAAATATCACTTTTAAATATTTTCCTACGACTAAAAGTACAACAAAATGATTTTAATGGCAACATTCCTTATATATTATTGTTATAACATATTGTAAATATAATTCCAATAATGTATATCACGCATTATATCGTAAAATTGTCAAGAAAGGGGGAGGGTCGGTAAGGCCGGTTTTTGGCCTAATTTATTTTTGGACCAAAAAATCTGAAAAAATCATGGTAGTATCTTATAAGTATCCCGAGTCGATTGCACGCTAAACGGTTTTTTAAAAAATTTTTTACCGTTTTTTCTCGATTTGACCTTCAAATGACCTTGAACCTGAAGCGATAGAGTTCAAAGGATGCCAGATTCGTAATTAGCGACTCCAAAAACCTATAACGTATTTTTTGGATTTTTTTACCGTTTTCTCTCGATTTGACCATCCAATGACCTTGAGCCTGATGCGATAAAAGTCAAAGGACGCCAGATTTGTATTCGGCGACCCCGAAAACCATAGTAAACCCGAGCTAACCTCAGAATACATGTTTAAGAGTGTCAA
>NC_046657.1:62169543-62211373 GCF_010883055.1 Belonocnema kinseyi
CGACCCTCCCCCTTTCTTGACAATTTTACGATATAATGCGTGATATACATTATTGGAATTATATTTACAATATGTTATAACAATAATATATAAGGAATGTTGACATTAAAATCATTTTGTTGTACTTTGAGTCGTAGGAAAATATTTATAAGTGATATTTTACTATTTATTTTACAATAAAAATGATTTTCGGTAAATGAATTATCAGAAAAATAGTTCAAAGCAAGTGTATTACTACCTACTATGACAAAAAATAATTACTTAATAATTAATAAATAATTATGTGATAATAAATAAATAATAACTTAATAATTAATTTATTATTATTTCATATTTAACTAATAATTATTTAATAATTAATTAGTAATTAATTAATTAATTGTAATTATTGTTTTCGTGCATATTTATAGGATTGGTTACCGTTGGAGCTCTTATTTAAAATTATTTGTTTATGTTTTTGCTTTTAATTCTTTACAACAAACAATAATTGTAAAGTTCACAAAGAAATAAAAACTTATTTTAAATTTATATTTGTGATGAAAAGGGTTTTCTTCCTTTCAATTTAAAATCGATTATTTATTTTCAATCTGGTAAACTCAAATAATTCTCGACTTTTATTCTACAAGTCTCTCTTTTGACCGAAGAATTCTTTATATCAATTAATTGTTTATTGCGAAGATGGACTTGCATATTGAAGTAACATTTTTTTTTCATCGTCTAAAGACGGAGTTTACGATATTTTCTGCTTAAATAGACGAATTTTTAACATAAACAGACGAATTCAAAACAAAAACTAATTGGTAAGAAAACCCTAGCATTAAAAACCTAATACATTAACTTTCGAATAAAACAGACCAGTTTTCCCAAAAATAGTTTAAAACTCAAGCAAATAGTACGATTTTGAAACAAAAAATATTAATTTTTTGGGAGACGACTAAATTAAAAAAAAAGTTTTTTTTCAAATAAGAAAGATAAACTTTCAACCGTGTAAAAGGATGTTTCAATATGAATTTTTAACAGCATTATTAAATTTTTGACAAAAAAATGATAACTCTAAACTAAAAGTTAAATTTGAAAAAATAATCCAATTTTTTTTAAATAGTTAGATTTCTAATCAAATATTTGAATTTTTAGCTTAAGAAGATGCATTTTTGATCGAATGATAAAATTTTCAAACCAAAAATATTAAAATTAATATTTGGATTCTCATGACAAACAGACAAACTTTTTAGAAGACATTTGAATTTTTATGAAAAAAAGTTAACTTTAAATAAAGAAAGATAGGGTGTGTACTAACAATTATGAACTTTCAATAAAAAATAGAGTTCGCAAGCACAAAAGTCAAATTTTTTAGAAAAAATTGGTGTTTAAAATGAGAAAAGATGAATTTTTAATAAACAAAGATAATTTTCTATTAAGAAAAATTAATGATTAACAAGATAATTGAATTGCCAACCAAAAAGTTGAACTTTAAACAAAAAGGAATAATTTTCTACCCAAAAAGATGGCTTTTTAAAAAAATATTTGACTACCTGAAAAGACAACTTTACAACAAAACACATCAATTTTCTACCAAATAGTTTAATTTTTAACTTATAAAATATACCCTATAAAGCTTAAACCTAATAGTTTTATTTTTACCTAAATGTTGGATATTCAAGCCAAAAAACTGAACTTCTTGAAAACAATAAAATTTTTAACATACAATTTTATTTACAACTATAAAGATTCCATTTTTACAAAAAAAAATTTCGAACAAAGTATATCAATGTTATGCCAAGAAGTTAAACTTTCAACTAAAAAAGATACATTATTAACAAAATAATAAAATTTCTTATTTAAAAACCTAATTTTCATGTGAATCTGATATTTGTCCAAAAAAAAATTCTAAAGTCACCACTTTTTAGTTTTATTCTGCATTCGATACAAGAAGATGGACAGATATAAATTTGCTGTACATTTATTAATGATTATTTGTTAAGAATGTTTGAATTGAAATTTTTGCTAATTGAAAAAAGCGCATTCTACAACGCAAAAATAAAAATTTGTGCTCATTTTGAGTAGTTAAATAGTACTTCCATTATATTGGATTAATCATCATCAGTTTCTCGTAAAGACTCTGAGACTAGAGAACTTAAGAGAATAAAAAGAGGACTTATATTTCAACTTGGGACAACACTTCAGTTTGATATTATCCCTGAAAATAGCATTATTTATTACTTAATAATATTTGGTTCATTGGGTGCTTTAAAAAATTAAATTTTGTTATCTTTGTCCTGCCCTTGATTACTTTTTTATCCCGAATAAAATAAAAACAAACGCACTTACTCGTGTAGAAATTCAAATGGGGAACTAGTATGGTTCCCGACCATTCGACCCCATTTAAATTCGGGGGCTAGTCGGATTATCTGACTAGCCCCCGACCAGTAGCGTCACGGTAGATTAGTCGGGGGCTAGTCAGGTGCCTCGACTAATCCTAGTCGCAGCCTGATCGGTTACTAGTAGGGGTCCTATTATAATACATCCGCGTGGAATGTTAACCAAACTCCCCAAAATTTCTGAAGCATCCCCTAAAAGTTTGTCAAAATACTTATTATTTACGGAAATCTCCACAATTTTTTTTTGAAATATTTAAAAGCACTCAAATTTACCCAAGATTTAATGGGAAACATATCCTACACTTAAAAATGCATAAATTTATGTAACTAAAATTTCGCAAAATTTGTGGAATATTAATTTTAGAAAAAAACTTCAGTTGGAACGCAGCCATGGAAGAGCTCTGCTCTGAAGGAACCACCGTGTTGGTCACGGTAGCCTCCACTCCAGGCACGTCGCGCCCTTGCGGATTTTCTTTAAAGCTACCAGTCCAGAACCGCAAGACTCAAATAAAGGTGATAGCGAATTCTGAACTGTACCATGCTTCATAGTTTACTACTAGTATACTACTCTTCACTGATTAATCAAAAACTTTTTCTCTTTCCAATTTCAACTAGATGAAGGATTAATCTTTATTTACACATGGCAAACCTTTCAGATTAATTTAAAAATAAGCATCTCTACAAATTTAGAGTTTTATGACTTTCGGCAGACTTTTCACCTGCATCTATATGTATCTTTTCCAATATAGATTGTCTTAAAATTCCATAAAAATGGATTTATAAATGTTCCTCGATATTCGCAATTTTCTAAAAAAATACTACAAAAAAATAAGATTACGTCTTTTTGAAGATTTTGATCGTTGTTTTTATAAAAAGCTGATTTTCGTGCAAAATTATTAACTTAATAGTTATTTATTAAGTATATTTGAGATGAATTTAACATTAATCAATCTTTTCTCAAAAAAAACGGGGTAAAATTATTGTTAAATATATTCTTAGTGTTTTAGAATAAAAAAATCATTATGATTTTTTAGATATTACCTCATTTGATAAGACCTCGCCGAAAACTCAAGCATAAGAATAACCCGATCAGAGCCCCACTAGCTCCTTACCAGAGCCTGAAGATTACCTGCACGGAATTAGTGAACAAAAAGTCCCGACTAGCCCTTGACCAACCACCAACCAAGCCCCGACTGAAATTTTGACAAAATAAAAGAACAAATAGTCCCCGATCAGTCCCTGACTAGGTACTTTGTCAAAATTAATAACCCGACTAGCCCCCGATTAGTGCCCGACTTGTAATAGGGCCAAAGCCAATGTAAATTTTATTTTTTATTTTTTATGTTAGTGAGCTGTTCAGCGATAACAATTTAATGGCGGATAAGAAACAAAATTTCTATTTTTTTCTGAATCCCGGATATATTTTGTAATTTCTAGAAAATTGTAATATGTACCTATATTTTCTGCTCGATTTGAATTGCCTCGCCTTGATGGTCCACCTCTGCGTTCCCGCGGACTACTTCCAGCTGCAAGATATAATACAGGGATTTTTATTAAAGAATTTTTCAACAAATTTTAAAATTTGCTATTGGTCCAAAACCGAGAGGTCGAACGTAACCCCAAATTCAGTTAATATTAAAAAAAAGGTTTTTAAATTTCGATTATGTAAATATATTTTAAAATTCCAGGCTTTTTATAAATTTATATAAATTACCATAACCGCCCATAAATTTTCGCATATTTCTGAAATATTTAGTAATTTATGAAAATGTTTAAAAGTTGTAGAAACTTATTGAATTTGTAGTAATTTGTGATGCTTTACGTAAAATTCGCAATGTGTAATTGAATATTTCTAAATCGTTGGATTATCAAATTATTCTTTTGTAGACTATTTATGAAAAATTGATGAAAATTTTAAAGTAAATGCAGTTGACCATAACATTCTCAAAAGCATGTAATTTGTTACTGTTGCTAATTTCTATACTTTCCTGATAAACAAATGCCGATTTTGCCCTGCTCTGCAAACTAAATTTAAATTTTTTACAAGTAATGGGAATTCTGAATGCGCAGAGAACGAATAATATAAACAAATCAAGTGACAAAGTTGGCCAATTCAGCGTTGTGAATTTTCATCTCAAGAAGAAATACAAATGGAAAATCACCATAAGATGGAATTCCTACATCTGCAATAATAAAACAGAAACAATTCTAATGATACTTATGATGAAAAATCAGGAGAAGTTTGCAGTTACTTTGAACTACATAAAACCTAAATAATACAAATTTTTCATAACAATTTATTTTAACAAATGTCCCAAATAGATGTTTTCTCGTAGAAAACAAATTATTTGTTCTGCAATTATTATTTAAATGACATATCTTGCGATAAATTACCAATTACATTGATTAAAAAATAATTTATGTGATTGCTCTAATAATTATTTTCAACATAAATTAAGATCTATCATCTTTATATACAAAAGAGACTTTTATTTACTAAATTATAATTCTCGTAAAATTTAATAAAAAATATATTTTCGATACAAGTTTTTTTTCATAAAGCATATCCAAAAGTTTAAATTAAAATTTAAAAAATTAAATTTAATTACAAGGTTATTAATTTATTAATTATCGCCAATATTATTAAATTTTCGACCCGCAACGTAGCAATAATTCGTATGTAAAAATCATAAATCGTACATTTGTTCAAATTTTTTTTATAACAATCACATAAATAATTGTTTACTTAACTTCGTTGTTTAATCATTGCAAGAAATAACATTAAAATAAAAATTGAAGAAAAAATAATTTTGTCCAGCATCTAAACGAAAAAGACGACTTTTTTCACCTGGAAATAGTCGGCAAATGATCGATTTCTCAATCTTGGACGTGAGCATTAAAAAAAGCATGTTTTTTCCACTAACGAGGAAAAGTTTCCTAACACGTAAGAAAAAATATGTGGAACAGTGGAAAAAGTGACACTTTATCGGGAACGTGTGATTGAATAAGCCGTAACGTGGCGACATCTACAACTCAGGTGGCCCTTTTGCAACAGAGTCAACGTATATCACTACCCACTATTTTCAGACCAAACAAAATTCGCCTTTTTCAAGCATTCATTTAACATATTTGTGACAATATGTTGTTGTTTACAATCTATAATGCTAATGTTTTATAAAGCTCTAAGTACACAAATGCTTAGGAAGACAATTGTAAATCGCATTTGGACCGAAAAATTAATTTAGAAATCAGAAATTCATTTAATGATAATTTGTGAATCTGCATATTAATAAAAACTGTAACCGTCAGCTTTTCCTGATTTTTCATTCTAAATACTAATAGAATTATTTGTGGTGTATAAGTGCAGATGCAATAATTTCGTCTGATGATGAGTTTCTTTCTGTATTTTATGAATATACAAATTCACAAAGCTGATATGGCCTATGTTGCCACACTATTTGTTTATATATCGTTGTTCTATGACAAAATTTAGAAAATTACATGACATGTTTTACAGCGCGAAATCAGCATTTGTTTATTGATAAATGATATAAATTATCAACAATAACAAATAGCACGATATTGAGAACCTTCTACTGAATTGCATCCATTTTTCACACTCCACTATAATTTTTATCCATTTTTCATAAATAGTTAAGAAAGAATAATTATTTTCAAAAACTGATGCAGCAATGTTTAATCGCATATTGTAACTTAACAAATTCATTTTTACAAAAAAACGTGTATAGCGTTACTTTATATTAATGAGGGGATTATTTTCAAAAGTTAGTTTTAATTTTCCTTGCAACATTTAAAAACTTAGGCCCACTTCGAAAATTTCTACTGTGGTATCAAATTTATCAAATTTTACAGCCTAATAACCATAAATTTCTCCAAGTGAAAAAATGGCTATACATTTCATACAATTTCAAAAAGAAATTCCTGATTTTACTAATATCGGTCAGCATTAATTCGCCCCTTCCCCCCTCCCCCAACGGACTTTTGAAGTTAACATCGAGTTTTGAATGGAAAAGCTTGGTTTTCGAAAAAATAAAAAAATAGTATGGTAACTTCACGGAATACTTTTCACTTAATAAGTTTTGATTACGATGCCCAAAACTTACTTTTATTGTGATCGGAATATGACCCAAAAAATGCAAAATATCAGCTTTGCGTTAAATTCATGCTTAAGATAATATCTTTTATAATATCCTCTGTATTAATTATTCCTATGCAATAAGAAAAAATTTCCACACACTTTTCTAATAATCAAAGCATTTAAAAACATTTGCTATCTATTTAAACAAATTTTTTTTTTACCTTTAAATCGTAAAAAGTTGTTATTTTTTAGTCTAAATGATTTTTTTGTTTGTTTTAATGTTGGCGAAGGGGACCACCAGCCCCTTCCCCATGGCACTCAAGCTGCAAAGCCTGTTGAGCCACATAAGCGTTTATTCTCAAGGTAGTACTTCGAACCCGGACATCTGCGACAAGTATTTTGAGTGTACACTTATTGGATGACAAGTTATCAGAGTTGGATTGTATATACCTCTAAGGTGCCAGGCATACCAATCGAATAGTAAATGATGCCCTTCTTAGTAACAGCCAAAGTAATCCTCACCCACTCTGCCATTTGGCAGCCTCTCTCACAGGTCCCAACAGAAGAAGGGGGCAATGATAGGACAGACGGAACTATTCCTCTGAGGTTATCAGTTACAGACACGTACCGATTTGACGCACTGACTTATTTTTGAGTCTTCTGCAAATGGTCTTCGACTTCTAAGGGTACTCTGAGGGCACCTAATGTTTAAGTTGCATTCCGAAACACCAAAGCCCCGGAAGAACTACATAGCAAAATTTCCATTTGTACCGTATCAAGCAATCAACCTCATTTCTCCTGCACGAAAGCCTGAAGCACGAAATCAGTCAAAGGTTAGTTGAAGGCAACCCCAGGCACTTGACTGAAAGCAAGAGTTTGGTGTATACTCGATTGAGTATTCGCGCACCACGACCCATCGTAGCCGACAGAGGCAAACTCTCTCGCGCTCCTCCTCTGAAAGACTGCGGGAGCCAACAGTTTTAGGAACTGTTAAATCAATCCCTCTTTTATCGGAGCACCTGCGTAGTGTCAAATATCTGTTTCTTTGAACAATTACTCCCCTGTTAATCGTATAACGTTGGTTTAGATTTAATGACACAATTAACTAATGAGAAAAGTAATATTATTTGCTTAGGACATTTTACAATTTTTTCAAGTATTTTTTTTTATTTAAACAAATTTTGTATCCCGTAAATAGTGAAAAGTTAATGTCTTCTTAAATTAATGTTACACATAATGAATTTTCAGAGTTGTATTGTTCATATTGTGGTATTTTTCACATATATGAAGTTAGAAATATTATTCTTCAAATGTATCAACTTTTTTTTACATAAAACTGATATTTTGCATTTTGAAGGGTCTTTCCGGGCACAGTACAAGGGGACCGGGGGATTTAACAGTAAAATGTGTTGAGTGAAAGTTATGCCTTAAACATTCACAGAAAAAACGAAAGATAAAGTTTACATCGATTTCAGGTGAAAGATTCACCGCAACAAAAATTAACCCTGCCGGATAAACTTTACATGAATCAAAGATAATTTTCGATTTTCAACCTTGCCTGGATGATCTTTCGCCCTGCGATCGCTCCATTCTTATTCTAGATGTAGCGAGGATTGCGACGCCAACGCTATCTATCGTCGTTTAGCTTTATTAAATTGGAGAGAACCGGGGATTCCCAACTTTCAGTTGCTTTTTGCGCTATTTGCTAAGTGGTGTTATGTAAGTTTTAATTCCTCTACAGTAGTCTAATTTATTTCGGATGAAATACATCCGTAAGAAAAATTTTTTTTCGTATTTTCTGTTACTGATTTTACATGTTTTACCGAACTTTGCGTAATTCCGCGTCACGCAGTAGACGAGATCAAAATTATTCTTCTAACCTCGGTGAAACTTCTGCCGAAATATTGTCAATTTTTAACCGTTGCAAGTCTTACCTACAACAAACTTTAACCTTTGTTTTTTCTGTGTCGTTTTAAATCTGGTGTCCCAAATTATAGCTCGAATTCACTTATACATTGCCGTTTGCCCATTGCTGCTAAGGACGCCGTAGCAGACGACAGATTTTATTTCATGGTAGGATAAACATAATTTTTACATTTGATTAACAAATAGTTAATAAAAAGTACTTCTATTTTCAATTTTTTCGAAAATCGGGCTATTTCCATTTAATTTAAGATGTTAATAAAAAAAAACCCGCTGGCACGGGGCAATTATCGCAGATTAAAATGGTTTAAATTTTTTAGTAGAAGTGATTGGAAAAACGGTCAAAGTCAGACACTCAGAGATTTAGGAAAATCTCCGGAATTTCTCCGTTAGCGCAGCGTCAAAGTGAGCGATTCACGCCTCATTTTGCAGGCTAATAACAATTCTAATTTTGCAGATGAAAAATGTTATCCTTTTTTTATTATGAATGAGCGATTTTTAAGAAATCAACAGCATTAAAAATCTAAAAATAGATTTTTATGACCTATGTTTAGGCTAATACATACATAACAAAAACTTGAGACAGACAATAAATTAAATTCTGGATTAGAAAAAATGATTTAAAAAAATTGTTTTCTGAAATTTTGTATCAAAATTTCTAGTGGGTTAACAGTCAAGCGAAAAAAAACACAGGAAGAATTTTCATTGAATGTTCATATTGCGCTCTATTATTTCATGTAGCTTCGTGAATCCGTACCTTATGTATCTTTAAGATTTATTCATTCTAATGTAGTATCTTTGTAGTTTTAGCATTTTTCAGGACCAAAATCCGCTCGATTGGATCCTTCATTTTTAATCTTTTACTTTCAACGTCAAATTCCAAATAAGAAACATTTAAAACCACCCTCATACAAAATCTTCCATTTTGGATTTTTAAAAGTTCTTGCTAAGTTTAAATTCAGCGACACCAAAACTCCCCTTATTCCAAGTTCCCTTGTCTGAAGTGAGGGTTGGTGGGGGGCGATGAAAAGGGATTCTCCCCGGATTTGTAGTTTTCGAAGGGGGCCCATATTTTTGGAATTGTATTTGAAACAGCAACCATACAAAAATTTGCATCGCTGAAAGCCCATTGGACATAAAATTTGGTGACGTCTTCACGACATTGTTACGACATCTTTACGACAACTTTAGGACGTCCTATGTCCATGTCATTAAGATATCTTTACGGTATCGTAAATGAGTCGTATGATCTGACGATGTCTTTACGATATCGCAAAGACACCGAAAAGACATGGACATAGGATGTCGTAAAGTTGCCGTTAAGATGTCGCAATGATGTTGTAAAGACGTCGCCAAATTTTGTGCCCACTGGGAGGCCAACAAACTTCAAGAAATAATAGAAAGACAATGATTTCCAGTACAATTTATACATCCAGCAAATCATCATCAAATTTGTTAAAAGTTACTAGTGAACTACATTTTAAATTCCAAAAAATTAATACACAATGCCATCCATTTTGATAAATTTTGTAAATTTTACAAATCCCAATAATTTTCACAAATTTCATAAATTTATAATAACAAATTTTTTTTCTGAGAAACGGGTTCTTAGGAATTATTTTTTAAACGGGGAAGATTACAACATTTTGGTCCGGAAAAAAATGCGCAATAAATTTTCCTATAAGAACATGTAAATTCAAAATTAAAATTCTCTGAGTCTCACAAATTCTTTTTACTTTAAGAAATTATAATATACTAACGTGTACTTCCAGAACTTGAACTTCTCTCGCTGCTAGAATATGAAGAAATCGGGATTGGTTCGGGCCGTGTTTGTATTGAAGGTGTTGGTGACCTTCCAGCACCTCCATCTGTAAGATATAATGTAGAGATTTTTAATGAAGAATTATTTCACACGAAATCCAAAAATTAAAATAACGGTGACTCCGAAACCCCCTCTCCCTCATAACACACACCAAAAAAGGTTTCGTGAAATTCACAACATGTTCAGTAAAAGTATGGAGAACATGAAATGTTAGAAGATTTTAAAATAGACTCAATGAAATATAATTATTTTCTGTAGATTCACCTAACTTCCCGTAAAATGTAGAAATGTATGAAAAACGCCGCATAAATTAGATTTAAAGTTCTCATAGAATCTACCGTTAAGATATTGTTATCTGAATGTTTGTTAATCGCGTTGTAAATAAAAAGGTTCCTTTTCTTCATAAAAGTTTTAGACAAACGCGTTCAAAAACGATTTTAGCCGTTATATTGAATCAACTATTTGAATTCGTAGCTTTTGACATCAAATTCAAAATCAGCCACTCCATAAAACTTCCTTGTAGCATGTTTTATTCAGCTGCGTCGCGAAATCAAATTCTTCCCACTTTTATGGGATTTTCGCACACTGTGCAGTGGCAGTTTTAAATTATTTTTGATTGGCTTTTAAATCTATGCGGAAAAAACGCCTACGAGAAACTTTGGAAACGCAGAAAATTCTTCACAACAGCCCTCCTAAAATCTTATTATCTGAAGGGTCAGAAAACCTCAAGAAGTCATAAGCAGACGTAACAAAATATTTAAGCATGATTCATACTTCCAGCAGAACGGTTATCGAAGTTATAAAGTCACTGGAAAATTACCATATAAATCTCAATATTCCCGTTTAGAAATAGCCCGGTTTGACCCGACCAAAAGAAGGTTTCTGGCCAGAATCTGACCGGGTCCAACCGGGATACTATTTTGTCAATTGCCCGGCCGCGATCTGACCGAGTTCCCATCGGGACCCAGTCGGGCCAAAAACGGTGCATAATAGAAGTATCATAACCTTAAAAACATCTTTAGAAATATCCACAAACGACTGTCGTAAGTGGGTCGTTTGCAAATATCTGACAGGCGAAAGACCAATTTTTTGTGTTTTAGGTGTTTTTGATCAATTATGAAAGAAAAATTTAACTAAGTTAAATTATGTGGTTTCCCAGTTTTGATTCTGCATTTCTCAGACTTGCCGTGACAGAGAAATCGTTGACCAACTTCTTTTTTATTTTCAAACATCTTTAATGCTAAAAACGGAGTAAAACGTCGGTGGACGCCAGGTTATCCGTTAAGAAATTTGTTAAATTTCACAAAATTGTATCCAAATTTCTGGAGCAAGCGGATATTTTTATAGGTAAGTGAATTATTTTTTTAATAAGTAAGCATTGTTAATATTCGTCCACCTTAATGTTAAATCAATTTTCTAAACCGGTTTCATAGGTACAGAAGCTTGAGAATCATAGCCTATATTTTGATACTCACATTAAATCAATGTTTGTAGTTAATATGTTTATTATTATGAATGCAGTCCTTAAATTGAAATTCTAACATCTTTGTACAAGTGAAAATAAGTGCTGGCAAAGATTCTCATCTCTACCAGTTGGTAGAATATGTTCGCTGTGGTAAAAAGGCTCCAGTAAAATGCGATCGAGGAGCCCAGTCAAAAACTGGTCGGATTCTGACGGGGTTACCCTATTTGTATCCGGGATCCGATCGGGTAACCCGGCCGGGAGCCGACTGGGTACACCCGGCCGGGATCCGACCAGCGCAGTGTGACGAAACCAACCAGAATCCGACCGGGCAGCCAGACCAGATTCCGGATACAAGCAGGGCACACCCTGCCGGAATCCGGCCCGAACCCGGTCATAATTTCTACACGGGTTTAGACATTTTTTGAATAAATTTTTTATATTTTCATCAGTTGCACAAATTTAGTTAAATTTCCAGAAATTCTATTAATAACTTACATACATTTTCATGCATGTTTACAAAATTCAGAAATTATTCTGCTGTGATTCGAAAAACACTGTTACTGCAAAATATCAAAAATTAATTTCTTTGATATCTTTGAAATCGTAAAAAAGTTATACCCGATTATTTCAATAATCTTCCAAATTGTTAATACCTTTAAAAATAATTGCAGTTTAATTTTTTGAAAAGAGCATTGACTGAAAAACAGTAATTCGCTATTTGAGAGAGAGAGAGAGAGAGACCCGCAAATGACCTTGAACTGCAGGCGTAAACCATGGACTGCTGAATACAGAAGTCATATTATCTGTCTCTAATAAGCCGTTTTACAAGGTAATTTGAAAACATATTTCTATCATTTTAACCTCTTTGTCAATTAATTTCGTAATACATTTTTTCGAGTAAATATTTCTATAAAACTGTTTTTAAGGAACATAATTTCATTTATCCTACTTGTGCAAGTATGTTGATCAATTTGCATTTCTTTAACGTCATTTATTGTAAGTCCCCAAAAGAAAAATTATTATTAAATGTCTCTATTCTTAATAAATAATTGTGATAAAAACGTTAAAGAAGTTACATTGTTGAAAAATGTAATAAATGAAAAAAATATTTTTAAATAATTTCAGTTTGATAAGGGGAAATAATTAGTTGGAAATTTTGAAAGAAAATTAGTAAAGTTGTATTCATGACCGAGAACACAGTGCTTCTGATCTAATTAACTCTGTTAAGAGAATCTCGTTATAATTTGTTTGAGTTTTAAAATTTGTTAAATTTATTATTTAATATTTAAATTGATGTCAAACTTAGTATTTTATTTCAGAATTAGCATTTGAAGACTCTATTTTGCAATGTTTGATTTATTTGTTAAATTCTCTTTCATTATTATTATTCGTACGGGCCAAGAAAGACTGTTATTTAAAGTTATCGATATGGATTACTCCACATTTCCCTGAATTTCCAAAGGTGCCCTTAAATTTCTTAAATTCCTTAAATTCCTTAAATTTTAGATTTTTACCGAATCTTAGAAATGGTTTATTTCTTTAAAACATTGTAATATACTAACGTTGATCAGAGTGGCTTCGACGCCCCTGGCTCCTGCGTCGTCCTTCACTTCTAGAAGTCTGCTCAATACGTCCAACTGTAATGTATAATGCAGGGATTTTTATTAAAGCATTTTTTCTACGAGACCCAGAAAATTGCTGTTTGTGTAAAATAAAGAAAGGCCAAATGCAATCCCGAAGTCAGTAAATAGTTTTAAAAAATCAAACTATATTTTTTATGTTTTATGAAGATTCAAGTATATCAATGCCTATGAAGACAATTTTGAAGTACTTTTGGTCAAGAAAATAAATGTAGTTATGAGAAAAACTCATTTATTGAGATTTTTTAATTGAAATGTTTATAAAAACAGTAAATCTGTGCGTATACTAATTTTTCACTATGACTATTATTTGAGTTATTTATTTTCTATAAGAGCAAATGCAATAATTGTATCAGATGGTCAGTTTTTTTCTAGATAAAAATTCACTTAGCTAGAATGGCCAATTTTTGTGACTTTATTTGTTCAAATATTGTTACTCTGTGATACAAATTAAAAAATCACAAGACACGTTGCTTTCAAAAAAATACTTTATAATCGTTTAAGAAATACGACCTCTAGAAATTATCTAGCTAATACATCTAGATAAATTCTAGATGCCAAATTTAGCTAAAATAACTAGTTATTAAGGTGGAAATGATAGAAATTTTGGGTAACACAGCTATGTTTTTTTTCGGAAACGAAATCCAGCTAAACTTTTAGTTGGGATAGCCAAATAACTGTTAGTAGCAGGCGATGCGCAATGTTACATGATGTTATGTATCATTAACTCAAAGAGCAAACGTCCAGACTTCCCACTAATTAAAAAAATTAAATTTCGTGTATAAAAGAGAAGAAAATTTGCATTTTTTAGTGACGAATGATATAAAATAACGAGATTAACAAATAGCATGATGCTCAGAATTGTATGCTAAACACTTTTTAAGTGAGCAGTGTTTGACACTTTTCTTACCCTTACTCACCTACCACCCGTAATTTTTTTTTTGTTATGGTTAAGATAAAAATAAAATTTATTGTTATAGTTTTATTTCGTAGACACTCCTTTTCAATCCATAAAAGAACTCGGCACGTTTGGAAAAAACCCGAAAGTATAAGTTCAATTTTTCGAAAATCGACAATTTTGCCCATGTTCATTAAGTGGGACTTTGAAGGGCGTGATGGCACGTGTTATTATTTGAATTTTGAAAAAATATTGCAAATTTTCGTTCTCCGGAAATGGAAAATTTATGAGGAGGGGGGGGGGGCGAATACCCTCTAAAGTAAAAAAAATTTGCAATGCATTTTTGGTCTACCCTAATGTAGCTATTAAACTGAAAATAATTTTCCTCCATTCCGTAATAAAATAAAAAAAACGAATGTAAGACAGAAAACCCTAAGAGAGTCGATCAACGGTTTGCGATAATTTGCCAAAGAATTTAAAAAGTACCAGTAAACTTGCTCAAATTTCTTACATTTTTATGAAGTTCCAAAATACATAGAAATAGCTTTTTTTGTTTGTAAAAAGGGTGTTTTCTGCCTCACTTTAAAATTGAAAAGACCCTAGCATTTTATCAAAAGAAGAAATACGAAATTAATTCCCTGTAACAATATATATTTTCAAGTTAAAAATCAAAACTTGTTTGAAAGGTCTTCCAGGCCAATGATTTTGAGTTTTTTTAAATCACAGCAATTTTTTCTTAGTTAAAAAAACGCTTATATACTTACAGATCTGGTTTATTTGCCTGTGCATTTCTGCTACAGTTTCGCGATCAAAGTGTTGTACATTTGAGAAAGGTGGACCTGTAAAATATAATATAGCGATTTTTATTCCAGATTTTTTAAGTAATCCTGAAAATTTGAAAACGGGGAAAGCTACAATATTTTTGTCCGAAAAAAATTGCGCAATGAATTTTCCTATGAGAATATGTGCTTTCCAATTTTAAATTCGAAACTTGTTTCAAAGGTCTCCAGGAGCCAACGCCCTTCAGTAAACACAATTAATTGACTGTTAAGAAATAAAATTTAGATTTTTTTCTGAGTCACAAGAATTGTTTGTTTGTTTAAAAAATTATAATATACAAACCTCTATTGCTAGAAATGTAGGCTCCATGGCGAGAATGTATTGGCCTGTCAAGGTCTCTTCCTGTAAGAACGAATATAGGGATTCTTATTGAACAATTTTTCCAACGAACCCTAAAAATTTAAGTACGGTGATCCCCAACCCCCCTTATAACACACTCAGAAAAAGTGACCGGAAAATTATAATTAAAATCTTCAATAAAAAAAATGTTCTATAAATTATATATATTTCCATCATTTTCACGAATTTTCATGAGTTTGCACCTGTTTGATCAATTTCAATATATTTTTGTAAAATTCATCAAATTTAAAAAAAAAATATTCTGCAGTGACTTGGAAAAACACTGTTAACTGCAAATAATCGAAAAACAAATTTGTACATGATTGGCAACAAAAAATAGAACTAACTATTTAAATAATTAATTCACTTGTAAATAACTCTAAAATAATTATTGTATAAAAAACGTTATAGATAAAGAAATATTTTTAAATCATTGCAGTTATTTAAGGTGCAAACAATTATTGGGAAATTTCGAAAATAAATTAATAAAATGGTTACATTGATAACATTCTTATCTATATGTTCTTGGTAAAAAAACGTTGGACTTTTAATTAAACAAAATTTATAACATTCACTTCTGTAATTCTTCAAAATGGTCAGAATTCAAATTGCCGACATTTAAAATTTAAAATTTCCTCATTTAAAAAATGTACAATTACCAACTATAAGAGCTTTATGTTAAAAAATGAAAAATTCTGAAATTTTAACGAATAATATTTGAAATTTGATAAACTTGGAACATTTTTAATAAAAATGCTTGATGCTTGATCTTCGCAATTGATATAGTCTATTCAGTACCATGATTGAAAATCATCGAAAGGCGATTTGCCGAGAATGATTTCCCGCCCATGTTACAAAACATAAACCTGAGCTGGGAAAACCTTCCAGGCTAAATCGCTCTAATGGTACTTTGACGACCTCGCTTTTCCTTGAGAGTCACGGAACTCGCAAGGAAAGAAAGTAATAAAAAACACACCTGGCGACAGCTGCGTGGGAAGGTTTTCCCAACACGCGCCAGGCCCGACAGACATGTATCTGATCCTTCACTATATCTCTCGCGGTCGATGTTCTTTCTGTTTCCCTCCGAGAAAGCTTGGCCAGCGGCGGCCAACTACGTGTTAAATTCTTAAATTCATTTTTTTTTTTCATTTTTTTCTGGGCGAGAAAAGTTCTCCGTTAATTTTCAATTTCCAAATTTTTGTTTCTGATTCTAATTTCATTTTGTATTCAGGTATTTTAATTTTTGTTTTTAATTCCTTTTTTTTAATTTTGTTTATCTTGTACTTCCGAATTTTCTTTCTATTTTAATATTGATTTTGTAGTTTCATTTCTATTTCCATTTTCCGTATTTTCGCTTTTCATTACATTTTCTGCATTTCAATAT
This sequence comes from Belonocnema kinseyi, assembly GCF_010883055.1. Classification (NCBI taxonomy): domain Eukaryota; kingdom Metazoa; phylum Arthropoda; class Insecta; order Hymenoptera; family Cynipidae; genus Belonocnema; species Belonocnema kinseyi. Next base: position 62,186,332 of record NC_046657.1, read on the forward strand.
CAACTTGTACTTTAATTTCTATTTGTCTTCCCATATTTTCACTTTTCTTTGTATTTTATTTTTAATAAAATACATACGTTGCGCGCGAAAAATTCTGGGAGACGGGAATGGCGAGGCAGCCAAAACGCGCCTCCATCTCCCACACAATAGGCCGCGAGCGCCGCGCCAGCCACCAGACGTCTGCCTCTCGGCCTCTCGCTCTCTCTCTCCTTCTCATCCTCACTCTCTCTGCTCGTTATTTCCCCGAGACCGGTTAGCTCGTTGCAGCTCAGCAAGTCCCCTCCCCCCCTCTCCCTCTTCAGGGGTCGGTAAGCTCGTTGCGGTTCCGATAACCCCACAGTATCTCTCTCTCTCTTTCTCGTTTCAGGGGTCAGTAAGCTCGTTGCAGTTCCGACAACTCCGCACTCTTTCTCTCTCACCTTTTCTCTCTTTAGAGGCCGGTAAGCTCGTGTACAGCACCGTTAACCTAGCACTCTTTCTCTCTTTCTCCAGCTCTGAGACCGGTAAGCTCATTGCAGCTCCGCAAGTCTCTATCTTTCTCTCTCTCTTTCTTTCGGAGGTCGGTAAGCTTGCATACAGTTCCGAAAACATTGCACTCTTTTTCTCTCTCTCTCTCCTCTTCACCAGATCTGAGACCGATAAGCTCACTGCAGCTCCGCGCATCTCTCTCTTTCTCTATCTCTCTTTCTTTCAGAGGTCGGTAAGCTTGCATACAACTTCGACAACCTCGCACTCTCTCTCTCTCTCTTACTGCTCTAACTAAATCCTACCTATTCTATACCTGGAAACAGGCAGAAACGCTTCCGCCCCAGCTTTTCCACCCAACACTCGACGCGGCAACGCACATCGGGCTTTGGTTCTGACCAGAACCAGCCCTGTACAAGGACGAAGGGTGCTTCCTACTTAACGTGAAGTTACAGTAGGGTCCTTACTCTTTCCAGCACTGGTTTAATTCCGAAGGGGTGAGGCCCGATGTTGGCAATCGGGGTCGACAAATCCCGAAAACTAGGTAGGCAGATCGTCCACCGGGGATCGCCAGTTTTCTCGTCACCGCGACGGAGAGGAATAGTCCAAAGCCCGTAGTTTCGCCTAAAAATGACATCCTCGCGTATTAAGTGCCTGTGTTCGTGCCTTAAGAGTGCCTAAATTAGTGAAAAATCTTCCGAGATTTCAGATTAACCAGGAATAACCAAGATGGACATCGACGCTGCCCCGCCTCCTCCTAGAGAATCTGCCACTCAAATACAATACGCTGTAAGTTATTAAATAAATCCCCATTAGATTAACAAAATTACTTGTTTTGCTGTCTACACCTTCTCTCAGCATCCTGACTTCTCCCATTTTCCTGACATGTAGCCAATTCATGGGCCATCGGCTACAATTGGCGCCCAACCAAACACACACTTTCCCAAATTTCTCACTTTTCCATGCTGAGATAGGAAACGAGACAGAAAAGAGACTATGCACATGTATATATTTAAATAAATTGAAAATTACATCATATGCGTAAATTAAGAAGTGGACGGAATGCCAAAGTGTAAATAAAAATGAACACTCATATAAAGAAATTTCGAAAAATGATTAGGAAAGATCTAGAAGAAAAGTGTAAGAATGGAATGGTATAAAGTTAAGGAGATTTTGGAAGTGACGGGAAAATAATTCCTATATAAGAGCTCAGCAATAGAAATGTTGAGAAAAGTCAGTTGAGAAAACGTTAGATTTTAAAAGTGAAAGCAACGCGATTACGCAATTTCGATAGAGTAGGGGACAAGAAGTCAACAGCGGTGACGAAGTAACTTAGGTCAAGACCAAGGCCAAGCGTATCATCACATTTATTCGATGTTTTCACGAATTTAGAAGGGAAAATGTTATTATTGGGCGATATAAATTCACAGAAAGATAATTTAAAGGTTATTTCAAGATTATAGCGGGTTGTCAAAAATAAAGAATAAAGAAGTTTCTCAGACTGAGTAACTAAAGAAATGAAAGTTTTTATTTTTAAAATTAAAGTAGAGAAAGTGGAAACATTTATGAAACTAAGATCGGGAACAGTTAAGATCACGAAAATGACAAACACGGTCCCAGAAAGAAATTTATAAAATAGACAAGAAGATGAAATATTAAAAAGGAATGAAAATAACCAGAACATAATAAAACAATTAGATAAATACAGTTCTCCAGCCCTCAAAGAGTCACTCGTGCAAAATTTCACTGAACATACCCGCCAGCGAGTCTTTTGCTGCCAAACTCACATTTTGGCGTAGCATCAGACCGTATACCGCCGAATTTTACACTAGATCCCAGAAACTGGGAAAATGCGGGAAATAGTTCTCGTCTTTCGAAAGCAGAATTATCAGAAGTAGTATACATTTAGAGCAGGGTATAAGATTAATGAAAGATAATGAAATTAATGATTTTAAGAAAAATTAAACGTATGAAAGATTCGATCTTAAATACAAATACGCAAGTAATTAACGAATTAGAAGAATTGATTGCTAATGATGAATATTTAAGTAGGAAAAGGGAAGCGTAAAGGAAAAAACGCGAAATAATAGAAAGGAAACGTAACGATTTAGTACAGAAAAAATTAAAACCGAAAGCTCATAGTTCGTTTGAATCCCGTGAAAATAGACGCGAAGTCGAAAAAGAGAGTAGGTGGACTGATTTTAAGAGAAAATTAGAAGAGAATAAAAAGAAGACTAAACAGAGAATAAGTAATGAACGAAGTTCACTTCAAACCGTGTATTTTGAAACAGAAAAATAATAGAAACTGGGAAAATCCGGACCGAGAAATTAATAATAGACAAAGATTTGAAAATGAGTACAGATGGCCCAAGCCATAAAATCGTTATCGGGAAATAGAGATTGATGATGAAGAGGGTATTGATCATCGGTTTAATGTGTCTGAATAGAGACCTAGTAACAGATTGTCAGAAACTGTGACAAGGTTAGATGCTAAAAATAAATTTGATGATAGCGACTCTGAGGAAGAACAGAGAGAATCCAAAAATTTAGGGTCACGTAGATCAAAATGAAGATCTACTTTTATACAAAATAATAGCCGAATAGATAACAGAAGATGGCCAGATTCTAGTTAGACCCAAGTTAGGAATATGCCAACCCAGAATAATACGAATATTCCAACGGCCTATTTTCCGTTTGAGATGACTCAAACCCCGTTCCAAATCATGTCGAATCGGCCATTTAAATTTAAAAATAGCAAAGATGATAGTCCCTTACAATTTCTAGATGACTTATACAGATTTAAAAGAGGATATCAAATTATTGATTTTAATATTCTTGAAAATTCAGATGCAATTGTATCGCAAGAAACTCTTGAGTGGTTCCATGTAACAAGACGTAATTGGAATGCTTAAGGTGATTTAAAAAAATTTCATAGAAGTCTACATGGATGAGAAATTTTCAGAAGAAATTAGAAATAAAATTAAGTTTTGCAATCAAAAGGAAGAACAAGACATCCACTCATTTTTAACAGAAATTAGAATATTATTTGCAAAATTATACCCCAGCAAAAGTCTAAAATGGAAATTAAGAAGAACTTATGAAAATTTAAGACTATAATATAAATTATATACTAAAAGAAATAATTTTGAAAACTTGGAAGTATTTGAAAATGTAGGGAAAGAATTTGAAACAGAAATGGTAAAATCAAAAATTAGAGGACAAGTTTTAAAAGTTGCAGAAAGTAAAGATGTAAATAGAAATCAAGGCAGTCATCGAAATCAGAGTAATAGTCGAAACAGTAACAATCCAAACCAAAATCTAAACAACAAACATAATAATGGTCAGAATAGAGGCTATAATGAGCGAGGAGGTAACAAAGGTCGATTTGAAGACGGCAAAAGCAGAGGCTTCAGTCAATTAAAGACAGGGAGTAAAATCTGTATATCAGAAACAAAATACCGAAAAAGACAAGTTTAAGATAGATCAGAAAAGTGGGAAGCGCATTCAAGTGCACAGAGTGCGGCGGGCTCTAATTCTGAAGATCAGGAGCGTAAGCAAAATAGGGAATATGAGGATAGAATTCCTTGTTATTTTTGTGGTAAGACAGGCTACATACAAAATGAATGTTGGCATTTTCAAAATAAGGGAAACAGTCAGGGAGGATTATACGGGCGAATACATCCTCACAGTCAAATAAAAGGCCTGAAAAATTATATTCAGATTTCGATACCCCGGACAAAAGAAGATTTCATGTTTGGATAAATTTTGAGACACATTTGTACAGGAAGTTGATCGATACCGGTGCGACACACTCATACGAAGGTCAACATTTATTGAACATAATTAAGCTTTAGAACTACGAAATTAAAACCCCTGATTCGGATAAGTTAATTGTGGCAAAAGGTAAGGGAGTGAGTATCATTTGCCAAATACTCATTCGTTTCAAAATAGGCCATGTCACTAAAGAGATATTATTTAGAATAGTGCCAAACTAAAGATAACAGGGTATAATTGGAACAGTCATGCTTAGAAAATTAGGATTGAAAATGAATGATGAAATTTACAAATAGTAACTTCCGGAATTGCCTGAGATTTGATATACGGTCCAATTTCATTCCCAGGCTAATCCGGAACCAATTAAAATAAATTTATTAGGGGAAACAGAAAGTAGAAAAGATATACGCGCAATAGGAACACAAACAGGCTGGTAAAGTGTGAAGAGAGACACAAGATCAAATAAAGATAGGAAGAAAAAAAACAAGAATAAGGATAGAAAGATAAAACAGATAGGAACAGAAAAGAAAACCATAGTAAAAAAAGAGAAAAAAGATAACAATAAGGAGAAAGAGAGCGACAGCAGTGCGAAAATTAGATTCAGTACTACCATTAGTTGCAATCATGGTAAAGAGGGGGTAACCGAAAGTGCGCTTAAAGGTAGGAAATCGGCAACACCGTTAGTGAGCGATGAATCAACTCCTAAACCAACATCTGCCTCCCCCACACATCGAGTAGCGAAAACTCAAACCAGGCATGTATTCCACAGCTGATGGAAATACAACTACAGAATAGATTCCGAGCGCTGGAAACGCTGGACTATGACAACCTTGAGAACCAGAAGTGCGAGCGAATTCGTAAGGCAAGTAGTCCAAACAATAATTATACGCACGGCGAACTTTACAGTAGAGTGATAAGAAATAAATACGGAAAGAAAATCGAGAAAAAGTTTAATTGAAGAATTTATTTTAAATCTAAAGACACAAATAATTTCTCGGAATAGAAAGTATCTAAACTTAAAATAAAATGAAATGGATCAATTATAAAAATAATGCAATTATTAACAATAATTTATCAGGAAAACTAATAAGAGTTAAGGATCCGATAAGAATAGCATCAGAAAAATGCGAAGATACAATGCAACTCTGGACTCATTACGTTCGCCGAGATATATTTCCAAAATAGACCTACATTCAGCTTATAATCAAATACAGTTGGAATCAAATTTCCGAGAAATTACAGCTTTTGTGGTTCCAGAAAAAGGTATGTGTCAATTTACTAAAATGCTTTTTGGTTTATGCAATGCACTGGCGACATTCCAACGCCTTATGGATAAAATAATTACTCCCTATTTGAAGCCAAATTTATTACGCTATTTGGATGACTACAGCGCTTGAGAGTAATATCTTCGTGGTACAGGCGATTTATGCCACATTTTTCTAAAATCATAGAACCCTTAAATAGATTATTGAAAAAACGTAAAAATTGGGAATGGACAAAGGATCAGGAAAAAGCCATGGAATCGATAAAGAATTTGTTAACGATAGCTCCTACCCTGGCTTGTCCTGATTTCAGACAGCCTTACCATTTGGAAACCCATGCGAGTGATTCAGGCTTAAGACCTTTACTCACTCAGATAATCGCAGGAAATCAATACGTAATAGCTTATACCAGTAGAGGCTTAAATGAAGCAAAACTAATTGAATACGATTATGAAATTTTATATAGACAATGTAGTGTAAATTGCGTTCCAGATGCATCATCTAGAATGAATGAAACGAAAGAATCGGTAGATTTTATTTTTAGAAGCAGTATAGAAAGCGAAACCAAATAAATCGTAAACGGAAACAATGAGTGGTATACAACAAAATTTAGTCAGCTTAAAAAGAAACCGGAGGAAAACGAAAAATGGCGCATTAGAAATAACCAATTATATTTTCATAGACACGAGCCTTTGATATCATCACTACTATCAGAAACTAATCCGTGAAAGTAAGAAATTCCCCAAAATTGTAGAGAACACGTTTTGTATAAAGGTCATGATAACAATCAATTGGGTCATCAAGGTATAGAAAAAGAGACGCAAGAATTTAGGTAAATTACTTTTGGCCCGGAATGTACCCAGAAGTCTTAAAGTACATTCAAAAATGCGAAATTTGTTTAAAAAATAAATCAAGTAATCAAAAAAATAGGATCGATGTGTAAAAGAATAATAGAGGAACCACGGACAGTGGTCGCAACTGATGTCATGGGACCACTTCCAAGTTCAAAATCAAGAAATAAATATATTCTAGTATTCGTCGATTTGTTTGAAAAATAGGTGTAGATCATCCCAATAAAAAGGCAAACAGTCCAAGGGTGAAAAAGGAATTCCACAAAAAGATAATTTCTAAGTGGGGAACACCTAGATTTTTTTTATCAGATAATGGTACCGAGTTTGTTAATCAGACGATTAGGGAACTCGCCCAAAAATTCAGCATTAAACTTCTCACAACACCAAAATATTACCCGCAAGCGAACCCCACTGAGAGATGCAATAGATCGATAAAGACTACGATTAAAGCATACTTAGAAAAAGATCATAGTGAATGGGACCAAGACCTTGAAGATTTACAATTTTCCCTAAATACAAGCAAACATTCATCAATATAGTTTACACTCGCTTTTTTGAATTGCGGTAAGGAATTAGAACCGTTACAAACTTTGAAAAAAGATTTAGATAATTCAAATGAAATAGAGTTCCAAGATAATGATACATCGACTGATAGGTTACGAAAGATGCAAATAATTTAAAAAAAAGTTCAGGCAGGTTTAGATAAGTCACCAACAGTTTATTAAATAGGAAAAATTCGTGGGAAATCAATAGGAAATTGGAACGTCAATGATTTAAAAAAGTTTATACCGCACAACTAAAAACATTAGAATAACGAGTAGTAGTTTAAACTAAATAAGACTAAGAAAGAAATTAACACGACGAAAACTACTTATTTTACGAATAAGAATTTTTAAATTAAGACAAATTAGGAAAGAGATATTTTTCGTTATTTCGGGAAATAGCAGAGAGTCTGGAAAGGCAGGAAAGTCGTGGAAAAGAAGAAGAGAAGGGGAAGTCTAAAATCGAAAGAGTTGAATAGGGCGATAAAGAAAAATAGAAAAAAGATAAATGAAGAATTAGAAACTTTAAGACAGGAGATATTGAAAGGAACGAAAGAACTACAAATTAAGGCGAAAAACTTAGAGAAAAAAAGAATGGAATTTTTTATTTTTCAGAAGGTAATAAACCTGTCGAGAGAGGAGGATCAATGAAAAGAAAAGGAAGAAAAAGTGAAGAAGGAGCTAGAAGAAAAGATAAAGGAGGAGAAAAAAATTGAAAAGGAGAAAGAGGAAGAAGAACCAATTAAAAAATTATTATCTATTAAAAGAAAGCGACAAACTTAAAGAAGAAGAAGCGAAAATAAAGGAAGAGAAGGGGGGAAAATTAATGAAAGAAAAGGAAACAAGGATTAAGAAAATTCTAAACATCTTACTAGAAAATGAAATACGGAAAGAAGAAAGATTGAAAATTAAAAAAGAAAAAGCGAAAACTAAGGAGGAAGAACAGAAAAACATAACAGATAAAAATAAAATAAAAACGCAATCTACAGAAAATATTCTTAAAAAAGACGGGGTGGCGGAAGATGAAGAAGTAACTAAAAAACAGAATGAAGAAAAACTAGTGATAGAAATGAAAATCAACATGTACAAGAAAAAAATATAAAAGGAATAAAATGAAAAGATAAGACCTTGTTTCTGTAAAAAAGATAAATAAAAATAAGTTTGTGTGTAGCCATTAATTATACTACAGTCACCTATATTATTAAGAATTTTAGGTTAAGTTATTGATTTTAGTTCACCAGGAGTCCAGCAGCACTAGAGAACAAGATGAGGCGTTTCCAGAATTTTGTCTGACAATTATAGTTTAGACTAGATAAGTTATAAAAAAGATAGTGAATGAAACAGAAACAAATAGATTAGTTAAAGAATGATGTTAGATCGTACTGAATAGATTAGAGAAAAAAATAATCCTGTTGCCTAAATAAATATCAAAAATAAAAAGATTTTTTAAAATGAGGCAAGAATAAATAAATAATGTATAAAAATAACTAAATCAGAATAGCTTAAGTAAAAGGCTAAGAACCGTAAATCAGAGACAATCTTACATAAGGAAAAAGCAGTAAACTATAGACTATTATTAAAATTTTTTTTTTAAGATCTTGGTTTGGCCGAATAGGTGTCTTCTCTTATTGTTTCAGAATATAGACTATTGAGTCATGGAAGTGTAAATTCTGTGGAAGAAAAATACCGGAAAGGCTATATTTATTCCATGATGAGTACTACTCGGACAGAGACGAGGTCAGCAAGGCAGCACACACGTTACCGAATAGGGATAAAAAAATGTATGAAAAATAAGTTGGGATACAATTTATTGCGAATTTTTTGAAATAGTTGAAATTATTATTCCTAACTGCGAAGAAACAGAAAATCGAGATAAAGGAGAGTGAATAAGTCTTAGACGTAGTAGAGCAGGAACTTCTGATGGATCCAGATAAAGATTGTTAATGGTATATGCCCTGTCCCGCACAGGAGGAAGAAGCTGTAACGTGAAGTTACAGTAGGGTCCTTACTCCTACCGGCACTGGTTTAATTCGGAAGGAGTAAGGCTCCAAAGTTAGCGATCGGGGTTGACAAATCCAGTTCTCGCCTCACCGCGACGGGTAAAGATAGTCCAAAACCCGTAGTGTCGACTACAATACCACCCCCCGGGTATTAAGTGCCTGTGTTTGTGCCTAAAGAGTGCTTAAATTGGTGAACAATCTGCCGAGATTTGGGATTAACCGTCCGAATCCAACAACAACCGCTCAGCTGCCGTCGAGCCGAGGCAAAGTCAATGAGACGTCTTGACGCCTCCCTCCGACAGAACAACCGTACATTGCCCGTCACGGCACCGCTTCCGCACTGCTTCGTCTAAGCCGTGGACTCCGAAGTCGACGTCGAGTTACGGTTCTTCTCGAACCGGCTCCCTTTAGTGAGCTACGGTTTCCCTTGAACTGACTCCCACCATCAGTCAGCAGTCACACGGGCGACGGTTCCGTCGAAAACCGACCTCGGCACGCATCACTGCCTTCGACTACCAAATCATCCTAGATCAAGTCGGGACAAATCTAAACCCACACCCCGACTTGTATCACAATCATCAAAATTAAAGAATTTTTATCAATATATATCTCCAAAATCGAACAGTTTCCAATTGTAAATCTTTAAAATTGAAAAGTTTTGACTTGCAAATTTTTATTAAATTGAGGATATTTCAATTGCAAATCATCAAGATTGAAGAATCTAATTGATCAATATAAGTGTTAACTTTTTATATTCCAAAGTATGACCGTTTAAGGATTTTCATTCATACATCTTTCAAAATGCATCTGCATCCTGCATTTCGAGACAACGAGGTACTTCATTAATTTAAAAAATTTCTATATAAAAATTCAAAAATGATTTATAATAATGTTAATAATATTGAATATTTCACATCCATTATATTTTCATGGCTGAGAAAAGATTTGCCGTAATTTAATTATTCCATATTCTTTTACCATGAACGGAATTCTATCAAATAACATTATATCCGTTTCTCAGGTAAGTAATTCGAAGAGACGTAACTGCCGGTCACGGCGTCCTCCCGAACTTCATCATCTAATTAACTTCCTGACTAGCATTTTCAATATTTTATTCCCATTTTGTAACACTCTTCTGGCAGATATGAGAAGTTTATATGCAAGTTAGTCCAGAACAAAAAAGCAGTTTAGAGAATTAATTAGAATCCGCGATAAACGCGAATAATCATTTGAACAGTTTTTGTCGATATTCTTTGATTCGTTTACCTTGAGGTAAAAGATTGAAAATAAATTAATTTATTTATGCTAAAAATAATAGTTTAACCATCAGATAACGACAGTGTCTGTAGGAAAACTGATTAAACGTAGATTTAAAGAACAAAGCTTTTGCGCGAGTTCATCAAATAGTTTGATTAGAGTTGAGTCATACGGGCAACCGCGAGATTTCGTTGGGAGCGTGTGCTAATCTGAAAACAGTGCACCTGCTCCCAGCGAAATCACAGTAAAATTGCAGACGAAATCATGCCTGACGACCGTGAGATAGTTGGTCACAGTCTGTGACAAATTTAATATGAAGATCCGGCAAAACCCTCTAGCACCCTGAGGACACGGAGCAAACCAAGGACGACGTCGACCGCCTGATGCATTTTGTCCGCAAGTGTTTTAGGGATTGTTGACACGTAGGGATGCTTTTCAGGCTATTAACAAATAAAAGCTTGGCACCTTTGAGAAAGTCGATGATGAGGATGATTAACTTAACGGACTATTACGAGTTCCTTTCTCAAAGTCAAGGAGAACTATGTCGGGCCTCGAGTGCGCAACAGAAACAGTGACGAGAATATGAAGTTCAAGTATATGCGGCATTTCTGATTTTTGATAATTAACTCAATTTTTCTGGGAGCGTTTTGCGGGGTGGTATGAAGGTTAACGCCGTAAGGGAGACAGAGATGGTAATAAATCACTGTTAGTGCTGCATTATGCCTTTCAGTGTAGTTTTTTCCGCATGAGTTGAAAAACTATAGAGTATGTGTCATAGATGCTTGGTATGTGCATGGCATGCTCTGCAACTATCCTCGGGAATATCTTGGCTCAAAACGAGGCAATGATATTCTCAAGTGAAAATGATACCGTCTTGACATGCCAAAATAAAACCCGCCGTGTCCGAGTTCAATCCGGGTAATTAAAAGAAATAAAACATTAGTTCACAAGACATAGACTGATCCTCCACATTTCTGTAAAAGATACCATGCACCCTCTTGTCGAGGATCTATTCACGGAAGTTTTCCTCCTGTGCTTTCTTAATCTGGGATTTCAAGAGCGACAACTCCAAATACATAAGATTTTATGTATTTTGCTGACCACTGCCATTGAAGTCAAGGACGAGCGTTAAAGCAGCCTCTTTCGCGGCTCAGCTTGACCGCGTGAAATGTGAAGTCGCAGAACAGAAGACTTAAGGTGCGTGCTTTTGTTCACGTACATAACTCTTCGTTTTTCGATATCAAGGAATCTCAGCTCGCCCTTTGCCCATCCAACTACTTTAAATGAATAGAGTAATACCTCAATGCAGCTTTGTGGCACGCCCTGGTATGTATATGTCTCTCTAGCGCGAAAGTGTGGTATAGCACTTCTGTCCACGAGCCCAAAGTCTTCGGGGATGCCATTAAGTTTTCTTCGCTCTAAATAAGAGCCTTAGCGCATTTTTTAACCTAAAATCTATTCCAATCTTCTTAGAGTATTTAGTGACAATCCCTAGAGCTAGATGCAGTTGCTCTATATTTTTATTGCAGATCTTAGGATCATCCTTGTAAAATAAGTAAGTGAACTTATGTTTTTTATTTTCAGGTTTGCCGCAAAAGTACCCTTCGGAATGGCGAGGTACGAAAAATAGCGGCAAAAGTGTGAGCGAATAGAAAACTATGCTCATAGTTTCACCCAGAAGGACGCCGTTCTTAAAGGTTAGTTGCCATAGAATGTTCTCCAGGCAGATAGTAATATGTTTTTTAAAGCGACATTAATCTTTCTATGTACATCACGATGTCCGGATGAACATTTAAACTTTCCAAAAGTCAAATGATAATTCTATGGGAGGTCGAATCCAAATCTATCCGGTAATCAATTCAGACTATCGATAGGCCGCGCTGCTAGAATGCTGCTTATTTGCAGACACATCTATCGATGAGCAGGTTCAACCGATATCCTGCTAAAAACTTTCTTCAGTTGCGTTGTTCATATATGTCTTTCTACACATATCCGATTGCCCAAACAAAACTAGTATTTAGGATGTCCGTAAAGATCTTATACAGCGTATTTAGACAAGTGATTGGCCTGTAATTCTTCGAGGTAGCTAAGTCCATCTTTGACAGGAGCACTGTGCGCATTTCCACAAACTACTCTCGAATAGGCTCTTCGAACGTTAGATGTGATGTCTTGATATCATCTGGTTCCAAGACGAAATAGTTTTTCAGGTCTCCTAATACTTTTTTTACCTCAGAAGTGATGAGAGCAATTCTGTTTCACATTTTAAGATGGCATTTCACAGCTCCTGGAAGCGTTTTATGTCCATTTAGTTTTATTTTAGTCCACGCTGAACATCGCAGACTCCTCTTCTAAAATCTTAAACCCTCTCTGTTTTAGGAGGAATATCGACAGTCACTAGAGGTTCTTGGAAGAGTCGAGGTAGGTGAAAGAAGTACAGTACAAGTCCGATAAGTTTGCAACTTCGGGGTTGTAGGGGCGGAAAATTCCAGGAATTGCGGACTTATTGGATGCCCTTTCTAGTAGCAAGACATAAGGTGCGCGCATGCTTAAATCATGGGCGCAAATCATGAGCAAAATAGCACAATAAGTGGGAGAACTATAATTAGTGTGCGTTCCGTACGTGTGATGACGTTTTAAGGGAAGTGTACACTTATCGGACAGCAAGTTATCGGACTTGTACTGTACTGTTCGTTTTCTCTGACCTATCTTTCTCTTCAATCTAGACAATTTCTAGTGTCAGAGTTTGATTGACATTAAACATTTTTTGAGGCGTTAATACTAATTGATTTGGCGCTTTTTTCTGCAAAGTTGTAGAGAAGAATTACAGATTTTTAAAAGAGCTGCAACTTTTCTTCTAGTCATTTTTTCATAAGACATGACATTTTGGTTTTATTATCTGAAAATACTCAAAAAATATCATGTTGAACTGAACGCCACTATAAATACAATATGGATATGGAAGAATGGCTGAAGAAGGCTGTAGCTTTTTCTGGTAAGGTAATTCATAATGATAAAATCTGTAATAATTAATTATTTAGAATATTCAGAATATAAAGATGCATACAAATACTGGGATCCAAACATACGTTTTTAATACAGTTTAATTCAAGCATTCGAAGTAAAAAATTGGAAAGTGAAAATTTTTTACGAATATCAACTTACTATGCACTGTTAAGTTAGAATGAACCAATAATAAGCTAAATTTAACAAAAGAAAATTTCTTGTCACTGGAAACAATATTTTTTTAGAATGCTTGAAAGTTGCAAGTTTTTCATATGATTTTTTACTTTCTATTGTTTAATTTTCACACTTGCATTAATTATAACCTCACTCTGAGTACAAAGTGAGCAATAAGTTGATAATTTCAGAAAAACCATCAACTATCTGGCATAACTATAAAAGAAGATAGGTATAAAGGATGTTGAATATTTGGAAAAAACACTACTTTCTATCATTCTTTAAAGACAATAGTATTAACAATAATACTAAATTGTTTAAACAATTAATTGTTTGAACCTGACTTATAACAGCGAAATTCGAACTCTATTGTAATTGAAATTCTTAAAAACAATAATAAATTCTGTAAATAATTTACATAAATTTCTATTTATAAATAAAAAGTATTATTTTATGCATTGTAAGAAATTTTTATTCCGAAAATCCACCAAAAAATTATATTCAACGCTACAACTTGGTTACGCACAATTTTTAATTTTCTGGATATTTTAAAACACTTTTTCTTTAATACAAAATTCTGTAAATCTGAAACCTTTTTATGCATATCACACATGTCGTAACTCTTATATTCGTATGAATATGATAATATTTTATGTTAGTTTTCATCAAAAACATCAGGCTGAAAATACACTGTTCGGTGACTAGCCGTTAAAAACTAATAGAAACAATGTGTATTAATTTAAAAAATCAAAACCATCACATTGACTGAAACTCATTTTCTCTTCAAAAATTTTCTCGATGACCGGTTACCTTTGGCGCGCTTACTTAAAACTACTTAAAACTCCTTAAAAATAAATGATCGATTTTAAATTTAATGAAGGGAATACCTTTTTTATAAACAATCTGAATACAGGCTATTCTTAATATTTTTATGCATTCTACAGTTTGTTATTATTGTATACAATTGATTTACCTATTTGTTCGTTTTAAATTCATTATGAAACTGCATAGCTTTCACTTTAAAAACCGAAAAAGCTGCCATATTTTAAATTCAAAACTTGTTTTAAAGGTCTATAAGTGTCAACGATTTTAATCTTTTTTCTAAACCACAGAAATTTTTTTTTAGGTAGTAAATTATCATATACTTACGCAAAAGTTCTATTTGCATTTGCATTTCTCCTACAGTAGCGTTGTCGAAGTGGTCTATAGTTGGTAAAGATACATCTGTAAAATATAATAAAGGGATTTTTATTCAAGAATTTTTCAACGAATTCCAAGCGTTTGCTATTGGTCTAAACTAAAGGTAGCTAAAATGTATTCCCAAAATCAGTTAATATTACCACAGATACCAAGTTTCGATGAAGTATATCTATTTTGAGAATCCAGTCACGCTGCCTTATGTATTCTCATGGTTTTATATTATTTTTACATTATATTGTCCAATTATATGGTTAAAAATATACGATTTTCGCTAATGCACATATTCAAATAACATGAAAAAGTCAATAATTTAATTTCCGAACTAAAAAAAATTATTGAAAACAAATTGTGTTTCCCGAAATTTGATACAGAAAAGTAAAGTGTGTAAAAAGTATACGGAAAAATACTCATGATGAAATTTCGTGAAATGTTCATCTTGCGCTCTAATATTTTATGTAACGTCATGAATCCGTTCCTTATGTCTTTGAAACTTTCTGCAAATACGGTCTAGCCTGAAAAAACTGCATTTTTAAGCTTTTTGTATTTTAATATAGTATCTTTGCGATACTTAGTTTTAACACTTTTCAAAACATATATTCGCCATATTGGATCCGTCATTTAGAATTGTTAACTTTTCAGGTTAAATTTAAAGTTGGCGACAACAAAAGTCTCTTCATTCAAAGTTCCAAATAAACGTATGCAGATTTTAGCATCACTTAGTAGCCACATTTATTGGATTCTGGCTCGCTCTTTGACTGCTAGAAGAGCAGTAGCTAGCTGTTATGACCTCGAAGAGAAGCAACTATGGATGCAGTTTTTTTGCCAGAAAAAAATTGCACAATGAACTTTTATGAGAATATGTACTTTCCAATTTAAAATTCGAAACTTTTTTTAAAGGTCTTAAGAAGCCAACACTGTTAAGTAAGAATAACTTATTGACTGTTAAGAAATGAAATTTAGATTCTTTTCTCGATCACATAAATGGTTTGCTATTTAAAAAAATTATAATGTACTAACCTGTATTTCTAGGACTGGAAGCTCCACGGCCAGAATGTGATTGCTCCTCGATCTCTCTTCCTGAAAGATATAATATAGAGATTTTCATTAAAGAATTTTTACAATGAACCCCAAAAATTTTAAAACGGCGATCCCAAAACCCCCGTCAATGCACGCGCAGATAAAGGATTCGTGAAATTCAACTTATCGGTTTAAACAATTAAAATATACTAACCTGTATTTCTAGAACTTGAAGCTCCACCGCCATGACGTGATTGCTCCTCGATCTCTCTTCCTGTAAGACATAATGTAGAGATTTTTATTAAAGAATTTTCCTAACGAACCCTAAAAATTAGAAAACGGCGGTCCTATAACCCCTCTCATAACACGAGCAGATTACAGTGTTTATAAAATTTACAGCATGATCTGTACAAATATAGATGGCACGATATTTTAGAAGATTTAAAAATAATGATATTTTTGCTCCCTTGAAGCTACGTTGTGGGGGGTGAAGATATACTTGTTTGTGTGTGTGAGGGGAAGATGGATAGCATTGAGGTGAGTAGATTATCGTAGTAGGGAGCCCCTGTGATAAAGGGGGGAAGGATGCTGTCTGCAGTTGAAGGGACGTACAATTGGCATGGCGAGGAGACCCCGTTTAAGTTAGGCAGAGAGAGAGAGAAAGGTTGAAGGGCGAAAGTTAGAAAGTAAGAGGCTTCAAATAGTCCTGGCAGGTGGAGGAGCGGAAGTGACGGGAAAGCGGGTGGCGATACAGGCGCCCAGAACGCAGTGGTCGACGAGCGCGTCTTGTTTAAATATCTTTTTGATTTAGGGAGGTGGAGTGGATAGGAGATGAGGAAAAGGAAAGAGAAAGGAAGTGAAAGTGCAAAGGAAAAAATGCGAGTGCGACCGGAGCAAATGCGTAAGCGGCGACGAGAACTTCCTTCTCAGCTCTGCGGGCCTCTTCCTTGACGCGCCTCGCTTCCTCTTCGTTGCGCGGTGCTTCCTTGGCGGCTTTTCGTTGAAAATCCTTTCGAAATTTTCAAAGTGTACTGGACACCGCGAAATTGTCAAATAGATTTTCCCTAACTTGATTCCGTCTCTCCTTGTATTCGCCTTAGAATTGAAAAGGCGCACCTTCAATGAAGGTAGAGCCACCTAAAGGTCACCTAAATGGGCAAGCCTCGTAATCACGGAATATTTTCGGCAAAATCACTAGATAACTTGTATAAATCCCGCAGCACTTACGTAAAAACTAAATGGTAACATGAAAAGAACACCGATGATCTAGATACGATACAAGAAACGACGAGACGATAACTGAACTGCTTAGAGAGCATTGGATCCGAACGATTTTATTTATTTAGAAGACCGTAACACAAACGTCAAATTCTATCAAAGCTTGGAAGGTAATGGTGTTAATCAATAGCACAGGCTTAAATTAAGAGATTGGTTAATATTTATGTTTCGAGAAGGGAGCAGAGCCTCATGTCTGTCCTTGGAACATCTGTACATCAACTTACTGATTGATTCGCTCTCTTTGGAGGATATTGTCAGTTTCTTCTTTCAAACTTAAGTGTTTCCAGGATTTTGTATACTTTTTTCCAAAAAGTCTTTACCTCGTTGGGCTTGGGTGGGTTTTTGATAGAAATAGGGTGATCGTTGAAAAGGCTTCTTCTTCTGTATTCTCCTTTTTGCTTTAGATAACTCCTTTATTTTTTAAACAATACTCTGGTTGATTTTCACTAGCTTTGATTTGTTCAGTATGTGGTTCAAGATCCTCAGTTCTTGGGCAGCACTATAAACTGAAAAAGTGATGGTAGAGTGGTCGAAAGCCTCCAAGAAATCCTTATGAAGCGAAGTATATATTTTAGCCAAATATTGGGGCTTAGGAGGAACCTGCAGATGTACATAATATGTTTTTGTTTTACTTTCTGACTTATACATGTGCTAAAATTGGGCAATGATGTGCCGTAGTCTTTTTGAGTGTTGCCCTTACTCCTTATCATACTATACCTAATCAGTATCAGCCAAACAATACTACGATATTTGAGTCTTCAGTGATGTAGGGCAAAGAAACACCTTCTTCTTAGTTAAACAAATTATCATATACTTACT
Organism: Belonocnema kinseyi; assembly: GCF_010883055.1. NCBI lineage: Eukaryota > Metazoa > Arthropoda > Insecta > Hymenoptera > Cynipidae > Belonocnema > Belonocnema kinseyi. The sequence continues at coordinate 62,203,974 of NC_046657.1, forward strand.
TTTAGTTTGAGCTAAGGGGCCTGGCTGCTGCTGCAGCCCTGCTACAAAGGCCTTTATTTGTAGTGAAGGCGAAACTGTAAAATATAATATAGGGATTTTTAATTAAGAAGTTTTTCACCGAATTCGGGAAATCTGGGCACCGAAAACCGAGTCTTGTGCTCACTTCACGTTCCGGTAGTTAGTACCCGATATACCTCCAAACCCAAACCCTTTGGAAAACGACGTCACACGTTATCCAGGCGCTCGTTCTTCGACGACTTGCTCTTTGAGATAAGCCATATAGCTGCTCTCCAGAATCTTGGCTTTATCGCCTGGATTCAATACACATCGCTCACCCGTTCTCGGCTTTGCCGCCCAGTTCGGACCTTCCAGAGGAGAGACTGCCTTGAGTCTTCAGCTGTGTAAGTTTAGGTTAAATAAACCACAATTACTACATTTAATTTGTCTATCCTTCATTTAACTTCTCCTGTTCTCTCGACGATCCAAATCTCTCCCCTATCCCTTAATTTGCGAGATCCCTCACAAATTTGGTGCCCTACTTGAAAAACCCACAATCCCTTCAAATTCCTAAGTTAAGAGGAAGTGAAATGAATGATGAATTTTAAAATTAATTATGAATGCGTGCCATTGGAAGGAGAACGTGTTCGCAAGTTCTACCAGGTTTAATAAAATAAAAGTTACCCTGAAAAAAATGCCTTGTGTGTACTCCTTATAGACGGATTGCATAAGTGAGGGGTTTGAAAAAAACTAAACCAAAAAAATGACAATAAAAGAAAGAAAGCGGCAGCAGTTACAGAAATTATTGCACGAAATCACAGTGAGTGAGGTAACTCAAGTAACCTTAAGCTTTTCCGCCCTCAGTGGATACGCCCGCTACGTGATCCGGCCACGCGCATCCCTTAAAACTAAATACAAAATCGCTCACTTGAGTGAACGTGCCGGATTTCAATCAGCCATAGGTACCTTTGAGGTAGTCGTTAAAAATAAAAGAAAGAATAGATGAAATCGAATCATTTAAGATCGGAAAAAATTAAAATTATTACGCAGATGGCAAATCCGGTAGAGATTGTGAAAGAAAGTAGAAACAATAATGAAATTCCGCAAATTATACTTTAAAAAAATAATGCAAAAGCAAATGCGAGTAATTTAGAAAACGTGAGAATTGATAATCAATCTGTCGAAAGATAAAATGGAAGAGAAGACATGCGTACAAACTTAGAATTCGTAACGGTAAGAAATAGAGAATTAGAATAAGGGGCGGTACAGAAGAGTCAAGCGACAGGTGCAATCCCAAGAACGATAATATAGACACAAAAACAGACAGAAAGTACCTCAAACTCAAACAGACAAATCCGTACCCCACATAGACGCAAAATTGGAATACTGTTCCTAAATACCGAGAATACGTTAGCTTATTGAATAATAAAACAAGAAAATAGAAATAATTTAGAAAATAATGAATGAGAAACGAGCAGAATAGATAGAGAAATGATAATCAAGATAAAAGAACTTGAAAGATTAGAAAGAAACAGAGGACGATTAGAATCGAGTTGGTTAGAACAAGAAGAAGCACTTAGAAAGAAGAAAAAAATAATAGATAAAGAGCAGAGAAAGCAAGATTAGGCCGCGAAAGATTACGAACAAAGATAGAAAAGCAGGAAAGAAAAACGCAAAAATCAGTATCAGAACGTTTGAAATTGATTCCAAATTTATTTAATCAAACTGAAAAGGCTAGGTATATACAAAATACGGTTCATTTCGAAAAAAAAAACGATTAAGATTTGAATGTGAAAAGGCGCGTATTAGCAGTTGCAAGAAAAAGTAAAACAAATTCTAGAATAAGCGGTCAAGGGAACGGATACTCATTACCAAAACCGGTGCAAAGGCAATCAAGTAGGCGACAATCAAGCATGTCTCACTTCGAAACAGACAAAGTAGAATGGACAGATGTGGAGAAGCAAATGAGGAGGGAGACAAGAGGAATGAAAATAATATTAATGAGATTCCCGCGACCCTTTTTCCTTTCGGAACTATTTAGGCGTCTCTTCAGATAATGTCAAACTGGCCAACAAAATTCAAAAACAATACAAAAAATAGTCCTACATATTTTAAAAATGCCTTATTACTTTTTAAACGCGGCTATAAAATTATTGAAACAGATATATTAGAAAATTTAGATGCAGTTTTTGAGGAAGAAGCTTTAAGTTGATTTCAAGTAAACAGATATAATTGGCAAGATTTAAATCAATTTATAGAGGACTTCAAGGAAGCATAGTTGGATGAAAGATATACGGAAGTACTAAGAAACAAAATAAAATTTTGCAATAAAAAGAAAGAGCAAGACATACACGCATTTATAACAGAAATTAAACAGCTATTCAAAAAATTCATGCTACATCCGAGCCCAGAATGGCAACTGAGTATAATTTCGAAAAATGCTTTGTTAAATTTTTCAGAATTAGAAATCTTAGAGCGAGAATAGGAAACAGAATTAGCAAAATATGAAATTAGAGGTCAACAACTAAACATTTTAGTTAATGATAAAATTGATAAAAATAAAAAGGATAAAGGAAATGATCAGAGCCAAAATAATGTTAAAAATGAGAATCAGAATAGAGATCAGAAAAAACTATGCTCAAAATCAACAAAGAGAATTCATACCTAGGTATCAAAATCAACCAAATAGGCCATTTCAACCAAGATTTCCAAATATAAATCTAAATTTTTTTAAATTCAAGATATAAAAATAATAATTTAGGGTTTACAAATAATCAGAGGTATCAAGGAAATTTAAGATTTACGAATAATAATAATTTCCGAAATCAAAACCCAGCTGGTCAATTATTTAATGTAATTAGTCAGCTGCTATGACACACACAGACACGACAGAATAAAAGCAATTCGCAAAAACCAGCGCATTTATACAACGGGGAAGAAAATAACATTAAGTCATAAGACAAAAAAGACAATAAAGGACAAAATAAACATTTTTTAAATTTAAATCACGAAAATAGTAGGGATAATAGAAAAGGCGAAACAAATCCAAGTCGACAGGATTTTGTGGATCCAAATTTAGGAAACCGAAATTTTAGTCACAAATCGCGAGAACCAATTGTATGGTACAATTGTGGGAAAATAGGCCGTTTTCGACGTGATTGTTGGTATAGTATAGATGAGGGAAACGCAAACGGTGGTTATTAAAAACGGATAATAATCAGCGAAAATAAAGACCATCAGAATTACTTGAAATAAACAAAAATCAATGGAACGAAACAAGAGTTCACTTTATAATCGATTTTGAAGATCATAAATTAAAAGTGTTGGTTGATACCAGTGCAACTTTCTTATACATAGGTGAAAAATTTATCAAAAAAATTGAAGAGTTATGCTATAAAATTTAAAAAAAACCGAAAAGCGATATCTTGATGGTAGCGAATAGACAGAAATGAAAAATTACAGGACAAGTATTAATACCGATTACAGTAGGACATACGGAAAAATACTTAATCTTTAGATTGGTACCAGAATTAAGGTTGATAGGAATAATAGGAACCAAAACAATAGAAAGATAAGGTTTAAAAATGGATTATGAGAAAAAGATTTGGTGGTTACTAGAATTACTAAATATTAAGTATGCGATAGAAGCGAATATAATTAAAATGCAGAAACCGATAATGAAAGAGACAGAGGAAAATAATAGCAAAAAAATTAAATAAAAATTTTGAGGAACTATTCTTTATAATGGCAAAAATTCCACCAATAATTTGTAAAATAAAAAAGAAAATATTTAGGTCAGTAGAATGTTGAAGATATTAAAAAGTATATAAGTAGAAAATAGGTTTGAATTTGAGGTTTCTCTTTAAAATGGTATACATGTAAATAATTTGATTTGAAACCACTGACAACCAAAAAATGACACACACACATACATTCACAAAAAAAAAACAAGGCACAACAGAAAAACATTAACTTTTACAGAGAATGGATGAAAGACACTTATTAACGTGTTCTCGTTGACAACTTTTTAGTCAACATTTCTTTTCTCAATTCAAGTTTTAAAAACAATAAATATGGTTACCAAAAATTTTCAAACCATCGCTAACACGTCCTAAATTGCGCTATTGCGAGAAATAGAAATAGGGATATAGATATAAGAGTTTATGTTTATAGTTGTAAATAATTCTAAATAATAAGGATAACATTTAATAAAATATATTTAGGCGAAAATATTGTGAGAAATGGAAGTGATGTAAACTCTTAGGGGACATATTAAAATAAAGAAGAGGACTAAATTTTAATGAAATAAAAAAGGAAAAGTTCCTTTTTAAATTTTTTGAAATATACTCCTCAAATGATTTGATTCTCATTAATTTTCTGAGACTGGATTATAATCGTATTTATTTTTATTTGACTTGTTAATTAAATTTTAACTGAACAAAGTCCAATAACATGGTCTTTTATTTTTGTATTTACCCTACGCCATCAATCTTATGTTGTGATCAATTCAAACTTTGATAACTCAGGTTAAAATCTTTTGAAAAAGGGACGTATTTTACCGAAACGTTAAGGATTGAGAAAGGAGGTTTGATTAACAAAAATTTTAATTTCGAAGAAATGGTTATTAAATCAATCTTATTTTAATTTACGCGGATCGGAAGGCATAAAAAAGAATATATTGTTTAACTTTGACATAAAATTCAAAATTAGCCTCGCTAATGTTTAAATTATTTTTAAGTGGCTTTTCAATGTAACAAGTGTGAAGTTTCATGAAGATAAACCTCATTAATTAATCAAAGCCAAAAGTCCTTTTACTTATCTAAATTTCGAATATCATCAATGTTAAGGATTTATAATCAAAAACTTAACATTTAATCCTCAGAATAATCAAAATCAAAGAATTTTTATATTTTTTATACGTCTTCTACAATTTAAGAGTTTAAAATTTTTTATTTTTTAACAAAAACATGTGTAAAATTACATACGTTTAAAATATAATTATTGAAAATTAAAAAATTTGTAATTCCACATTTTCAATATTCATGAATTTACAATTTGAACACTTCAAAATTTCAAAAATTTGTATAAATGAAAGGTATTTAATTTGACAAATTTACAAATAAAATTGAAAAAATTATTTATCATAATAACAGCGATTTCCATAAGCTTTTTGGTTGGCTAAAAACATTCGCAATTAAATTTTTTATTAGATTATTTTTTGAGTCAAAATTTGAAACTTGTTTTAAAAGTCTTCAGGGGCCAACACCGTTCAGCGAGAACAATTTAGTGGCGGTTCAGAAATACAATTTCAATTTTTTCTCTGATTTCTATCGATTTTTTGTTATAAAAAAAATTATAATATACTAACGTCGATTATTCATCCGGCTGCTACTCTCCTGGTCCCTGCTTGGTCCTCTGCCTCCTCTAGATGAAAATTGCTCAGCTGCATCTGTAAGATTTATTATAGGGATTTTTATGAAAGAATTTTTTCAACATACGTCAAAAATTTGCTGTCGGTAAAAAAGAGAGAGAGAGGGCAAATGGAATGGTGACTTATCGTGAGATCTGTAAAGATAACGGAAATTGGTCCCGTGCGTAGCGTTGTGTGGACTCGAACATGGATTTTTCAATTTTTCCCAACTTCAATCTTACAAAAACAAAAAAATAAATCAAAAGACCAGGGGTCGGATGGTTTTAGGTTTGACCAGTTCGGGTGTGGACTCACCAGTTTTAATTCTTAAGGTTGTGGGTCCGGTTCCGGACCCTTTAATTTCTGTAGGTTCCTGATCCATACTCGGCCCCTTTCAGTTCTTGAGTGTTCAAGTCCGCAACCGGGCTTTTTCAAATCATAAAATGGCGGTTCCAGACCCAAACCCTTTTAGTTCTAAATAGTCCGGAACCGAATCCCTGAGACGTACGGATGCGCAGCATAGTTACACGGGTAAACTTGCTGCGTAGTAAATTTCGGAGGTACTTATAGATGCTCAGTAGAGTTACCTAACCGTTGCATCTGCATAGTAGGATTTCATGGCTTAAGTGGATGCGCAGTACAGTTCCGTGCGGCTTACAGATGCGTAGTAGTATTGGGAGTACTTAAGTATGCACAGTAGAATTACACAGAACTTGCATCGGCGCAGTATAGTTCCATGTAACTTGTGGTTGCGCAAGTGAATTACGTGATAAGTTTATCTGCGTAGTAGAGTTATGCGATATTTATGACGGCGCAGTGAAGATACACAAAACTTAAACTTGCGCAGTAGAGTTCCATAACTTGTACAGGTACGCAGTAATATTAGGGTTAGTTATGTATGCACATTATAATTACGCAGCACTTACATCAGCGCAGAAGAGTTCTATGGAACTTACAGATCCACAATTTGCGTAGTGCAGTTACGCATCACTCATGGCTGCGCAGTAAAGTTACATGTCACAAACGATTGCGCAGTAAGGCTAGGTACTGCTTCGGAGTACAAAATACGGATTTGGGGACAGAATTTAAACATTCCAACGTTTGAATCAAATTTCGAAACTTTCATTAAATTAGTAGACTTTCGTGAAAATGAGCACGAGGCGGGTTTTCGGGGCACAGAAAACCAATTCGAGATCAAAATTCAAAAATTCAAAGAGCAACTTGAATTTTGAAAACTAGTAGATTTTTATGGAAGTCAGTGCAAGGTGTATTTTCAAGTAACACAACACAAGTTTGAGGTGAAAGAACAACAATTTAAAAAAAACTAATTTTTGACATTCTCATTAATCTAACTAGTTTCTATAAAAGACAGTAAGAGAAAGTTTTTTGAGTCAAAGCATAAACATTTAAGTGAAAAATTCTAAAATTCCAAAAGTGGGCACAAGCTTAGGAAATATTATTGAACTGGTAGAGTTTCATGAAAGTCGAGTACGTGGGGGTTCATCAAGGAACAGTACATAGAAGGTGAAGCTAAAATTTTGAAAATAATATTAGGTGTCAGATTTTAATTAATTCTAAAATAAAGGAGTTGAATAAAAGTTTCTAAATTTATTTCAACTGTTTCAATGTTAACCTCAAATTCATAAAATCGTAAATGTAGTGAAATTAAAAACCTTTTGAGTCAAATTCTTGAATTTTTTAATTTTGACCCCAAATATGTTTTCTCTCAATTAAAATCCACTAACTTAATACAATTTTAAAAGGTAAGTCGTTTTCTTTATTTTCTAAATTTTCACCCCCCAAAACCCCCCTGTACGGAAATCTCATTGATATCAAACAAATTAAACTCAAAGACTTACTGAATCTCGTGACTGAATCTTTCTTCGTATTCTGGTATTTAAATAGCTAAAATGAAATTTTTACCCGAAATTTTTATTTTGAACCCCATTAACCACCTGTCCGATTACTAAAGTTTATCTCATATTTGAGAAAG
>NC_046657.1:62211473-62212873 GCF_010883055.1 Belonocnema kinseyi
CATAAGGACAACCGCAGGATTTCGCCGGGAGCGGGTCCTAATCTGAATAATTGCACCCGCTTCCAGCGAAACCGCGGTAAAATTTCGGCCATAACCACGTCTAACAACCGTGAGATAGGTGGTTACAGTCTATAAAGGAATCAATACGACGATCCAGCAAAAGCCTCGTGCACCCTAAGAAGACGGAGTGACCCAAGGACAACCGCCTTCTGCATTTTTCCCGCAAGTGTTCTAGCATAATGAACATGGTTCGCTTCTCGAAGTCAAGAAGAACCATGTCAGGCCTCGAGTGAGCAACAGAAACAATTGACGAGAATATAAAGTTTCAGTATATACGGCACTTCCCATTTTCGACAATTGACTCAATTTCCCTAGGAGCATTTAGTGGAGCGATATTAAGGTGAATGCCGTAGGAGTGACAGAGATGGTAATAAATTACTCTTAGTACCACATTGTGCCTTTGAATGTAGGTCGTTCCCGCATGTGTTAAGCAACTAGATAGTATGTGAGCTAAATGCTCGGGGTGTGCATGGCACGCCCTGCAGCTATCATCGGGAATGTCTTGGCTCAAAATGTGGCGACGGTATGTTAAGGTGGAAATGACACCGTCTTGGCATGCAAAAATGAAACCCTCTGTACCAGACTTCAATCCGGGCGATGTAAGAAAAGCAAACGTTAGCTCACAAGACATTGACTGATCCTTCACATTTCTGTGGAAGATACCGTGCATCCTTTTATCGAGAAGCTGTTGTGTCGGAATGGCGAAGTGCTAGAAATAGTGGCAATAATGTAAGGCAAAAGAGGAAGGGGCTCATGGTGTCGCCCTGAAAGACACCTCTCTGAAACGTGACCTTGTTTAGTTGTCACACGATTTTTGCCAGATGATATAGTAAATCTGGTTTTCCAAAACGACATCAATCTCTCTATGCACCCAACTATTTGCGGATGAACCTTTAAGATTTCCAAAAGACAGATGATAAGTCTATGGGATGTAGAATCGAAAGCTTTCCGATAATCAATCCAGGCCATCGATAGGTCACGCTGGTAGAATGCTGCATTTTTGCAGACACATCTATCGATGAGCAGGTTCTCCAGACATCCAGCTACGCCTTTCTTTGAGCCTCGTTGTTCATACATTTCTTGCCACACAGGTTCAATTGCCCGAACAATCCTATCATTTACGATAGCTGTGAATATCTTATAAAGCGTGTTCAGACAAGTTATTGGGCTGTAGTTATTCGGGTCAGCTAAGTTGCCTATTTTCGGCAGGAGTATTGTGCGCTCTTCCACCAACCACCCTGGAATCAGTTCTTCCGACTTCAAATATGAGGTGAAAATACGGGCCAAATGCTGATGGGTTGAAGAAAACTTCTTCCACCAGAAGGTTTTGATACAATCTG
>NC_046657.1:62212973-62223494 GCF_010883055.1 Belonocnema kinseyi
TCAGCCTTGGAGGAGATTGTGTTGAGAAATAAAAAAAAAAAATTCTTAAAAACGTTGTTTTTCTTGGTCAGGCCGGAAACTTATCAATCCACCCTCGTATATATATATTTGAGATAAATTTTTACAATTAATTACGAGTCATTGGTCAAATAAAGTTATAATTTTGAGATACCATGTTTTCTAGGAAAACTATTCATATTTATTTATTCACATGAAACCTATTAATATTCTTTTAATTAAGGAAATGTAATACTTCCCCATGTCAGTATTTAGTTTTCCACACTTGCTATCCACAATTTTTAAATTTTCAGAAAAATATTAGCGTCCAGACATTCACGTTTGCTACGTCTATTTTTGTTTGTTTATTTATAAACTTTAACATAAATCTGAATTTTTTTAAATGTTCTGTGGTTTAAAAATCTTTTTTATTTTCTCCAAATCTTCGCAATATTTATCGAATCGAATGGTTTAATTTTATTTTTGATTTTCCAATGTTACCAAATTGAAAATTTTTGCTTTAAAGTATTCCGCAGTTCTTCAAAATTCAAGGAAATATTTTCAGGTGTTTTAAAATCTTTTTAAATTCTGTTTTAAAATTTTTAAATTGTGTTTTTTGACATGGGTTTTGGGAGTGAACTGGAGTTGATCAGGTTATATGCTGAGGGAAGAAATAGGATGAATAAATATGGTGGTGAGGCAAATGAAGAGTCTAGAACTTCGATGAGAAACTGCAAAGGGAAGAGGGAAGCATAATTGCGCAAGCGTGTGCTCGCGAGGTAATGGATAAAGAGAGAACGGGTAACGTGGGACGTTAAAAATGGGAGAAGGAGAGATATGAAATAAGGCATAAATGGGATATAAATGAGAGGTATACAGAGTGGGAGCAAATAGAGGAAGAGATGAAGGAAAGGCAAGGTGAGAAAAGATGGGGAAAAATCGCAGATTCAAGGTACCGGAAGAAGAGTATCAAAAAATATTAAGAAGGAGAGCAATAGGAATAGAGTAGTGAGATTCAGAATGGGAGAGGGTATAAAAGCATGCAAGTATTGGATGATTGAAGAAGAGAATGTTTGTAGAGTATGTAGGCATGAACAGAAAACATGGCTGCATGTTTTAGTGAGGTGTACAGGAGTAGAAGGGGAAGGGGAGAGTACAGAAGAGAGAATTAAATGGAATCTGAATGAAAATAACCTGGGAGATGAATGGATGAAAAAGCTAGAAGATCTGAGGGAGAGAGCTGTTTGCACATGATAGTAGAAAAAAAGCCAAAAGCTGACTCCGAAAGAAGGAGAGTTACAGAAAGAAGGAGAGTTACAAAGTAGTGCTGCGAACTAGAGCCAAAATTTGAAATTGACAATAGTAAGAAGAAATGGAAGCCCAGGAAAAAGTTACAAGCGTTTAGCAATAAGAATAATAATTTAAAACTGTATGAAGCGAATAGTTCGTTATATAGTATAAGAATCGTTTATCAAAATATCATCAAAATGTCGAAAAATTATATAATTGTAATAGAAATAGGTTAAATATAAACAAGCTTTTTATACACGACTTATATCTAATATAAATAAATTCAATCTGCATGTAATTTATTATTGTAAAAAAATTAATCAGCTTATAAGTAATCTGCTAATAACATAAAAAGGATTAAAGAATTTTTTTCATGTTGAAGCCTTCCAACAAGTTTTAATTTCTATTTTTCTGAAAATTTGAATGTCTAATAACCTTTTAGGCAATTTCATAACATATCAAGATATATATTCGTATCATTTAGAAATCAGAATCTAGATACTCATTTCACAATAAAACAAAAATTTACATAAATAATATACTTGAAAAATGTATTTTAAACATTGATAACATTCTATTAAACAAATTATAGCTAAAATTATATTACAAAACCTTTAAATAGATAATCGATTTATTTACTTAATTTCCAAAAATTAAAATGGACTCTTTATGTAATTTGGCATTGTCAAAACAATTAATTAGCTAATAAAAAATTTAATCTGTTAATGAGAAAAAAAGAATTGAACTGCAATTTTAAATAAAAAATTGAAGTAATTTTCATTAGTGTTTTTTAAATTTTCATTTTCATTTATGAAAATTTGATTGGTTTGCAAATTTTGATAATTATTCGAAAAAAAAACATTAAAATATATTCAGAAAAATTGAATGGCGATATTCAATTCACAACATCCAAATCCTGTGGAAAAATATTTATTTTAATTGTTGTATTTTAAATATTAATTGACGTTTATCATAAAAATTCGTATGATTGTAATAAAAGTGTTTAAAAGAATGAATATACTTTTATACTAAAAGTATTAGCTAATGTTTAATTACATAATCTAAAACAAATTAAGTTTAATCTTTATGTACATTGATACTGTGAACAAAATTAAGTCGTTAAGTAACGAATTAAACAGTTCATAAGATAAAAAGCCTCAGACAATAATTTTAATTGAAACAAATTTATTTAATTTTATAAAGTCTTATTTTAATTTAATTAATTTAATTAATTTAATTTAGTGTTGTAAATTTTAATGATTAATAACATTTCATATCAATTTACGATCAAAATAAAACACGATTACAATGAAGATAATTAAAATGAAAACAAACTTTTAGTAAATAAATTCAAGCCGAGATTCAATTACAAAACCATAAATTAAATAATAAATCAATGTTACATGCTCAAAAGAAATTTAAATTCAATCCTAATGTAATTTAATATTGTGACATACTATTAATAATAAAACTGAATTACGTAATTTATAGAGTACCCCTTGTAATAAGACAGAACATAAAAAAATTACTGAAATATATTTTAATTCTATTAAAAAAGTGAATAACAATCACCTGAATTAAATATTAAGTATTGTTTAATAATACGCATAATGATTATTTATAAATAAAATTTAAAAAATCATTATAAAAGCTTAATCAGTTTATTTCATTATCAGCGATCAAATACGAGATTAATTAATGAAAAACATTTTATATATTGCGAGAGAATATTGAATTTACCTAGACTGAGTATTCGGCGAACTATATTATTTTCTTATAAGAGAAAAATTGACATGTTTTGCATAATAATAAGAACGTGACAAGTTTCCTACCAATACCTTCTTTTCCACACCTTCCCACCATCATTTTCCACACTACCCTTCATTTCCCATCACACACCTTTAATCTCTTCACTTCCCTCCCGTTCTTTCGACTCCTACCATCCTTTCACTCCTTTTCCTTAATCACCTCCTTGGCACTCTTTTCCCTAATCCTTTTACGCCACTTCTCACACTTTCTACTGTCCTCCTCCTTTTTTTATCATAACACTTCAACCCCTTCCCATCCACTCTCCAACATCCCCTTTCAAATTCTCCCATTATCCCATCCTGCCCCCCCCCCCCCTCATCACTATCCTTCTACGTCACTTTCCTCATGCAATATTTTTTTCCTCCTTTCTGACAATCTCACCCCAACCTCTTCGAAGAATTTTATTATAGTGGTCAAACTTACCACCAAAATTGATAAGAACAATGATGGCCAGAAAAAGAATTCCAGGAAGGATATTCATTTTTGTGTCAGATTTCGTAAAAGATAACTATTAAATCATCATCATTAACGCCACTATATATACCCGCAAAATTAATTAGAATGACGAAATATTCCAATGGGTAGATGTCGCGTACGTTTTAAAAGCAACTGAAAATCTTATCAGCCCGAACAAACTATGGAAATCGCAAACAGCGCTTAATAAACCTTAGTATCATTTCTTCTACTGACACCCGGGTATAATTGGTGAATTAATGTTTGTCTGGTAATTCTGGAAGATATCTAAATTTGTAAATGTATTGAATTGATAAAAACAGAAGTTTCAAAAATCTGTTAAAAGGAGAAAAATTAAAACATTTCGAGATTATTATTATTCCAGTGTTTTTATTAAACTTTTACTCGGGTAAACCCGGATATAAATCATAGCCACGGATTAAGTCAAGTGACTGATGAGATTAGAATGTTATAAGTTAATACAAATAATTTAATACGATGGTTGAAACCTCCTTCGATGATGTTGTAGGTATACAATTACGAGCGGCCACGAGCGTTGGAGGTGACAACAGTGTCCTCTGGATGCTTTCTTAGAGCTACCATTATTATTATAAAAAACATTTCTGTGTTGAAATGTTGTCACAGGCTTATACTGCCCAACATGTCGAAGTAATTTTTAGTTAAGAGTTGGATTTTTGTTTGATCATTTTGCACGGCGCTGTCCTGGTATATATCATCAGTCACGGACGCATTTTTATAATGCAATCAAGTGATCTGATGAGAGCAGTCTGCCCAGGCATATTGGATAAAGCCTGGTTTTACCCCATCATTGACGGAATGGGTTGCAGTCAAGTACACGATGGGGGGACCTGCAGCTTAAGGTGGGTTCCGAACCACCAGAACCTCGGTAAAGGTACATTGAAAAATTTCCAGAGGTACCCACTCAGGGATTGAACCCCGGACCTCTGAGGTGAAGTCCGAGTGTCTAACCAACTGAGCCACCGAGGCTCTTTATTATTATTATTAGTATTATTCCAGTGTTTTTTTTTAACTTTTACTCGGGTAAACCCGGTTATACATCATAGCCACGAATTAAGTCAAGTGACTGATGAGATTAGAATGTTATAAGTTAATACAAATGATTTAATACGATGGTTGAAGCCTCCTGCGATGATGTAGGTGTACAATTACGAGTGGCCACGAGCGTTGGAGGTGACAACAGTGTCCTCTGGGTGCTTTCTTAGAGCTATTATTAATATTATTATTATTATTATTATTATTATTATTATTATTATTATTATTATTATTATTATTATGAAAAAAGGAAAATATCACTAAGTGTTAAGTTTTTTACATTTCAGTCCATTCTAAACCAAATAAATAAATTTTTAACTGAGTAATAAAATGTTGAAACATAAAACAAAGTATTTCTACAAAAACAGATCACTTTTTAAACTAAAAAGACGAATCTTCAATACAAGGGTTTTACTATCAACCAAAAAATATTTGCACGCTATTTTTAACAAGAAAATATTTTTATTAAAAATTGAAATTATTTGAGGTCGTTATAAAGAAAGATATTAAAAAAGAAGATTTTTCAAGCAAAAGTTTCGAATTATATTTTAACCTTGAACTTGACCCCTTCCAACCCAAAAAGCTGAATTTTCAACAACAAAAAAGTAATTTTTAACAAAGCAGGTAAATTTTTGAACAATAAAAGATTATTTTCAGCAAAGCAAAATTTCTTCACCATATACGATGAATTTTCCACCAAAAAGACAATTTTTAGCCAAGAAAATAATCAGTTTTAACTAAACTCTAACATTTTCATAAGAGGTGTAAAATTTTCCAGAAAGCAGTTCAACTGTCAACTTGAGAATATGAATTTTCACTTAAATTATCAGTTTTCAATAAGAAAAAAATTAATTAAAAAAAGAAAAATTAGTTTATATTTTAACTAGGGAGTTTAATTTTTTCACCAATAAAGATATATTTTTAACGCCAACATGTGCTAGTTAATACCTCTTCCAAAAAATATTTTAATTTTTAATAAAAAACAGTTAAAATTGTTTAAAAAAATTATGACATAGACCATGATTTTTTACCAAAAGAAGAATGATCAACGAGTTGAATTAAAAAGAACACAAAAAGAAGTTTCACAAAACAGTTGCATCTTTAACCAAATAGATTAATTCCATTCGACAAAGATGTATTTTGAACCAATTAGTTAGAATTTTAACTGAAAAAGATATTTTTTAACCAAAAATAGAATCCTCAAATTCACAGTTTAACCAATGAATTTTTAGTACAGAACACTGTATTTTGAACAAGTTGCACCAAAAAAATTCAATTTTGAAAATAAATAGTAGAAATAGTTTAATTTTTAACCAAAAATTTTAATTTTCTAGCTTAAACATTATTTTTTAATTACAAAGTTAATCCTAAGCAAGTAATTTAATTTTTAACCGAATTGTTGAATATTCAAGACTTCAAGACGAGATTTTATACAAAGACTTTATTTTTTAACTCAAATATTAAATTTTTCAACAAAACAATATGAATTTTTAACAAAATTAGTTTAGATTTCAAACAGATAATTGAATTTTCTACCAATAAATATGAATCTTTACCAAAAAATGTAGTACACAAGGAGATGATTTTTCAACAAAATTTTGGAGTTGTCCACTAGTTAAGATCGATAATTAATTGAAAATATGAACTTTGACAAATCATTAGATTAAAAAGAAGCAACTCAATAATGGAATTTTCAAATCAAATGATGAAGATTAAGAAAAATTTATTTTCAACCAAAAAGTTCAAAGTTTAATAAAAATATATGGAAAGTGTAATTATAAACATTTTCCACATATTTTATTTAAATATTCTTTTACTTTCTTAATATCTTTCCTCGTAATTATTAGTTTTGAAATATCTTATCTTTTAACCGATACCATATGTGATGAGCCATCACAAATTCAATATTTATTCTAGCTGATAATGCTGGAATGCGTAATAAGTAATGAAATAACAAAAATCAATTTTTAATTAAACATTTGCGTTAAAAACTAGTCAGTTAATCTTTTGAAGAAGATGGAAGTTCTCCAATGAAATAGTTAAACATTTAACAAAATAGATGAATCTGCAAGCCAAATAAGCGATATTTTTCCAGGATAGATGAATTTTCAAGCAAAATTTTAAAGATTAAGAAAAATTTAGTTTCAACATAATAGTTGAAAATTCAATTCAAAAGATAAGTTTTCAAAGAAGAAGGTTAATTTCCTAAAAATTGAATGATTTAGTTTTCAACCCAAGAGATAAGTCTGCAACCAAAAAAACTAATTTTTAACAAAGCAATTCAACGTTTAACCAAGTATTTGAATTTTTGACGAAAAAAGACTTTTTAAGGAAATATTTATATTTTAATACAAATCATCATAGGTTTAACCAACTAGTAGAATTTTTTAATAAAAATAGTTGAATTTTCTTTTTGCGTTCTAAAAATTCTTTTGAAATTTATCATCAAGGAACGCAACCATTGTTATCAAAGTTTGTAAGTTTATTTTCATGAACTCCCTTCCCCCTTTTCATCATTGCAACCAACAGCGGTTTTTATTGCAACCCTCCTCTTCAAATTGTTAACATATTTTATGGACGGTCTCTAAAGGCCAATTCAAACTAGCCGTTCTCGGTTGCGGTTCGCCGCAAATTATTCAGAACCGACGATTTAAATTAATTTTATTTAAACTATGATAGGACACCTGAATTAGCGTATTATATATTTAAAAAATATATTTCTATCTTAATTATTTGTGAAAAATATGTGGAATTTACCACACAAAAAAGTGGAATTTTCCAACTGCGAAGATTTATTGTTGCATGAAATATATCTCCTCTGTAGATAGAGATTTTAGGCTAATATATAGCTTAAAAGAAGCTTCTCGATTCACCTGTTTCATCTTAAAATTTGAACTGCCATAAAAATTATTAACGACTGAATGACAAGCGTCGAAATAATTACGATACTAATGAGTTTCAATACTGGAAAACTCGTATATATAACAATATAAAATACAATAACACATTTTCACGATTTTAGGAAGAAAAAATTGTTTAAACAAATAACAATTGTTTATAAATGACAAATATGTTAAGCAACGAGTTCTACTCCCAGTATTTATGCCGATAGATAACAACTTTTCACAATGTGAATGAAGAAAGAAATTTTTTAGACAAATGATGATTGTTGGAACAATTGAAAATTATTTGAAAACATAATTATATTTTATCATGATTTTGGGAACAGAAAATTGTTTAATAAATGACTAAATATGTTGAAAAAGAAGTTCTACTCTTAGTGATATTTCATGATTTTTCATGATGAATCATCTTAATCACATAAAATCGAAGATTTAAGTTTTATTGAGGTTTTATCATTTTTTTAAATTAGAAGCTTAAACAATATAAACTGTGAAGGCTGCAGTGAGCGGACGTTTTTCGATCTTTTTTCAAGCTAGATTTCACCTTAAAATCTATATCCACAGCCGAGATATTTATTTTTACATGTTTAACTCTACTAATTAAAATAATAATTAATTTAAAGTATTAAAAATTTCCATTTGTTACATACTTATTATAGAATATTTATCAATTTTTTCAAATTTTTGTTAAAATTTGTTGAACGTGCGGAGGAATCGAAAAGTCGTCGTAGTGAAAGTTTACGGTAGTTTCTCCTGTTTTGTCATATATTTTCTGTCATTGAGAAGATAAAAAAATGTGCAAGAAAACCAAACTGACTCCGCAACAACTCAGGAGTGTATAAAGAAAAGCGGACAGTATCCCGGGCGGTTAATCCTGTCGTTTTCTTCAGTCATCTTCAGTCCGTTGCGAAAATTTCGGAGGACAATCGCTTCCGTTTGTTTTCAGTCAATCAGTGTTTAGGTCATGTGTTGCGTAATCCGGTGTAATTAGGCATTACGAAGTTTAAAGTGGAAAATTTTTGATAAAAAACATTGATTTTTTACCATTTATTACTTATTAAAATATATAGCAGTTTTGAAAATACTTCGAAAATAATTTGAAATTGGATAAAATTAAAACAATTTCTATATTTCTCAAGATTTGGAAATAAAAATTTATAGCTTTTCAAGATTCATTGATTCGTTCTTGAATTTAGAGCATTGAAAATGATAACGTGGATTTACAATTTTGGAACTGCATTTGGATCTTTGAACTCTATAATTTATACCAATATTTTATTTTATTGACTGTGAAAAATGTTTGCGAACCGAGAAAGACATTTTTAATTGAAATAGATTAATTAAATTTCAGATTCAAAAATGTTTAGACGCTTATTTTAAATAAAAAAAATGAAGCAAGAATTTGGTAATTAAATGAGTCTATAAAATTATTAATTCCACAAAATAAATGGGTAATTAAATGATTCTTTGAAAATTATTAATTCCACAAAACATTAAATTTTACATCGTCGAATTGCATGTATTTTCTGAACTTTTAATTAAAAAAGGTCGTCGATTTGCCGAGTTATATCTTAACATTTTCCGAAAATAGACATAATAATTTTCATCTATTTAAATCAAGAAACTAATGTATTCTACAAGGTTATTATGACACACAGATGGCACCCTGGCACGTACCGGCGGATCTCCCGGCTTATTTCAGACCAGATAAAATGTTCTCCAATTGCCTGAATGGTTTCCTCTGCTCGAGGATGGCCTGAGAGTGGAGCGTCGTGGTACTCCCAGATAACTCTTTGTCGGAGAGGTTGGGGAAAGGGGAGTAGCCAGCTGGTGAGGTCATTAGCGAGACATCATTCCACCGAATGATGTCTGCGTTTAGATCCGAATCGTCCAACTGAGCCATTACAATATCCTCAAAGAGTGACGGAGTGTGTGTAGCGTGAAGGACTGGAATAGGATCCTCGGGCGCTTCTTGAGTGCCGATGAGCGTGGGTAATACAACGGGTTCCAGATCGGCTTCTCCGGGTGAAAGTGTCTCAGGATCCGGATAGCGAGACAGAGCGTCAAGCAGTTCGTTATTCTTACCGGGGCAGTGCTCGATATCGAAGAAATATCGGCTAAGAAAAACATTCTAACGTGTTAATTTGTCCTGTGTGTCTTTCTGACGGTCTATCCAGGCCAGTGTCTTGCTATCGGTGCGGA
This sequence comes from Belonocnema kinseyi, assembly GCF_010883055.1. NCBI lineage: Eukaryota > Metazoa > Arthropoda > Insecta > Hymenoptera > Cynipidae > Belonocnema > Belonocnema kinseyi. The sequence goes on from NC_046657.1 coordinate 62,222,702, forward strand.
GTATAAATTTTCGATCCTCTAAGTATTGGCGGAAGTGGGTGATTGAACAGATAATGCCAAGGCATTCTTGTTCGTTACAGTAGTAGGCTGATTCTGTCTGAAAAAATTTAGTGTTGGTATATAAAATGATCCGAAGATTTCCTTTCGGACCTGGCTGCATCAAAACTCCGCCCATACCTCCTGCACTCGCGTCCATTTGCAGGATGAACGGCAGAGATGGATCCGGTCGACTGAGAGTTTGGTAGTGGCCAAAAGCTTCCTTCGCTGCATTCAAAGCCCGTTGTGCTGCGGAATTCCAACGGTAGGGACGTTTGGGTGTCAGCAGATCTATCATTCGGCTATTGTATCGGAGTTATGTGGAATGTACTCATGAAGCCAATTTATGGTACCCAGGAAGGACCGCAAACCTTTACGTGTGCAAGGAGAGTCGGCCGAGAGTATTGCCTGAAGCTGCTTAGGCTATGTGAGGTTTCCTTCAGAAGAGACGGCGTGTCCCAGATAGGGGAGGATCCATTGTCCAAACTTGCATTTTGGTGGCGAACAAGTGAGTCTACAAATTCTAAGTATCTCGAAAACCAGCGCCAGATGTCGAAGGTGTTGCTTCCAATCCTTTGAGTAGATAATTATATCGTCTAGGTAAGCGATACTGAACTGGCCCCAGTGGTCCGCTAGCACGTGTCGCATCAGAGTTTGGAAGGTTCTGGTGGCGTTTTTCAAACCGAAAGGCATAACTTTGAATTGATACTGTCCACTGCTCGGCGTCGTGAAGGCGGTGTATTTACGTGATTCCGGG
>NC_046657.1:62223594-62227120 GCF_010883055.1 Belonocnema kinseyi
GGAAGGTTCTGGTGGCGTTTTTCAAACCGAAAGGCATAACTTTGAATTGATACTGTCCACTGCTCGGCGTCGTGAAGGCGGTGTATTTACGTGATTCCGGGTCCAATGGAATTTGCCAGTATCCGCTATTTAAATCCAGCGTGGAAAATATTTTGGCACCCTTTGGGTCCTTTAAAATTTCGTAAATTCAAGGTAAGCATTGCGGAGCGTCCACTGTCTTCTTATTAATGCGACGGTAATCTACACAAAAACGGTCGTCACCGTCCTTCTTTCCACCGACCACAATGGCGGAACTATACGGGGAATTGGCTTGTCTACCATTCCGTCAGCAAGCATGTCCCGCACCTGTTCATCGAGCCATAGACGTTTTTTTCTGAGAGTGAAAGTAGTTGACTCTGACAGTTGGATTTTGTGCTGTACTGACATGGTCTGGCGCAGAGCCCCCTTGGTGAAAAACTGAGGCATGCCTTTCTGCCGTGCTAAGGAAACGGTCTTTTAATACCGGGGGAAAATCGTGGTCAAAGTCTGGCAGACAGGGGTTGATAACTGGTCGTTTGGTTTCGGAGATAAGGTACAAGCGATTGCGTTCTTTTGCCCCGACGTATATACATCTAAGGCAATGCTCGCAGATGACTCGGTGCTGTTCGGACCAGGGTATTTCAAATAGCAATTCATTGGAGAGGTCCGGGCTGACGAAGAAATTTCCCAGGTATTTTTGTCCGCCAACTTCAGGCTTTAATTGGATTGACCCGATTAAATGCAGCACCGATCCTCGGGCCGCAAGTCTAGCGTATGGTGGGCTGGGTCCCAGTGAGTCTAACTGGGCATCATTCAGCAGAGATGTGTGGACAAAATTGTCCGAAGAGAACGAGTATATGTAGGCAATGGATTCCCTTTCACCGAGGCGCACGCGAAGGCTGGAAAGACGGCGTTGAGTGACGCTGGTAATGTTTATTGTCGGGGTCTCTGGTTCGTTTCTGGCAATAGTGACACGGTAAGGCGGTTCTACGAAGCTCGGTTCCGTTGATGGGGGTTCCGGTGGAGGTAGGTACCTTCTTTGATTTCTCCTTCTTCGGCTCCTTCCGTGTGTGCTCTTCAGTCTCGTCCATTTCGGCCTCAACCGCCCGATCCATCAGTTCCCCGAAATTCTGCGGAAAAGAGACACGAATGACTCTGCGTATTGAAGGGCGCAGAGACTCAAATAGAATCCGCACGATTCTACTGGACGGTAACCCTTCGGAAGCGGCAGGCGGTGCGATGAACCGGGGTATCAACCCAACTGTGGGTGGCAGGGTAGTTGTGAGTGATCCTGGTTGTGAGTGGTATGTCGGCTGATAGAGAAAGGTGGTTTTTTCTTGAGCTGAGGCCTTCTAGCTCCTCGATAATTCTGGCCTGGGGCTGGAGTGTCGACGATACGTAAGTGAAGAACTGCGTGCTTGTGGGCGCTGTTGCGAAATGGTTCGTGGCACTGAAGAGTTTATAGTGAGGCCGTCCATGTTTGTTGTAGCTGAGGTTTGTTGATAAATTTTCTCAGTCTCACTCGGCGCTGGGCCAACGATGTCTGGCTCTGGGATTTTTTGGATTCCTTTCTCACTTAGTTGCGAGTCTGAAGTCATTTGGCCTAATTTCTGGAGGCTGCCGGCTTTTATGTCCCGCGAGGAGTGATCTTGGGGAAGGTCTTGAATAGTCAGAGAGCTTGTGTCCGTGATGACCGATGAGCTATCTTCTGTATCGTCGTTGTCGGGTGCCACTAGATGTTGTTCATCACTTCCGGATGTGGTTGCTCTGGAACGGGTGACAATTGTGCTTTCCGTGATGATGTTCCTTTTTACGAGCGATTTACGAAGCACCGTCGTCCTTTTTTTTAATCAGACAATAGAGCATAAGTTCCTACCGGTCGTGGTGATGTGATACGAGGTTATCACGTTTCGTGCCCCAAGGTTGGGCCGCCAATTGATACGTTCCCGCTGGCTTTTTTTTAAATCTAAAAAAATCGACACATATTTTTTGCTAATTTTTGTTTGGCTTTGTACTATCATGACGAAAATTACTTGTGAGTTTTATAAGGGCTAAATAACTTCTGTGGTCAGGATAATTTTTTTCAATAAAATCGATTTCTCGCATTTTACTTATAAACAAGAATCGATACAAAAAAATGTTTACAAAATATTTTTCACAGTTAAGAGAGTCCCTGAGGTTTTTTTTTATCAAACCAGAAATTATTATAGATTAGATAGATTAGATATATAGATTAGATTATATATTAGATAATAATGATATATTATCTAGTTGATTATCCACTCCTTTTTCCTTTCTTTTACATCATACCCCTCCATCCACTTCATAACTGACCCTCTCACTGACCACCCACTCCGCTTTACACATTTCCCACCATCGCCCTCCTTCCACTCCCAAAAATGATTTCCTTTCCCACCACGCTCGCCCATTCCTTTTTTTTATTTTCTTTTTCACCACTCTTCCTCACCTCACCCTTCTTTTCTCACGATCACCCTCCTTTCTCACCCTTGCTTACCATAAGACTTTATTCCTTTCCCACACTCACCTTCCGTCATGCTCTAGTCTATCTCTGCCTCTCCTGTGTCACATTTCCTTGCCACTCCTTCTCACCATCTTTACTACGTCATTCCATTTGCTACTTTCTATTTCGCTCCATTCTTTTTCAACACTCCCTTCTTTCCTGCCAATTCTCACCCGCTCCTCCATTGCCTACATTCCTTTCTCACTGCTACTCTTTTATCTGTTCCGGTCCCCCTGATTCCCCACACTTTTCCACTATCCTTCTCTACCTCCTTTCCCATCCGTCCTTTTTTCTTTTCTACAATTTTTCTCTGAAAAAATCTTCAAATTTTTCACAATTGAGAAATAAAACCACCTTAAATAAAGCCTTAAAAGAAGCTCCCCTTAAAAAGAGCTGTTTGCGTACCAAGAAAATTTAACGACCCTCAATTTAGCTATACATATAGATTTCAAAATTTGGGAATTTATTTAAACAAAAGTAATTCTCCAATCAAAAAAATAAAAACATATCTGAATTCGGCTCAGCCATACCTCTAGGTGATTTTCGACTGATGCAAAAATAATGATTTTTAAACAATGATTCAAAAATCTCCTATAGATATAGATGAGAGTCATTCAATGATATCTTCAGTTTTTTTTCTGTGACAATTTGTTCGTTCTGGCTATATGTCTGAATATAAAAATTTATTTGAAAAGGCTTTTTCGGCATTCAGTGAGAGTGGAGGGGATATAAACAATGTTTAATGGATAAAGTGTTGACTCTGTTTGTTTCGTTAAAGCTCAAAATAATATTATTTTTATTTAGTTTGCTTTATCAGGTTTTACTTAACATTCTTGTACATTACATCGTGAAAAACGAAAAAAAATGTATAAACATTCTGTTTGTGTAAATATTTTTTCTTTTTTCGTTCATTCAAAAATCACCTATGGGTATTTTATTGAAGTATACAGTAATGTGCCTGAAAATATTTTTTAGCTCTTACGGTTG
>NC_046657.1:62227220-62247850 GCF_010883055.1 Belonocnema kinseyi
TAAATATTTTTTCTTTTTTCGTTCATTCAAAAATCACCTATGGGTATTTTATTGAAGTATACAGTAATGTGCCTGAAAATATTTTTTAGCTCTTACGGTTGTTTCTTTCGCGTTCTCATTTGTTTATAACAATAAAATTGTTTATAAATCATTATTTTTGCATCATTCGAAAATCACCTAGAGGTATGGCTGAGCCGAATTCAGATATATTTTTATTTTTTTGATTGAACAATTACTTTTGTTTAAATAAATTCCCCAATTTTCAAATCTATATGTATAGCTAAATTCAGGGTCGTAAAGTTTATCCTCTGTTTAGGGTCTAACATGGCGAGTCGAAGTTGATTTTTAAAAGACTCGAGAATGAGTCAGCGAGTCAACAGGAAAGTGTTTCGGATCAGTGCACCTAACTCATGATCTCAGAGGGATTGCTCTGTCTACTCTAGCCTGCTACGGAGGCTGCCGAATGGCAGAGTGGGTGAGGATCCCTTTGCATTCACAAAGGAGAATATCATCGGTGAAATATTGGCCGGGTTCAGATTACTGCCTTGCGAATAAACAAGGGTGTAACACAATAGGCCTTATAGCGTGAGCGCCAGGAAGTGAGGTCTAAGAGGCCCCTACACCCGCATTGAAACTAACTAACTACTCAATATAAACAAACCTTTTCTATGGTTTTATGAAGTAAGATACTAAGAATTATGTCACTTCAAATAAAATATATTATTTTTACTGAAAAGATATTGAATTTTTCGGAAAAAATTGATTTAAAAAATTCCTTCGCAATTGGACTTTTTCTTCTCATTCCTGTTTAACGATTCTTTTTTAATTATTAAATTTTATTAAATTGTTTCTTATTCTATTATTGAAAACATTCTCTACAAATATACTGCTTTCAATTTCGAAAGTTAACTTTTCTATGACTGAAATCTTTAAAACAATTTTTTCGACTTATTTAAAAAAACAGCTATATATAAAACAGCAACTATTTTTCAAGAATTTGTAAAATTTTCTAAAAAAATAAATTTCAGTCTAAACAGTTCAATTTACGAATAAATAATTGAAATTATAAAACAGAAGAAAAATATTGACCAAATGGTCAAGTTTTCAACAAAAGAAATAAGTTTTCGACGAAATAATAATTAATAATCAATAGAAAATAATTGAATTTGTAACGCAATAGTTAAACTTTCAATAACAAAAAAATTGTTTGTGAATTAAACAGTGGCATTTACAATTAACTAATTGAATTGTTAACCAATTAGTTCAATTTTTAACCGACGAAGATAAATTTTAAAGACAAAAACGCCCAATTTTTAGAAGACAGTTGAATTTCTGAAAGATAATTTTTCTACCAAAAAAGTCGAGTTTTCCAACAAAAAAGATTACTTTTAGCGGAATATTTAAATTTTTAACAAAACAATTAATTCTTTGCAGTACTAAGAAATTATTTTTTCCACTATGATGAATTTTTAAGAAACCCAAAAACCATTCATCAACCAAAAAGACGACTTTTATAACAAAGCATTTAAATATTTAAAACAAAACCAAAATTAAAAAAAAAACTGCCTAATTCTCAACCGAAATAATTTTTAACTCAGGAATGAAATAAAATTTTAACAACATTTTCGAATTTTCGACTAAAATAAAAAATCTTGAACAACAAGAAAACATGAATTTTTAAGATAGAAGTTGAACTTTTAACCAAATAGTTCAATTTCAAATTAAAAGATTGATTATCGTCGAAAATAAATTATCATACAAATCACCGTTTCCACAATTTTTCAAATGTCATTGTTTGAACTAAAATAATGTACAAGTCATTAGATACAACAAATGAAAGTGTCAGTGCAAGAATTATTTTTTATTGATTTAGAATGCTTTCGTCCAATGTAAATATGACAAATTTTATATTTTTATTTGTATCGAAATAACAATATGTAGACAATGTATATTATGCATTTACCAGGTAGTTTATTTTAATATTCTTTCATTTTTTCGAATGATTTTCATATAACTATAGATGTCTGAATCTGTTATACTTTAATGCGTATAATATGTAAACCACCAAAAACAATTTTAAGTCATTAGTAGACAAAACGAAAATCAATGTCAGTTTTACTTTGACCTTCGCGTAAAAATGTCTTGTCTCTTAAAAGTATGCAATATTTGTTCTCGCTGATGGTGCTCAACTTCTAAATAAGTTATGAACTACAAATGATAAAAATAACAAAAATCCGATTAAAAAAATTTTATTTGTTTTATTGAGTTTTCATTCAGCTAATCATAAACTACGAAAAAATATTTTATGCACAAAAAAGATGATATTAAACATTTTTTAAATAAGTTTTTATACAAACGCTTATATTGACAACTAATCAGTTAAACTTTTTAGAATAAGTATAATAAGAATAGTATTTTTTGTTTTAATCGTTAAAAATAATATTTAAAACATTTAATTTCTTAAAAAACGACGCAAGATGCCAAAAAAAAATTGATGAACAAAAGTTGTTAACCCAAAAAGGATCTACAACTCTGTTAATTATCATTTGTAGCTAGGACGAGTAGATTTTATTTCAATTTTAAAAAGAAGATTAAAAATAAAAATAATGTTTTTGGAAGAACGACACGGGTGATGAAAAAAATGTAATTAAATTTTGGTGATAAGAATAAATTTAAAATAAAAATTTTACTTTTGGGAAAAACGACGCAAGTTACAATAAATTTTAATTTACTACCCATAAAGAATTTACTACCCATAAAGGAAATAATCAAAATTAAGCCAAACTAGTAAGATTTTTAGCCAAACAGTAGCAGTCAATAAAAGAAGTAAATTGTTAACAAAATAGTTGAATCCTTAAACAAAAAAATTAATTTTCAACGAAGCAGATTGGCTTTTTACCAAAAAGGAAATTTTTCTACAACATACATTAATTTCCTAATAAAGAGTTGAATTTTTATTTTTTAAGTATATGAGTTTACGTATCGCAATTTTAAGCAAAAGTTTTAAGAAGAAAATGTGGAATAATCTTTAAGTCTGAGAAATGTAAAAATCGAGAATAAAGCTATAAAATTAAAATCTCGAGAAAATAAGAGTTTGAAACATTTCAAATATAAATCATGCACATAGGCGCCCTTGAATATAAGGTGCATGTAGGGAGAATTCATCATTTGGAAACCAAATTTTGACCAAAAAAAAATTAAACTTTCAGACAAATATTTTTATTTTAACAAAGTCCGATGAATATTCAATTAATTAAGAAGGAAGATTTTTTATCAAGAAAGATGAATTGTCAATACTGATATTCGAATTTCAAAGCATAAAAGATCAATCAACAACCAAAAAAATTTCATTTTCAATGTGAGAAGACGAATTCTAAAGTTAAATTTACAACCTGAAAAATTTAATTTTTAACCCGACATGTCGAATTTTTAGCACGACAGTTCACTTTCTACCAAGATCAACTTTTTTTTTACTATGCAAAATTAATTTTGTACCAAAAGTAGAACTTTCCACTACACTGTTAGAATTGTTAAAACAATCCCGACACATTTAAGAAGAAATTTAAATTTACGAAATTAGGTTGCTGGGGACGAAATTCAGAAACTTTTGTAACAAATTTACTAAATTTTCATTAAATCTCAGAAAAGGCATCGGAAAATCACAAATACTTCCCTAAAACTCCTAAGTGGTAACGTAAATAAAAGTTCCCAGTGGGCACAAAATTTAGCGACGTCTTTACGACATCGTTACGACATCTTTACGACAACTTTACGATATCCTATGTCCATGTCGATAAGGTGCTTTTACGATATCGTAAACATTTATGATCTGACGATGTCTTTACAATATCGTAAAGATACCGAAACGACACGGACATAGGATGTCGTAAAAATGTCGCAAAGATGTCGTAACGATATCGTTAAGACTTCGCCAAATTTTGTGCCCACTAGGTTATCGTAACCGAGATAAATTAAATATACGATTTACATTATAGTTTTGACTTTTAAAAGTGAAAAAAAATTCAGTTTTCAAAACTTTTTTTTTCCTATGAAAATTACGAAACAAGATAAAAACACACGCTGCGCCATAAGCAGCTGATCGTGAATGACATAACCTTAACCAACAGAAGAAACATGATAAACTTCCTTTAATATAGTGTGGGTCAAATAAATTCAAAAACATTTAAATATTTTTTAATAACTTCAGAAAATTATGTTAAAATGTCTAACTTTTAAAAATGTGAATTCTAAATTAGTCCGTCAAAATGCGTAAACAAAAAATATAGTAATAACATTTAAATTTATATTTCAGGTGTTTTGACTTTTTTCAATTCAGGAAATTGGTACCAAATTTATCTACATGGATGAAAATTTATTACTTTAGTTGAAACTTCGTATTTTTTCTTAGAATATGAATGAACGCCAAACAATTTTGAGAATAATTTTTTAAAAATATAAAAAAATGGAGTGCAGCGTGAATTTAGTACTCGATTTTGAAGATGGTTTAGTTTGTTTAATTTTGACCAGGAAACGTCCAATACAACCACCGATCGGCCAACAAATGACCACCAAATATTCCAATAAAAATTTTTGAAAAAAATTTAAACAGTGAAGTTTACACAAAAAAATTTACAAAACAAAAAAAAAGTGCACCGTGATTCTAGCACTCCATTTTGAAACCCGTGTAGTTTTTTTTAAATTTTGAGCACCAAATATAAAAAAGCCACTACCAAACGATTCCGCAAAGAATTGTTGAACAATTTAAAGAAGTGAAGTTTGAACCTTTATTTTGAAATTGCTGTAGTTTGCTTTATTTTTGTAAAAATATTAAAAAATGGAATGCAGCGTGAAGTTAGCCCTCCATTTTGAAAATAGTTTAGTTTTTGTAATTTTGACCACCAAACGATTCCAATAAGAATTTTTGAAAAATTTTAAAAAGTGAAATTTACAACATGATTTTTCAAAAGTCGCAGTCTTCTAATTTTAATAAACAAACACAAAAACTACCACCAAACGATCCCAAAAAGAATTTTTTTTAAATGTCAAAAGGGGAATACAGACTGAAACTAGTAATCCATTTTAAAAATGGTGTATTTTTTGTGATTTTGAAAACCAAACGTAGAGAACAACTACCAGACAAATTTTCATAAAAAAGGAAAACTTCGAGTTAAGTAAAAGAAAAAGTTGTAACAAAAAAATTTAATTTATTGACAAATTTTTAAATTTTTAATTAAAAAATATAAATTTTATATATAAAGGAGCTGAATTTCTAAGCCGGCATTGTAAATGTTTGAGAGAAAATGGAATTTTGAATAAAATAGTTGATTCCTCAAATAGAAAAATAAGTTTTTGACCAAGTGGCTCAACTTGCAACCAAATAAATATATTTTCAATAATATTATGTAAATAATATTGAAATAAAAATAAATGCAAATAATTAAAAAATTGAAATAAACTTTTTTAGATTTTCTAGCTAATTTTTATTTAAAGCAAATCGTTTTTTTTTAATTTTGTTATATAATTAAAATGTCCTTTCGAAAATTTGAAAAATATGTAACGGGAAGAAAATTTGCAAATCAAAAACAAAACTCTATTGAAAAGTAGCGCCTGAAGACCCAGAATTTCTATAATTACTTAGTAGGCGTTTTATCAAGATTTTCTATTTTTCATACTTCTAATTTATTATAACATTTTTAAAAATTATTATATAAATTTTTAAGTAAATTTATTTGTTTGTATCAATTAATTCTTTTTTTCACTATTGAATTAGGAAATATCTTGACTCATAAAATTAAAACTCAAAAAATTAAAATTGAAAAAAAATTATAAAATAGAAGACAGAATTCTGTCGAAAATTAAAGTTTTCACAATTCCACAATATGACCTTCTTATTGTTTCAATAGACTTAAAATTTCTACACTATCGCGTTATTTTAATTTTTTTTATCTTTCACCTTTTCCAATAATATATTATTTCTTTAATTATTACATAATCGAGATAAATTTTTATGCTTTTGTTAAAAAAGAGGAAGGGGGCTGTTTCTTTATTCCTCTAAGTAATTTTTAGAAATTTGCAAATAAATCGAAGTGTGCAGAAATTTAATAAGAATTTAACTTTACGCACCAGAAAAACCTGGCGAGTGAAAAATGAACCTAGCCAACAACAATTTTTTTTAATTCACGAAAAATTCTGGGAATTACAAAAAAAAATCTTGAAATAATCAGGGAATATAACTATAATTTCTAAACCAGCTTACATTTTTAATGGAACAAGAAAAATATAATTATGGGCAACAACTTATTTTGAACAATTCGAAAAAAACTTAAAAGCTTTTTAATATTTATCAAAGATTTGAGGAAATCAAATTTTTTTCAACACTTCTGTGAAAATTTTAAATGGTTAAAGTTTTATTTAAAAAAATAATTTTTAGTTTTGAAGATTCCAAAATGTGTGGAAAAAGAATATGAAAGACTTTAAGACCATTTTTTTTAGTTTTTCAGGATTAAAAGAAATTTTAGGTGAACTGAATTTTGTAGGATGTTAAGAAAATGAAAAAAGTTTCTTAAAATTAATGGGAAAATTTTAATTGATTGTTTCACAATGAATTTTTAGAGAAAAATTAAAAAGGTTCCAAAACATTTTTAACTACTTACCAAACTTAAGAAAAATTACAAGGTCTTAAAGTAAAATGTTGCAACTTTGCCATATCACATAATTAGAAAAAAAAATTATTAAGTTTAAGGGATTATCAGAAGATTTAAAATGATTAAAGGATAATTGCAACTTATAAAGATTTTTGTAGAATTTTGTGAGGTTTCATGAAATTGAATTCAAAATTTCAGGTCCTAAGGGAAAACAAAAACTATTTTTTGGGTTCGAAAAGTTAATTTTAAGATATTATTTAAAAAGATTTCATCATATTGTGAGGAAAAGTTTCTAGTTTTGAAGAAATTAAACAAATCAGGAAAAATTTTATTAATTTTTAAAGGTTGGAAGGTTGAGAAGGTCTAAAAAAATTTGTAAAAGAATTTTTTAAAGATTCGTGTGCAACTTTAAAAGTAAATTAAAAAAGATTTGTAAGCATTTTAAACGGTTTCCGAACTTTTCGAACAAGAGTGTTTACCACAAAATATTTCAAATTGATAAGCTTAAAAAATACAAAAATTATGGAGTAAATTCAAGAGGTGTTTAAAAGAATTACAGAGATAAAAGAAGAATTTTAAAATCTAAACAATTTTTAGTAAAGATGGAAGAGTATAAGGATATTTTTTACATTTTCAAAGATTTTTTTAATCATAAGGAAAATTCGAGTCAGTTCAAAATGTGCTTAGAAAAAATAAAATATTTCTTTATTCGCATTATTGATAACTTTTAGTAAAATCCGGAAAAATAAAAGATTATTTTAAATCTTCTAGATTCTCTTTTGATACGTCTGAAATATTTAAAAATATTTTTTGAAATTCTCAAGCATCTTATAGAAATTATATTTATATAAATATAAAAGCAAACTTATAATACTTATTTTGTTGTTCTCAATTCTCAGAATTTATTTTTAGCTCGAATTTATGCGTTCAAAAAGTTTTAACAAGTAAATAGTTACTTGAAATTTTTATATTTTTCAATTAATATGATTATTTTGTATTCTTTCTGGCGATGAAAAAATAGATTAAAATTGGTGAATTTTATTAATGCTTACATTAAGTAACTTCAATATTTTTATGATTGAAAAAATATTGAAAATATATATATATATATATATATAAATAAATAAATGAAAATAAATAAATAAAATAGTGCTTTATTTATTTCTGGACAATGCTTTTTGTTAAAAGGAATTTTCATACACATATTTTTTTGCGCTAATTACCTCTTAAGGATTATATTTTTAGTTATTAATTTTATTAATCGCTTGAAAATTAAGAAATGTTGTAAAAAGTAATTCTTTTTAGTGGAAAATTCAAATATTTTTCAAGAAAATTTACTGCGTTTCAGCAAAACATGATAAGTAACTAAATAGATCCTGTTTGGCTAAAGAATTTTTATTCATTAATTTTTTGGTACTTCGCGTCAATTTCGCAAAAATAGAATTTTTTATTTTCAGTGTTATTTTTCACGATTAAAACAAAAACTACGAATGCTATCGAAAATTAATAATAACAAAAAAGTTCGATCAAAAATTAAGTAATACGAATTTGTAAATCTTTTTTAGATACACAATTATTATTATTTTATTTTGTCGGATCTTCATAGTTTGACTGCAAAATGAAATTTTTTATTTTTTTTACGATCAGTATGTGAATTTTTGATTAACAAAAAAATCGTTTTTTGGCGAAAAAATTTCCTTTTTTTTTGTTTTTTGAAATTTTTAAATGCTGCAACGCCGGAATTCTTTTTTTATCGAAAAATTTTCTTGTTATTTTGTGAACTGAATTAATAGACCCTAATAAAAAAATTCGAATATTTGTGGTTAGAAGTTTCTTCTTTTCTATTGGAAATTTTAAAATCCTATGTTTGGTACGGAGTTCCTCTAGCAAAAAAGTCGACTAATTGGACATTTTTCCAAGTTTTGAAATATTTTTAATCTATTTAAAAGTTCTTACATTCCGAGCAGTATTTTTAACTGACTTGAATTTTTCTCCAAATTCTGAAAAATCATTCATAATTTTTAACAAATGGCCTTCTAATCATCTAAGTTTTCGAATTTTTTTAAAAATTTGTTTATTTTCTTAAAACCTTTCAAAATTCTTTTGAAACTTCTAAATTTCTTTGAACTTTTAAGAACCTAAAAATATTTTTAAGTTTCTAATTCTTTTTTTAATATCCTAAATATTTTAGGAAATCTTTTTAAATATTTAAAACCTTTTTAAATTTTGCTGTTGAAATTCCGTTTTTTGAATAAAAAAATTATTACCAATTTATAGGTGAATAATAAGAAAATTATTATTTTTTGAACTTTTCGGACATTTCAAACCTTCCAACCTTCTCAATTTTTCTTAGAATTAGTTACAAAACAATCTATTAAAATTTTCCCGTGAATCTTAAGAAAAATTTGTTCGTTTTCTTGAAATACTGCAAAATTCATTTGACAGATTTTTGAATAGTAAAAAATTTTAATAAATGACTTAAAGTTTTCCATGTTCTTTTTAGATACATTTTAGAATCTTTGAAACTTAAAATTATTCTTTTGAATTAAAAAAGTAAAAATTTAAAATTTCCCCAGAAATCTAAAAAATTTTTATTTTCTCAAATCATTTAGAAAAAATGTAATTTAAAATCAAATAGAAGAATTTTCAAGGAGTAAACATTTTTTCAACGTTAAAGAAAAAATGATCGAAAGACGAATTTTCTTTTCAAAATTGTAAAACAAAGTAGTTGAATCTTCAAGTAAAAAAGATTCAATTTTAATCAAATTAGTTTACTCAAATGAATAAAATCTTAAATAAATTTTTTTTTTAATATTTGACATTTTTAACCGAAAAATATTTCAGTTATCTTATTAATACGAAAATTTGAATTTCAATGAAGAATTTAATGTTATATGAAAATATTTGAATTTTCTCCCAACATTTCCACTATTATCCAAGAACGATGCAATTCCTACTCAAATAAATAAATCTTCGAATTAAGAAGATGAACTTCCAAAAAGTATTTGAATTTTTATACAAAAAAAATTCAGCTGCCGTTTCGATACGAAAATATTAATTTCAATAGAAAATTAAATTTTCTACGGAAATAGTTTAATTTTCAATTCGAAAAGGTCAAATATTAATACATGTACTACATATTTATTATATTAATATTACTTATGAAAGATTTCTAAATCAAAGGTAATAATTGAATACCTAGGATTTAAAAAAATTAATTATAATATAATCGAAAAACTTTTTGTATATTCTGAATCGAATATTTTAAAAAATGCGAAATATTCAAGTTGGCTCCATACCATTAAAATTTAAATTTCGAAAAAGCTTGAGATACCTGAAAAAATCGTAAATGATCAGGAAATGTTTTTTTTCAGGAATGAAGTGAAACCCCTAAAGAATTTATGCCATTTCATCAATTTAATATTCTTAAAAATTTAGATATATTTCAAAATTGCCTGGTAAACTTTAGTTGACAAATTTTTTCCGGGTTTCAGCAGAAGGATAGATGCCGAGGTCTTTTGAACTCTGTTTTCGATTTCGATAGTTTGTTCCGGGTAATCAGGTTTCCCATTGCCTTTACCACGCATACTGCTCCCACCCATTTAAATATTTCCTCATTCTAATGAATTTTTCAGGTATATATAGCGGTGGAAGTAATCCAGACTAAGCAGTTATCGTTTACGAAATCTGATAAGAAGACATGAAGAACCTTCTTGGAACTTTGATAGTTGCGCTCGTCGTTGTCATCAATTTTGTTGGTAAGTTTGACCACTCTAATACAAATCCTACTAGGGAATGGAGGGGATAGTTTGAAAAAAGCGGAACAATAGTGAATGAGGCGAGTGGTGGAGAAGGTCAATGAGGAGTGAACGGAAAGGATAAAATAGTGCAAAAGTAAAAAAGGGGATTTTAGAGAGGGAAGGCAAGAAGTTAGAGGGTTATGAAAATAAATGAGACGGATAATAAAAATTAGAGGAGGGGTAGAGACGGATTGGGGAAAGGAAGTAAATTAAGAGGAATAAGGAAAATAAATGAAAGAATAGAAAGAGATGAAAGAGCGGGATAAGAATTGAAGTGGTTAAAGTGGTATGATCGGAAATGAAGGGAGGTGTGGAGAATAATGATGGGCAGTTGCAAAAAAGAAGCAATTGGTTGGAAAGTTGTCACATTTATAGTTTGAAAACATTTAATAAGAAAAAAATATTTGGTATAATCTAAAAAATTGAAGTTATATTAAAAGTTGTTCCTTATGTCCAATGTACTTTTTTCCTAAGAAGAATCTAGTGTGAAAAGAAAAAAATGAGGTTGTGGTGATTGCTGAAAAAAGGGAGGGGGTAATATAAAATGAAGGAAAAGTTAGACAAGGATTGCACGAAATTAAGGATAATTAGGAGGAAGTGGTGTGGATGAGATGGTCGGCATGGGGAAGGGTTATAAGGGTATGGTGGGAAGGAATGGTGTCAATATAAGAAGAGCACTATGGTGCAGTCGCTCGCCCAACACGTACAATTATCGCGCAAATCGTACAGTCAAGAGCGTCACTACTGTTTAATAGAACGGCTCAACTGATTCAGGAGAACCATTACCCCGAACAGGCCGAACCGTTGAATCGACAGTATAGTCTAACCGTTCCACATACGCGGCGTTTGTGGCGCAGTTCCGCGCTTGCGCAGTTTAGAAAAATATAACACCCACATTTCAAGGCAACTTATCTCCGTAAGCTCAGGGTAACCTGTTTCCCGATTTTGGAGCAGAAGTCACACCAAATCAAAGTGCAGCGACTCTCTCACCGCTAGATCGACGGTTTCACCCAACTTCTTTCCGTGTTGGAAAGTAGGAAGTGGTAGATAGGAATGGTGCAAGAGGAAGCGAAATGAACAGAAAGGAGGGCTTCGTAAAAAAGTTGGAAGAAGCAGCGAGGAAAAGTGATAGAAGGGATTGCAAGTCAAGAAATAAAAATGGTGGAAGGGGTGTGGAAGAAAGGCAAGGAGTAGTATAGTAGGCAATGATAGAAAAGGAGTGGAATGATAAGAGAATCAGGTGGTAAGCCATGGAGCGGGGTGATGGCGAAGAAAGGAAAAGAAGGTGACTGCAAGACAGTTGAAATCAGTTTGTGGAGTAAGTGTAAGTGATTTGATTAAAGACAATGTTTAACGTCCTAATAAGTTACGAAACGCTTTTTCATGTTTCTATGTTCCCTACTTTGAATTAATATTATCGAGAAAAATAAAATTATTACTCTTAGATTATTGAAAAGTCAACTACTTGAGGAATGTTGAAACACTGTGTAAAAGAATCCTTTTATTTATTTCAAATTAAACTATTTTGTTGAAAACTTGCTTTCTTTTTCATGAAAAATGAACTTTTTTAACCATCAATTTAATTTTTTCATTATTATTTTTAGATTAATCGTTTTTAGTTTAAAATACAACTATTTGTATCAAAATTCATATAATTTCTTTTAATTCGTATTTTAGTTTAGAAAAAGTAATCTTCTGGATCGTAATTTTAATTTCTTTGTCAAAAATTCAGCTGAGTTGATAAAAATTCATTTATTCATTTCCAGAATGACTTTTTAGATTCACAATTTAAATTATTTGTTGACAAATCATTTTACCTCTGAAAATTAGTTTTTTTTTTCATTTGAACAATTATCTTTTCATTATTGGTAGACTTTTTTTTTATTTTAAAATTAAAACACTTGGAAAAAGGGGTAGGGAGTGACTTTGAATTTTTTTACGAGACTCGGGGGTGTCTTTTCACCATTATGAGGTGTTGGAAAAGGTGTGGGGGTGTGACCTAAAATTATTTATTTGCCCTGTCTGAAGAGAGTATTGCCACCCTTTAGGGCGTGAGAAAAGCTGTGGGGGTGAGTGCTTATATTATTTCTGTTAGTAACTTTAGATATTTCCTTCCGAACCCCATAAGGCTTTCCAAAAGTAATAGGTTGTACCCTAAAATAATTTCTGTGACCAGTCTCAGAGGGGCTTTCCCAGCCTCATGAGGCGTTAGAAAAGAGGTAGGGCGTGACCCTAAATCATTTATGTGGACCGTTTCAGGGGTGGCGTCCTACCTCTATGTGAGTTTGAAAATTTGTAGGTTATGATCATAAATTAATCCTGTGACCGCTCACAGGTGTGCCTTTGGAACACTACAAGGCGTTGGAAAAGTAGTTGGGTGTGACCTTAAAATATTTCTGTGAGTATTTTCAAGGGTGCTTTTCTAGCCACATAAGGCATTAGAAAAGGCATAGTGTGTGACCTTAAGTTTTGGTTCCTGCATTTTTTTAATATAACTATTTAAGTTGATTTTGAAAACTTTCTCTAATCGTGAATAGCTACGAAAAAACCTTTTTTTGGTTCAAAATTCAATTTTGGAAATGAAAGTGGGACTACTTTCTTCAGAAAAATTTTTCGGTCAATTCATCATTTTACTTTAAAACTCTGTATTTTCTGATTTAAAATGTAACATTTTTGTTAAATTTTGTTTGAATTATTTTTTTCAAAAAACTTTAGGTATTCCATGTTTGTCTGAACACTTAAGCTATTTTGTTCAAAAGTCCCTTTTTTGGCTTAAAAATAGCTTTTTTATTTAAAATGAATTTTTTAATTACAAATTTAATTTAATTATGTTTGTTTGAACATCAATCTTATTCAGATGAAAATTGTACTACTTGTTCCAAAATTCCTGTGTATTGTTGAAACTTCACTTTCTTGGTGACGAATTCACTTTTTGGTTGAAAATTCGTGTATTTTGTTAAAAATTAATAACTTTTTTTATAAAAAATTATTGTTTTCGTTAAAAATGTATGCGTTTGGTTAAAAATAAATTTTTTAAATAAAAAATGAATTTTTGTAACTAAAAATTGAACTTTATTTGTTTTCAATATTTTTTATAGGTATTTAATGTTTTTGGTAAGAAATTAATTGGTTTATTTAAAAATTTAATTATTTCGTTAAATATTTATTTTATTAGCCTAAAAGCGCACTTTTTATACTAAAAATTAAGCTATTTAATATTTTTTTTAATTTATCTTTTTTAATATAAAATGAATCTATTTCGTTTGAAATTTTTTTCTTTTTTTGCTAAAAAATTAATCTTTGTGAAAATTATATTGTATTGTACTTTATTACTCTACTTTTTACGGATTTGAGGACTCCGTTCTATTAACATTTTTTTGTACTATTTCACTTGACCACTATATGCCTACCCTTTAGTTAACCTAACTAATCCTCTAATCGATTCAATTTTTTATTATTATTCGCTAGCTCTTGCGAATTATCTTACTGGAGCTCCAAACCTTTCAGGGCGTCCATTTCCTATTACCATTTCTCTGTATGCTTTTCGAAATCACAAAACACTAATTTTCCTTACAAATATTTCTCTTGTATCAATTTTAGTCTTGATTTTAATTTTTTTCTCCTCCATGCATTTTCTCTTCCCCTTTCTCATCTAAACTCTTCACTCATTTTTCCCTTGTCAACAAACGTTCAGTATTCATCTCTCTCTCTCTTCTACACGCTTTCTCTCTTCCTCTTCCTCTGTGCATCTCTCCAACGTGTGCTTCCACGATTCCCTTTCATAACCACATACCACAAACGACTTAAGGCGATCTTAAGGTACCACATCATACCTGGCCTCCTGGCGAAATATTTCTATTGCTCCGCGCTGGTCTCGATCTCGGAACTGAACCGGGTGCTGTGGCTCTCAACCGGCGGCTTCTACATAATGTTATAGTGAAATGTTGAAATATAGTTTACCAACCTACTTATTTAGCTAATTATTTACACTACCCACTCAATCTCAGTACCGTCGTTGGTCTTGACATACAGGTTTAACAAGAGTAAACCTTGGAGAATTATTTTTATTTGTTTATCAAATTTGCTAACTGCTATTAGTTGATAAATGTTTTTATTTATATTCATGAATGTTTTTAAATTTTTCTCTTTGCCTCTGGTATTGAAAGTAACTTAAACTTGACTCCTTTTATATATGCCATGTGCCTGAAATTTTGTCGCCCAGAGTAAACAATATTCTTCTTTTAAGAAGTATGCAAATGATTAAAACTTTCTGTAAATAATAAAATAAGAAACTTATATGTTTTGCTTTCAATTAGTCTTCATGAGGTAACGCACCTTCGACTCGACCTTAATTATAGTGCGGAACAGAGTTCATACACAGTTTATTTTTAATTTACCACTGTAACATAATGCAGACGCCGTCGGTTGAGAGCCACAGCGCTCCGCTCAGATTCGAGGTCAAGACCAGCGCTGAACAATAGAGTTAGGTCGCTGAGAGGACCGGTATGATGTGGTACCTTGAAGTCGCTTTAAACCCCCCAAACATTTTCATTTCTTCTCTCATCGAATATTTACACTTATACATGCGTTTTATTCTGAAACGTACGATCCTGAACCACCTGCACTCATCTTTTAACTTTCCTAAATATTCCGGGACACCTTTTATCTTTACCATCCTGTACCATTTGTTTTATTTTTATTCAATAATCTTTTTCCATCTTTTCTCTTCTAGCTTCTCATTCATTTCTTTTTCTACTCTTTGTCATTCATTCCACTCGTTGCACATTCTCCATTCCATTATAACTTGCCATCTCTCCTCTTCCTTACTGCGCAAGTTTTTAAGGAACTAAAAATCTCAGATTGACGCGCTGGAATTCTTAGAGAACTCTGTAAGGAACTCATAGAGCACATAAAAATCTTGAAAATCTTCCGCCAATCGTGGATCATTCACACGTTCGTGATGCGCACACTGCCTCGGTGAGTCGAACTGACAGCCGACTCCATCCGAACGCCGCCGAGCTTAGCCGAGTCTGATTTCACCAAAGTCCCATTCGCGAGAAGTTCTGGAGATCTCGACACTCCTGGAAATCTAAAGGAAATCTTAGCAAACTTTATGCGAATTCGATTGCGACTGCCGCACTTATTGTTTTTAAATTTTTCAGATTTCTCAGTGAACAGCTTCTCGCCAGTTTGCTACACTTAACACTCTTAAGTTTCTCTTCGAAATTCCATACCTTTTTTCTCTGCCTTATCCCCACTCTCTCTCTCTCTCCCTGTTTTTTTCTCTCAGCATATAACCTCGATTCCTTCCATTCTCAAATCTTAGCGCCATGAAAAATAACAGGCGGTACCAGTAAATCAAACCAGCAATACTCTCATCTTTCATTTCTCTTTGAATCTTTTGTTATTTGAAAATTTTATTTTTGTTTAAGAAATAATTTTCTTGACTACAAATTTAACCATTTCATTTTTTGTCGATTTTTTTACATTCAATCTTTTCGGTAGAAGATTCATTTGTTTGTTTGAAAAATTTTGACTTCGTTAACATTTATTTTATTTCGTTGAAAACATATTTATCAAATTAACAGGGAAATATTATTCTATTTGTTGTTAGAAAATTATCTTTTTAAGTTCAAAACCATCTATTTTTGTTGTTGAAAATTTGTCTTTTTTTGGTATAAAATAAATCACCTGGCATATTTTTTGATGATAATTTAACTATTCTTTTAAATATTTGTTTAGTTTGAAAATTTATCTATTTTTGTAGAAATTAAATTTTTCTTAAATAAAAATGCAAATTTTGCGTTAAAAATTCATCAATTTTGTTGAAAACCATTCTATTTTTTAGAGAATTTTCTTTTTATTCAAAAATTCCTATTTTTGTGTGTTGAAAAATTAAACGGAAATCTTTTTTGAAAGAAATCTTCGACGATCTCCCGAATCAGTTTCAGTTATATTTAGATTCTTCAAGCAAAGTTCGTATTGTCTATGGTCTCTCTTGATTTCGAAAAATGAGAAAATTTTGAATGTAAATTGAAAATGTTCTTTAATAAAAAAAGATATTTTATATCTTACAGACGGAAGTGATCCACGGTCAAATGGAGATCCACCACAAAAGCAGCGTAGAAAACGGGATGAGCAACGTTAGTATATTTCAATTTTTTTTAAATAACAATACATTGCTGGGATTTGGACAAAAATCCAAATTTTATTTCTTAACCGCCGATAGATCGTTCTCACTGAACGGCGTTGACCCATGAGTACATTTGGCTCAAAATGTACAAATTCTTATAGAACATTTTGATGGTCATCTTTTTTCATTGAATAAAAGTTAATCATCTTTCCCCGCTTTCCAATAATGAATGGAACTTCAGTCACTGATGTCAATTGGAATGCTGAAATTAGGAAAAATGCCGTAACCAGCAGTTGTCACCATTCATGAAAAAAATAATATTAAATAACTATATTATTGAAAATAATTTATCAGTAATAAAATCACAATTATTAAGAAATGTAACATGTTATTAATATTATTATAAATAATTTAAAAATTTTTTATTGTAAATTTGTATTTAATTCAACGTTTTGCAATATTTTAGCGACTTGTAATCGACAATTCATCAATTTTGAAAAAAATGGAATTACAAATCATTCAATTCTCAAGAATTATATCTCAAATGTATGTAATTTGAAACATTTTTATCAGCTAATTCAATTTTGAATACTTACAATACAAACTGCTTTAATTTTAAAGGTTTGCAGTAATAAGCTTTTCAGTTTTGAAGATTTACGAATCAAAACTCTATAATTTTGAAAGATATATAAGAGGTCTATCCTCTTTTTTATTTTTTGTTAACAAAAAAAGAGTTATTTTTTTGAAATGAAATTTTTTGCCTTTTTCAACTAGCAATAGGAACATTTTGTGATGGTTTTCCAAATTTCGTCGTTAGATTCTTGTTTTTATTTTTAGGATTTCTGCTCATTTAAATAAATAACCATTTTTATATGGTAATAAGTTTGAAAATCAAAAGTCAAGAGCCTCCAGTTTTAAATCTTTAAAATTGATGAAATTGAAAAATTTAATTATCAAAAGTACAGCGTTTTTTTGTCAAACTGAAAACTGACGTAAAGTTTAAATTGTATATTTAAAAATTAAATTTGGAAGATTTACAATTTAAAGGTCAACAGTTTTGGAGATTTTTAAAGCAAATTCGGCAATCTTGACGTTTTTCATTTTAAATATCTTTGATTTCAAATAATTTGCAATTTAACTTCCTGTAATTTTTCAACTAAAAATCATTCAATCAATAACAATGTCATTTTGAAGGTATATAATTTTTTTTGTAGTTCGATTTTAAAGATTGGCCAGGAAAAATTCTTTAATTCTAGATTCGCAAATTAATAATCCTTAATTTTGAAGATTTACAATTGAAACTGTTTAATTTTAGTTACAATTATAAATTCTTGAATTTTCAAACTGTATATTTGTAAATGTTTCCCCTAATAATGCTTGCCCTTTAATAAAATGTAAGTTTAAAGTTATTTTTCAATTTAAGTTTCGAGATTTACTATCATAAATTCTTCAGTCTTAACGACTTTTAATTCTGAATTCGTAAATTTTGAATATTTTTAATTAAAATTTTTTTAAACATATTCGTAAAATCTACATAAAATCAGTTGATTTGTTCAAGATTCTTTTGAAATCTTTTAGAATGTTGTGTTGTCTATATTTTTAACAATTATATTGTTAATTCTTTAATAAAAATCTCTGTACCATATCTTACAGGCGGAGGAGTTCAGAGGCCAGTTCTACGTCCAATAGCAGCACGGCACGAACAAATCGACGATTCTGCTTCGACTTCTGGTTATGGAGCTTCAAATTATGGCCATGGAGCTTCAAGTTCTATAAATCCATGTTGGTGTATATTATTATAAAATTATTATCGCTAAATGGCGTTGGTCCCTGAAAATCTTTAAAGCAAGTTTCAAATTTTAAATTGGAATCTTATATTTTTAACCTTATCAATCGTAAATATGATGTTAAAATAACACAATACCCTGAAAAATCATAAAGTAGTTGATACTAACTGACTCTGAGACCAAATTTTAGCTTTCTTTAGTACGAGCCAATAGAAAATTTTTTGAAATCGTTACAAAAATTGTAGAATAAAATTCCCTATACTATATTTTATAGATCCAGTTACACCACATCCAGGAAACTTCTACAATTTAGCTGTGCATCCAATTCAAACAGCACAGATGCGTAAGTATATAATAATTTGTGGAACTAAGACAAAATTGCTCTAATAAACAAAAAAAATTAAATTAGAGTTCTTGCCCCTGAAAACGTTTAGAACAAGTTACAAATTACAACTTGAAAAATGAAAATTATTGTGGGATATTAATTTCGCATTTTTACTCTGGATAAACTGATGTAGTTTTTCTGTTTTTGATATAAAACAAAAAAAAAACGATTTTTCAATAAAAAAAGCAACGTATTTCTATATATTCTTAAACTTCACAAACATTTACGAAATTTGCGAATTTAATGAAATTTGTGGAAATCTATGATAATTTATGATATAACCGATGAGTATGCAATTTCATAATTACATGAAATTTCTAACAAATCTAAGTACTCCATCTCATAAAATCGGTTGACTTAATTAGTCATACTATATCTCTATGAGTATATCTGACAGGGAAAATATATAATCCAGGCATTATATGTGACCGGCCACGAAGAAAGGGACCTAATGCATAAAAAATAGATTTTTATATTCTTATGCCAAATCCGTAGTTTTTCATTACTTTTTATTTGCAGTAATCCGAATTTTTCAAGTTTATTACTATCTTTTCTTATAAGCTACAAACAGAGGCATGATAAGCGTACACGAAGATGAAACGAGAGGCCTACGAAAACCAGTCCCACCACTCACCACTACTGGGTGTATCCCAAGATGCCCGATGCGAGCGGAGCTCACGGATACGGCACACGAAGGTTTAGTGGTAAGTGGAGGGGGCGCTTTTCGTAGAAGAATCCCCACTACTCAAATGCTGGTTTGCGGACTCTACTACGATCGCCCGTCCTTTAAAGTTCAGCTTTGACGAATTAGGTATCTTTCTTTACAGACGGTCGCATATATAGTCCCTAGAAGTTACGGTCAAACTCGGCCATAGCGCTCCCGGAGATAGTCATTCCGAGAATTAATTCCGCACCGCGACTATGGTTTTCAGGAGCTGCGAAGCGGTTGACTGTATATATAATGCCTGCCAAGAGATAGGTAAAGTTTTTAATATTGATTTTGAAGGCCGAACAGTCTTGACCCCCGGAGATCTTTGAAACAAGCTTCGAACTGTCAATTGGAATCTTATAGGCTTACAATTGTCAATGGTCAATATGTTGTCGAAATGATATAATTCCCTAAAAATACATATAGCAGGGTGTCTAGATTCATAAAATATATTAACTTCTTTGAAATTTCATGCCTTGACTAATATGAACTGAATTGGGCCATGTTATCTTTAGTTAGAGATAATAGCAAATTTTTTGGAATGATTTAAAAAATTCTGGAACAAAAATCCTTATACTATATGTTACAGATCCAGAAAGAGCACATCCAGTACAGTTCTATCCTTTAGCAGGGCAGTCAACTCAAACAGTACCGACGTGTAAGTATATAATCATTTTTGGAACTAACACAAAATTGCGTAATCATAGAGACGTTTGAAACAAGTTTCGAATTTTAACTTGAAGAAAGAATATTCTCATAGGAAATGAATTTTGCATTTTTTCTCTGGATAAACTGATGTAACTTTTTTCATTTTAGAGTGAACTTAAAAACACCGATTTTATAAAAGACGAAAGTATGCCTCTATGTTCTGGAACTTCATAGACACTTAAAAAATGTGCGGAAATTAATTGAAATGTTTGAAAATCTACGATAAACTATGGTAAACTCGGCGTTTTCCTCCCGCAGAATTTTCTTTCTTACCTTCATTATTTATTATTTTATAAGGCAATGGAGAAAACTGATCTCGATGAGTAATGTCACAGAGAAAGTATATGGTCCAGGCATTATATATGATTCGTAGGAATTACAGTCAAATTAGCACATAGCACGCCCAGGGATAGTCATTCCAAGAATTTATGCCGCGTCGCGACTATTGTTGTGAGGAGCTGCGA
>NC_046657.1:62247950-62251288 GCF_010883055.1 Belonocnema kinseyi
GGTAGTTAAAGGATATAATCTTGATTTAGAAGACTGAACGGCCTTGACCTTTGAAACAGTTTTCGAATTTTAAATTGGAAGGTACAGGCTTGCGGAATTTTTTCCGGCCAAAAAAGTTGTAGCTTACCCCGTTTTTAAATCAAATAAATTCGAATGCGGAAATCCACTGTGTAGTAATTCACCGCAAACTTTTAATAACAGTTCTTTTGATTCCATAAACAGTAGCTCAATCTAAAATCACTTCGATTATGTTCTGATGGATGTATGAATTTTGCTTGAAATTTTTGTCACTCGAAAATATTGCATCCGTGAGGGCGTTTCTTTGAAGCTAGAACGCCCAACTAAAGCTTTGCATGCAGTCCCACAGCGGGCGAGAATATCCAAAGAACTCTAATATCAAATAAAAATTTATATAATTTAAGTATACTATCTGAGTGAAAACAATGTGCTTTTATATGTATTGCAAAAAAAAGAAGCGGAATTTTTGCAGTGGTTGATTACAAATTTTGTGGAGTTCCTTGAAAAAATTCTTTAATAAAAATTCCTGTACTATATCTTACAGATGATGCTTCCGGATATAGCCTAATATTACCTCAAATATCAGCAGGGCACAATCCCAACGTCTGCTATGGTTCAAGTTCTAGAAATTCAAGTTAGTATATTATAATTTTTGAAGCTAAAAAAAATTTTTCGGACTCACAACTAATCTAAAATTTATTTCTTAACAACCTATAATTGATCTTACTAAAGGACGTTTGCCCTTGAAGACTTCTGCAACAATTTTCAAATTTTAAAGAAGAATCTTATATTTTTAGCCTTGTGAATGGTCGACACGATGCCAAAATAATGTAATGCCCTACAAATATATGGGGTTAGATGTTTAGATTGTCAAAACATATTTACTTCGATATTTTGTGCCTTGGTTAATATTAACTGATTTTGTGATTACGTTGAAGCCACCATTCGTTTGGACAAATAGCCCATTTGTATGATTCTTTAGAAAAATTCAGCAATAATAACCACTATATTACACCTTACAGATGTAGTAAAACCACATGCAAGACGCATAAACGAATTACCAACGCAGGAAATGCAAACATGGCACACGCGTAAGTATATAATAATTTTTGGAACTAAGAAAAAATTTCTTTGATTTAGAAAATTAATAAGAACTGTTGGCCCTTGAAGGCTTTTAAAACAAGTTTCTAATTTTCACTAGAAAAATAAATATTCTCATAGAAAATTAATTTTGAATTTGTTATCTTGATCAACTGGTGTAGCATTTCCATTTTTAATATAAAGTCAAAAACGCTGATTTTACAAAAAAAGAAAAAAGTATTTCTCTATATTCTGGAACTTCACAAAAATTTACGAAATTTGTCGATTTATTGAAAATTGTGAAAATATATGATCATTTATGACATAACCAGTGACCGCCTTCACCAGGTTTTTTATTCTTACCTTCGATTTCTATCATTTGATTAGAAAATGGCGAAAAATTATAAAAATATGCAATTTCATGATGACATATAATTTGTAACAAATTCAATTAATCCATCATATACGATATGTCAAGTTAATTATTTATTGCTCTTTATGAGTATATCTTACAGGGAAAGTGTATAATCCAGGCATTATATATAATCCCTGGAAGTTATATATAATACCTCGAACGAGGTAGGTTGATTATATAATCTTATTTTTGTATATAATGGAAAACGTTTCGCTAAGTGTCAGCCCCCTAGTATGCATATTAACCCTACCATCCTTCATAATGTAATTTACAAGTTATTTTTTTTTCACTACACATATAGTTTATTTTGCCAAAACAAAAATGGAGGAAAAAGGCACGTTGGTATGCCACGGTGAAAAAAAAACAAAAACGATCTCACAGAAATATTAAAAAATAGAATTGTGGCACATAAAATTAAATTATCATCACTGTTTTCTCTATAAAGACAAGATTATGGCATCTTGATTTTTTCGGTCATAACATTATATTGAGTAAAAATTAAACACTGCCTTGCTGATTGTCTTCCTAAAGCTCATATATTAAGAATACACCATACAAATCTCAAGCATTTTTATCAAGAAAAGGGCGAATAATCGCAAGTTGTGTTTACAAAACATTGATTTTTGATCGGAAAGTCGAAGTTGTTATTGTTTATCTCAAGTAATAATTATCGAATCAAAAAGTTTCATAAGAAAAATATATCGGCCGCGTCAAGCTGAATACGAGTGTATATTTTGTTTTACGTTTTGACAACTTTTTTTTATCGATAGATTTTCACGGCTGAACCATATTTCTGCTTGGTTTCTAGCACTTGTGGAGTTGTTGCATCTGTCATCTCAATTCTTAATTAATGAGTTCCAACCCATGGATTTTTTCAAGTTATAATTCGAACTGGACAGGACAATAGTCACACAGTTTTAAAGCATTAGAGAATGTTTCTCATATGTATGAAACCAGAATTTCGAAGTTCTGCGTATTGATTTCCAGGATCAGTTTTCAAGTATCATGGTAGAGCTTGGTTATACTATGGTTTTCAGGGAAAATCGTAGTGTTTTCAAGATCCTTAATTTGGAAATCGGCCTCGGTGATAAGGATTAACATAGCTAGGAATACAATCCTCATCGTTTCTGAAACTAGTATTAGAATGATTTTAATTTGTTCGCGTGAATTCATTGTCGTTCGTTCTTAATGTGGTCCACATAATTATTATTAGTGTTGATGCTAATAATAGTAGCAGTTCCTTTCCAATCCACCAATAACTTCCCTGTTTTATTGTTTTCAAGTAATACTAAATCTCCAAGTTCAAACATTTTCTGAGGGATGAGAACTTTTGCACCTTAGACCCGTTTGTCTTTTTCTTTAAGTTTTTAATTATTTTGCGAATCGGCCATATGTATTTCTCTTAACTTCCTTTCCAAAGTCTTACTAATGCTGGGTATTTAAGGCTGAGAGTGGTACGAGGGTAGTTCAATAAGTCCTTAGAATGACCAACAGATGGCGCGCGAATCGCTCCAAATCATCTGTTTTCAGTCAGCACCACTCCCGGCTAGATATATGGTGCAGGCACAGTCCACATCTTCTGAGTTTACGTGTTTTTATAACCAATTGAAAAAAAAAATTGTTCGTTAAGAAAAATGGAAAAAACGAGTTCAGAGCGGTAATCAAACATTTTCATTTAAAGGATTTAACTCCATATTAGATAAAAAATGAATTGGACTCAGTACATGGCACATCTGCCCCTGCCTTAGCAACGGTTTATAACTGGGTAAATGAATTTAAGCGTGGTCGTACAGCAATAAGTGACGAACCACGTTCAGGAAGGCCC
>NC_046657.1:62251388-62287061 GCF_010883055.1 Belonocnema kinseyi
AGCTCCAAGGAGATTATGTTGAAAAATAAAAAAAAATTTACCCAAAAAAAATTGTTTTTATACTTCATTCTAAGGACTTATTGAACTACCCTCGTAGCAAGTAGTGACGGAAAACTTCAATCTCTTCCAAATGGTTAGTGAAAAGGTGAAAATTCGGTTCTTTCTTGGATCATCATGTTGTAGGCCATGCGAATGATCTTTAGAGAGTCATCCCATTCGATGTGATTGTCATTTATTGCGGTCCGTATCGTGTCTTTGACTGTCGAATTTGCTTTTCTTTAAGCTTGGTTTTGAGAAAATTGTATTGAAATTTCTGTGTGCTGATTATCTTGTCTTTAAGAGAATCATTGCGAATGGGTTTTTTGGCATTCGAGAGGTTTTCATTGTATTTTTGTAAAAAGCGAAGTCCCATAACTTAATCTTCAGGCATAGAAAATTTATTTGAAACTTTGTTGAAAATGTTATTTGCGCCTAGGTATTCTAAAGTTAATTAGGAATATAATGTATGGGCCTCATTTCCCATTTTGAACTTTCTGGCTTGGGGTTGTAGAGTGAACTTAGTCGAAACGCAAGATCCTTTAAATAGATTTATCGAGGATCCTAAATCGACGAGTAATCGGATATCGCCCTGAAATCCTCCTGGTCGTACTAAAACTGATTGAAGTCGCCCGGAAACGTAAAATATTCGGTCGATATTCCTTTTGAGTTAAATTAATTCGATCATATACATCATGACCTACTCGATTCGGGAGGCTCACATGCTTAAGGGCACATCCTGCAAAGAATTTTGGGCTTGTACTAGCTGATCTACCGCATAGAGGAGACCTGCATTCTTTCGTTCCCATTCGTCCGAACTATCCAACGAACTATCCGAGTTCCCGGAATTTCCCTCGCTAGCTTCGTCGTCTTTCGTTTTGAGAAAGTCCCATTTTCTGACTGGACTTTTTATTTCCTTAACGCGTTTCCAATTTACTTTATTTAAGGCATTTATTGATTGATTCTATCATCTTAAAGACTTTACTAAGGATTGCTAAAGATATTTCGAAATTGTTTTGGAAATTGACTTGGCAATTTTTTGGGGCTTGCATTGGGAATTGTTTTCGGAGTTTTCTGTCGGTTTTCTTTCCGATGTCGTACCTACCCTCGCTTATGCGCATCCATATCTTTTGGTCTATATTTTCGTCATTAGCGAATAAGATTCCAAGATGAAATTCACTATGATTTTATCTTTTTAAGTTGTAGAAAATTTTAAAATCTGAATCATTTTTATTAGTGATTTTTCATATTTTCAAAATTACAAATGTTCGCTTTCTTTTTAAAGATTCAGATGCTATGACGAGACCACCTTCAGCAGAATATCATACAACTTTCTTATATAACCACCTAAATACAAGTGTGTGGCTTGATAGGAATGGAAGGCTGAAGAGGATTAGACTTACCGACGGTAATACCAGAATAACTGAAGAAATTCGTCGAATATACAATGTTAAAAAATACTTGGAATTTCAAAATAATATATTTTTTGTTGTGACTACATTGGAGATTAATGGCCATACGCTTATAGCAAGAATTGACAATGCACCAGAATTTAACGGACAGGGACGTGAGTATTTCCGCAGAAGAAAAGAGGGCATAATTTTAGCTAAATCCGGATAAAGCCGTGATAAGCCTTTTTGCGATCGTTGCGAGTTGATCATTTGCCCCGCCCCCTAAAATGAGAGTGGCGACGCAGACAAATATTTTCAAATCTTCAAGGCTGAAACGACAGGCCTGGGACACCTTTAAAAAATTGAAGAAAGCCCTAATAGTAGCCCCTACGTAGATTTAGAAAAATAGTAAATAGTATCATATAATTTTTTTAAATATTAAATTAAGGGATGAACTATTTTTGCCATCGGTTATACATTTGACATGTTTCATAAAATCTCGTAAAATCATTTCTAATATGAAATTTCAAAATAATGCCAGTGATGCAAATTTTCACTTCAAAAACATGTCGAAAACTGTGAAGGATCAACCCTTGCCTGATATCAACTTATTTAACATAACTTTACCCAACCGAACCTGACCTCACCTAACCTGAAAGAACAGAAATTTATTGAACTACACGTAAAACTCTGGAAGCATATTTTCCCAGTAGCAAATCGACCCATCGAATGGGTCAACTCGAGCCTAACCTAGAAATAAATCTAGCCTAGTCTAACCTAACCTAACCTCACGAAACACAATTAAACTGATTGTGCTGTCCCGTTGTGTTTGCAGTACCATTTCATTCAGCTTCGGCTTAACCTACATAGAGCTTTACCCTATCCTAACCTAACAAAACCTGACTAACCTAACCGATTACGCTGATCACCCTGTTATTGCGTACTTTTATATTTTGACATTGATAGCAGTAAACGTCCGGCGTTTCGTAACCGCTTGGTGCTAGCATTATTCGCCTGTATCTGTAACCAGGGCACCTCCACGTGGTGACGATGGGCAACGGATCCACATTAGCTGAGCCCCTGGGTAAACGGCGTTCATGCCGTCATGGCAGTCAAAGGGTTCAACGCCAAAAATAAAAATAACATTTCGTACATTAATGTGTGCACAGCGACAAGAGCAATTGAAATCAATAAAAATGTACGTCAGACTGATTTAAGCGCTTTAGAACATGATATAATGGAAGTTGAAAGTCAACGTCATGGAGACGGTAGTGAAACCAATGATCGAACAGAAAATAGTTCTGATGATTCCGATGAAAATGACGAAAAAGATGACAAATATGGCGTGCATAAAATGAAATTGAAGGTTCCAATATTAGTGTCGCAACTAGAATTGAATGATTTTATTAAAGATCTTGGATTACCGAAAGACGGCGCTGAATTTGCCCCTTCATTTCTGAAAAGAAGAAATCTTCTAGAGCCAAAGACAAAAGTTTCATTCTATCGCGACAGGGACAAAGAATTCAGAAAGTTTTTCGTTAAAGACGAAGGGACGTCTTTAGTGTATTGTACTGACGTTAACGGACTAATAAACCACTTGAAGAAAAATGGGTACAGAGACGAAGAATGGCGACTTTTCATTGATTCGTCAAAACGCAGCATTCAGGCTGTTTTACTGCATAACACGAATACATACGCTCCTATCCCTACAGCTCACTCAACGGTCATCAAAGAAGAATGTAAGAATGTTAAAATGCTTCCTGAAAAAGTTAATTACACGAATCACAAATGGCAAATATGTGGTGATCTCAAAATCATAACAACGATATTAGGCCAACCATCGGGTTTCACGAGAGAGCCATGCTCTATACGCCGGTGGAACAGCAGAGATCGAGCCAATCATTACAGCAAAAAACATTGGCCTTTAAGAGATTCATTCAAATCTGGTTCTCATAATATCATCAACCAAAGCCTCGTTGATCCAGAAAAAATTTTACTACCACCCCTCCACATAAAGTTTGGGCTCATGAAGCAATTTGTCAAGGCGTTAGACAAAGATGGACAATGCTATAAGTATATATCCCTTAAATTCCCTAATGCTTCAGACGCTAAATTGAAAGAAAGAGTCTTTGATGGACCACACATTTGAATATTGACAAGAGATAATAATTTCGTGAGCCACATGACGAAAATTGAAATGGACGCTTGGGAAAGTTTTAAAGCAGTAAACGCAAATTTCCTCGGTAAAAAAAGTCCAGAGTGAGAGAATTTTGTTGCAAAAATGATAAGTAACTACATAAAGTTAGGCTGCTTGATGAATTTAAAACTTCACTTTCTAGATTCCCATCTGGATAAGTTTCCAGAAAATGTTGGTGATTTCAGCAAAGAAAAAGGGGAACGTTTTCATCAAGACATAAAAGTGTTGGAACGACGATATCAGGGTAGATGGGACGAGGTCATGATGGCTGATTTTTGCTGGATGTTGAAAAAGGAAACAAATGTAGGTCTTTAACGTAAGCGTAACCCTTTGCGTCGTTCCTTCGAAGAAAAAAGGACACGATATAGCAGGCAGAAAATAGACTGCAGTAGGTCTATAAATCAATTTAATTACGATAAAAATCAAGATGAAATGTAAACACGAAAGATAGTATAAATATGTCCCTTAAGTTTAAGAAAAGCAGGGAGAAAAAAATTATGAATAAAACTCTTATTCATTTGCATGTTTAAGTTACAGTCCTACATTTTAATTGATACAAACATTGTCAGGTTAATTGAAATGGGGTCAATTCTACCTGTAGTTCTAAGTTTCTTCAAATGAGTATTGTGCGTCTAAATTTTTAACCACCTGTAGGACAATGAAATGAATTTTATTGTGTTACAACGGGAACACTTAAGTTAAGTTGTGTTGCGTTAAGCACAATTTCGTTAGGTTCTGTTAAGTTAGATTCATTTGTAGGTTAAGATGGAGTTAACCTATTAAATATATCACACATTTAAGACAGAGAACCATACGCTCACATAGCTACACGTGTGGTTGAATTTCATTTGGCTAGGTGAGGTTAGGTCAGGTTTTGTTAGGTTAGGATAGGTTAAACCTCTATGTAGGTTAAGCCTAAGCTGAATGAAACGGTACCGAAAACACAACGGGAGAACACAATGAGTTTAATTGTGTTACGTGAAATTAAGTTAGGTTAGGTTAGATTAGGTCATGTTTTTTTAGGTTAGGATAGGTTTGACCTCTTTGCAGGTTAAGCCTAAGCTGATTCAAATAGTACCGCAAACACGACGGGTCAACACAATCAGTTTAATTGCGTTTTATGAGGTTAGGTTAGGTTAGGCTAGGTTAGATTTATTTCTAGGTTAGGCTCGAGTTGACCCATTCGATGTAGCACACATTTTCTATTGGGAAAATACGCTTCCAGAGCTTTACGCGTAGTTCAATAAATTTCTGTTAATTCAGTTTAAGTGAGGTCAGGTTCTGTTGGGTAAAGTTATCTTAAATAAGTTGATATCTGGCAAGGGTTGATCCTTCACAGTTGTCGACATGTTTTTGAAGTGAAAATTTGCATCACTGGCATTATTTTGAAATTTATTTGCCTCAGTGCATAATTTTCCGTCATTTTTTGAGGTTATACCTCAACCATGACGTGATGGGTGATTTTTGATACCGAATTTGAATTCAGCGCCCCAAAAATCCATAGGAATACGTGTGTCTTGTTACCAGATCCGAACACTTTTTTTTGTGTAGCTGTGTTATCGGACAACGTGTGTAAACTGTACCGTGCAACAATGGAACGGTTAATTTTTAAAAGGCCGAGAAAGCATTGTAGATGATCCAGGTCAGGGAGACTGTCTACAGTTATGATGAGCAGAAAATTACGATAAATAGCTTCTTATTGCTATAAAGAGGTGCCTCAAGTCCCTCTAAATATTATAAAACATGTTTGCAAATGTATTCGGGCTGAAGATTTAAAAACTATGTCTTGGAAAAGTGAGCAGTGTTGTGTCTATCTTACACGACAACGCGCGCCCTCATACATGTGCCGCAGTCCGGGCCTTGCTGGTCAATTATGGATAGGAAACGCTTCCAAATGCAGCACATAATTCATATATGAGGCCTTCTAATTTTTACCTATTCCCAGCGCCCAGAGAGCCGAAGACCGGTATTCGCTTTCATGATTTAGACGAGTTATCAGCGGCAGCGACCCAATGCCAACGAATTGGATAGCTCAAAAGAGAAAAATTGTTGAACGGGATTGAAGCTTTCCCGAACCGTTGGAAAGCTTTCATTGCAAAGAAAGAGGATTATATTGAAGGGCTATAAAGCTGGAATATATTTCTGAAGCATATTTTCTCACGACAAGCCAACTTCGCATTACTTTTCGGACAAAACTCGTAATTGATTTAATTAAATCCGTTATCTTTCCAATACCAGTAAATATGTCACTGAACAGTTAAAGTCACTACATGAAAATCCTTAAAAATTCTTAACGTTCTCCAAAGTTCCTTGCAATTTTCAAAAATACCCTATAACCTTTCTTTTCCCATTTAATCTTTCAGAATTCTTGTAAAGTTTAAAAAATTCTTTCCAATCCCATAAATTTGGCTTCGATTTCGGAGAAATTCCTAAATCACTTCCTTAGAGCTGTGTCTATGAAACACAAAATTAAAAGTGTGACGCTTGGCGCTATATATCAACATTGATTTGCTCAGAATTAAGTTTTTAGATTTATTTTAAGCCTCCTTTTTAATAGAATATATTTTTCTTTGTTGTTATAAAGCTCAAGAGACCGGTAGACAACCAGATGGGCGCACCAATATGTTTGAAAGAAATCTTGGTGTATATCGTGATGAGAGTAATCAGGATATAACCGCCCTGAGATTTACAGATGGAAATATGTGTCCAAGTAAAGAGGTGTGTGAAGAGTATCAAATTAGAGTCGATACGAAACCGTTTGGTGCTGGTCACTCTATTACGAAATATATATTAAAGAACGGATTTCATCTAGGAATCGAGTATCATTAACTATTGCTTATATGAATATAATTCACAAAATTATCAATAAAAATATATGAAACTGATGTAATATTTTTTTCTACTTTTAAATTTCTCTAAGAAAGAACATAATTATCTAAAAATTAAATTTATTGATGACTCGAATTTTGTTTTATTGATTCAATCACTCAAATTTAAAAAAAGGTGTGATTGGACTCGGATTTAAGCTGGAAACATTTCATGGCAACGTGCACCACCTATCAAAGTTATGCGGCTGCTTGCAAAAGTCATATTAAAAATAAGATAGGCTTATAAAATTAGTTACTGTGCAAAACACATAAAAAGATAAATTCACAAAATACCGTTAGAAAGCTTATTCAATCTATCCAGGTACGTTTTTAAAGAAAATGATAACAATTATATAAAAAAAAAATGAAATGTGGACTATAGCTAAATAAAATAAAGAAGGTGAACTATGAATTGGGAAAATATTAATAAAGAGGGAAAAAAAGATGCGGTAGGTCGCTGATATGCTACCTCGAGATTTTGTGCTAACCAGTCTCTGAGTATTGATTAGCGTTCTATTCGTTCTGCATATACGTCTGGGCCTTGAGTGCCTACCATAGTTGGATCAGGTAGGATAAGAGCTTTGTGAGCATGGGGGTAATTAATTGCTTTTTAATAAAGAATAAAATTAAGGAAAACAGGGCCTTTTTGAAGTATGAGTAAAAGGTGGTATTGAAAGTAAACCCGAATTCTGAAAGATAATGGTCGGATGTTCTGTGGTCATCCTGGATGAAAATTATCACCATGGTTTTCAGGACTCGGTTTACTCGTTCGGCGGGTTATATTATGCGTGATAGGGTGGGGTGGTAGCTTGATAAAGGTTGTACTTCCGAGCACATTAACATAGTGCAGAATTAATGAATTCGGTCCCGTTATCAGTTAGTAGAACTTGGAGGGTTCTCCAGCGCATACGGATGAGTTTTTTTATAGGCATCGCGGATTTCGGGGCCAGGAGCCCGTCGTTGCAGACAATTCAACCCATTTAGTGAAAAGTTCCTGCATAACCAAGATGCAGGTTTCTCGATTATTCTGCGACCCATCAGTCCGTACGGGGCCAACTGTTTAACTTTCCCCCGTTCGGCAATCCGAACATTTTTAAGGTATTACGAAATATCTCAGAACATTCTGGACGTATAATCGTCGGTAGCTATGCGCGCGTAGGTTTTGTAAATTCCCATATGACCAGTTTGAGCACGCGATGCATCTATCAGGAACGTGATGGATAGCCCATTTGCGATGCACGATCGTGTATTGGTAATCCTGTCCGTAACTATGGTAAAAATGTTATTCTCTATGAAACATCAAAATTGTTCGATGACCCACACGGGAGAAAGACGTTTTTGCTCGATTGTGATGTAATTAAGTTTAGCCGCTATCAGAGTGCGGCTAGCATACGTTATAACATGTTCTACACCGTCTATTTTCTGGGTTAATACGGCTCTCAAAACCCTATAACTAGCGTAAGTTTGTATCACAATCTCCTTAGTAAAATCGGGGTTGACTAGCACCGGGTTGGTGGATAAATACGAGCAGATGCTTTCAAATGCTGTTTGATGCCCAATACCCTAGACCCAATGCTAGTTTTTATCGAAGGCGGTGAGTTAGTGGTGCGATGGTGGTAACTAAATCTGGAATAAAACGGTGGTACCAGGAGCTTGGTTAATACCGGTCCCAACCACGTGAGGTATTCCTCGAAAGTGACGGTTGCGATGATGTCATCCAGACAAGTGAACACAAAGGTTTCAATATCTGAAGTAATTATCCAATCTAGCAACCTTTGAAAGATGACAGGGTGGTTAGACCATAAGGCATACGAGTAAATTCTAGCAGTCCTTGGCCACGGACGGTAAAAGTCATAAGTTTACGACTCTTCGCGGCAAGGGTAGCCCATTGATAGGTATCTCTTTCAGTTACTGAATTTAATTTCTGAAACTCCATGAAGAACCGATAGCTTGTCTAATGGTTTTTGTCATGCAATAGTGTGAAACAATTACTACTCGATAGTTTAATTTTCCTGTGTATTCCATCCTTTTTGGTATTAACCTTATTAGCATGGGATATATCATGGCCCCACTGAGTGTATGATTAATATCTTTGCCAAAATTGTATTGATTTGATACTGAATTTTTGTCACCAGGCATTTTGGCGAATGATTTTATTATGATAAACTAAATCCTTTAATTCATTAAAGAAATCCAGAATTGATATACCTAATTGTTTCAAAAATGAATTGCCTTTTATACCAGAAATTTCGGATGGAACCTTTGATGAAATGACGTTAAAATCAACAATTTCATACAATGTAGGAATTTATGGTATGCCAATTGACTTTTGTTTATTTATGATCTGCAATAAATAACCCGACATTCACTTTTGATAAAGGTAAATAGTTCTTTAAGTGAATAATTTGTAACAGCTTTGTCTATCCGAGATAAATCTAAAAAGTGGCTTGTAGATTCGTCATGCAAGTTTAAATTTACGCGTGAAGAAGAAATCGATAAACAACTTAGCGAATTTTCTTTTGCCTCAGAAATGAAATAAAAATTGCTTCTATCAGGAAATTTAGTCTTCGGTATATTGCAAGTGAAATGTCTGATTGCTGAAGCGCATTCAGCACTAAAAAAGGGTTGCCTCCGTTTTACAGGGGAAAAGGCAATAAGAGCCAGACAATTATACTTCGACGAGAAATGAATGCATGAATTTAAATATGACTGTTTCCACGTTTGCTCCAAGAAATGCTGTATTTTTTGTAAAAATGTATATGTTCTATCTAATATATAAATCACTTCAATTAGCTTAC
This sequence comes from Belonocnema kinseyi, assembly GCF_010883055.1. Lineage (NCBI taxonomy): Eukaryota > Metazoa > Arthropoda > Insecta > Hymenoptera > Cynipidae > Belonocnema > Belonocnema kinseyi. The sequence goes on from NC_046657.1 coordinate 62,260,678, forward strand.
TTCAATCAGTTCAGGACATTTTTATTAATCACGAGTGATTAAAAGCGCTGCTTTAGTGGAATTAAACGGTCTGATCATAACGCGCACCTATCACTAGAAAACGACTATCTCCGGTGTTTAGTAGAGAAGGCAAAAATGGTTAGACTCTTGCACTTCGTTTAGAAACGAAGAGAGTTCCCATAGAATGTATAAATTAATTATATTAACATGATTAATTATAAATCCTGAATCACGTTAAAATTCACTGAATGTTAATAAGTAAATCGGTTGTAAGAGTCCCATCTACTTGCCTTTTAAATGCTTTGGATTTATGCCACAATTTCAAGTTGTTGATAAAATTGCAACAATTTACACTTTTCAATGATTGAAAGTCGACAAAAGGGTTTAGAAACCCCAAAAGGTGTAAACTTTTGGGATTGATTATCTTATAATAATTTTTTTCGCCCTTTTTAACTATAATCATAATACGGTTGAAAAACATTTTAAAGAAGTTTGAAATTTAGAACCGAAAATGCAAATTTCAGGGTTCATTCCAAAATAAAACATTTAGGTTTAATTTTGATTTAAAGCACTGAAGGTAAATGGATGTGAAAATCCCACCGCTGCCACCAAATGAGCCGTTACGTCCCGAGCTAAAGGCGAGGGTAGTTTGGACAAAGGTATGCGCATGCGCATCCATGTCAGGCCGAGGGTAGGTTGAATGACGCGTCGGCGGGAAGTAAAATAGGGATAGACATTATTCCTTGACATAGGTAATGGATTCACAGTTCTGAAAACATTTTTATAGGTATTTCAGTTGTAATTCGAGATTTTATTTACATTCTTTCTGTTTTGAGTTTTCCCGCTTGAAACTGAATATTTGAAAAATTCCCAAAGTCTCGTGAAAGTTTCACATCGTTGAAGTTTCGCGAAGCTTTACAGCCCACGCTTAATTCAGGAATATTATGTGTTAATTTCCTCGTTGCACGTGTATATTATTACGGACAAATAGTTTTAGTTAGTGAATATTCAGTTTATGACTTTCACGGTAGCCAGCGCTGTGACCGTATGTTTCGCAACTTCGAGCCCGTTCTCAGTTTTGGGTCAGTTTTCAGACATAGCGGAACGAAAACGCTTAAAATAAATCAAAACCTCCTCAGATAATCGTTCCAAGTGTGAAATTTATTCTTTGATTCATTCATTTTAATCTAAATTATATTTCATTCGGTAAATGCTTTTTTATGTTTCACATACATTCGGTAGTAAATTTGAATTTTCCCGCCAATGCGTAAACTCAGGAATTTTTCTAAGATTTCAAGTCTCATGAAACTTTCATTCCGTTAAGGTTTCATAACAATTTTAAATCTAGGTTAACACTGGGATATTGTGTCTATAGATTTTTGCGGTAAATTGAATCTTAGTTGCGTAGTGATTATTTAGTGCTCAGCTGTCCCGGTAGTTGAGCTGCGACTTTCTGTTTGTAAACGTGTCTTCTGGCGAGCGAGTTAATAATGCTATTATTTTGAGTTGTATATTAAGATTATTAAAAAAGTACTAAATAAATATAAAAATGCAATTATATGGCAAAAATAAATTCATATCGAAATTTGAAATCATATTTCAAACTAAATATTTGAATTGTTTCGAAACGAATAACAATATACTATCCAAATAATAAAATTATGACTGAATACACTTTTTCTAAAATTACCATAGTAAAGCATTTAAACGAAATCACAATTTAGCAAAATACGAAAGTTCATCGAAATTAAAAACTGGGATTTTAGTGAGTTTTTTTTTACACATTTTTGAAGCTTGGCCTGAAACCTCGTACCACACAATCAACTAAAGATGCTGTAAAATGAGAATACATTTGCCATCGGTCAGGAGATTGTTCATAAGAATGTCAAGGAAAATGACACATGAGATTACTAGGCAGTAATAAGATGAATGCATTTTGTCCAGATAATTTAAAGTTGATAGAAGAAAACAGTCGTTCTGAAGTACAGTATAGAAAGACTCATGTAGGACATGACAATGATTTTTTTTTACGATGACTGGTAATGTTGTCACCGACACCAGTAGACGACAATTGCCTTATTTTGGGCCTACAACGTTGGCCAACGTTGCACTGACCCGCATCGTCACCTGGTTCAGTTTCCACTGGGCTATCTCCATATTTCGAGCCGCAATCTTCGCAGCGATATCGTCTGCGTATCCCACCAGGGATTTACCCTCAGGCATCTTCATACGAAGGATGCCTTCGTATGAGATGTTCCACAAATCTGTCCCTTATATGGACCCCTGTGCTGCTCCTGCTGTTAACTCTTTTTTGAGAGTCCCGGTCTTTGTTTCGTACAGCAAAACTCTATCTTGCAGATAGCTCTTCACTATACGAAAGAGGTACGACGGTACTCGAAAGTTTGTGTGGAGTGCATAAAGAATGTCAGTCCACCTAGCTGAATTAAATGCATTTTTAACGTCCAGGGTGACCAGTAGGATGATTTTGCGGGTACAGCGACTTGCATCTTATTCTGCTTGCTCAGCTCTTGTTACCTCTTGTCTGCATCCACCGTAGATCGCCCTTTTCTAAACCCGTACTCGTTTTCTGAAAGATCTTCTGCCGCTGGCACAGCTGGCTGAAGACAACTTACGAGCAGTGTCGAGAGTACACAGTGGTTAAACATATTCAAGAGCAGCCGTGGACTGCTTTGCGCAATTGCCTTCAATGCTGTTGATGGTATTCCATCATGGCCTGGAGCATTCTTGCTCTGAGGCGATCGAACAGCCTCTTCTAGCTCCTTTATATTGAAGAGCGGTACTTCTGCGCTTTTGATTTCCACAGCATCCTGGCTTCGCATGGCAATGGTGTTGTCTATAGGCAGGAAATCTAGGAATGATTCATTAACTGATTGCGGGAATGATTCATTAATCATTAATTCATTAATCAACTGATTCCAGGAATGATTCATTAACTGATTGCGTATAGATTTAAGCTCACTATGCTTTTAATACAAGATAAAAGAAGAGATAGATTTTCAAGCATTTTAATGATTTTCAAGCATTTTACAATACATGGCTGAAAGAAATGTTCCCGACGGAATGAAGGTAGGCATATGCTATGAATTATGTTAACAGATAAGAACTTGAAACGAAAAACTTGAGTATCAATCATAATTTTTTAAAATGCCAGAATATTTTGCACATGGCACTTTGATCGTGTGTGGAAAAAAATTGAAATAAAATTGACTCCAAAGATATGCAAGTAACAAATTATTTGTATAACTTGTGTATTTTGAATTCAAAAAATTTTTTATATTATCATAAATTGAATAAAATATTCGCAGGTGGTAGTGTATCAAAAAGCCCGTACCTTGATGTAATAAACAAATTTGGCAGCTTTTGATGATATGATTTATGGATTTTTTAAATCGTTGGAATTAAATCCAGTGACATCTGAATACGCTAAATATTTCAAAGAAAATTATATCAACAATGTAACGTCCTGGGCGTACTGTCGCCGTTTACATTCTGGACTGAATACCAACATGCACATTGAACGAATGCACAAAAATTATCAATCTCTGAAAGCGCTACAAGACTAGTGAAGAATTAGATATTGCTTCTATCATAGCAACGGAAACGACCTAGGAGGTGCCTTCTTCTTCTTCTGCTGAAGTGTATTCAGTGAAGGAGAGCAAAATGTAACGCAACTTAAAATTGCTTTACTCCGCCTGCAATGCATGTTTGCACCACTATTATTCTGAAGGTAATTACAATTTCTGATTAATACTAAATTTTGTCCAGAGAGATTACATATTTTTACTCTTTCATCTTTTGATATTTTATGTGATGTCTTGTTATTTGTTTACCATTTAATTTTTGTAGATATATAATAGATGTCCAAAATATTTATTTTAATTAATTCACACTCTGAAAAAAAGATTCTTTGATTCAATTCAATATTTATTAGCTCTAAGTCCAAAGAGTGGTTGTTTGTTATGTTGAAAATTTCTCTTTAATTTGAAATAAATTTATTCTTTTTTATGTTATTTTTTATTAAGTAAAAAAAATTATGTTAAAGATAAGGTTTCTTTATAATTCAAGACACACATTTTTGTGCGTGTTTATTCATATAGTTTGCGGCTATCTATTTTTTAAACGATTAAGAACTAAAAAAATATCTAGGTTGTCAATCTTTATATTATATAATTATAAATAAAAATAATACAGAGTTGAAATTTCCTGGAGATTTTCGATATAATAATATGATCCTGGCCTTTAGAATGTTTCAAATTTTCAGATAACGAAGAAGAAAATCTCGTCCTTATGGATGAAAGCAGGGAAGTCAAAAGAATTCAATGACACAAAACAATTTAGAGGATTTAGCAAACAAATTAGACAAATTTTAAATCTCCATTATGACAAAATTTATCAAATCGAAACGCTCAATGAATTAAAAGCAGTCATGAAGCTTTTTGCATCCGTTCTACCAACGACAACGCGGTCAGGAGTGCGAGGACTTTTACAGGAAGCAGGTGCAAATGTGCGGCGCCAAGTAATAAAAAATTATCCCACAAATGCGATTGTACTTAACAACAACCAAAAAAGGACAAAATCTTCCTTTTGTACTGAAATAAAGTAATTGAACATTTCCTTCATCATTCAAATAATGGCGCGCTGAATTAGAGCGGTTGCAAGGCCATAGCGCGCATGTCCAGCGCAAAACACAATGTGTATGTTTTCCGTAGATGCTTGTGACACTTACGTTCTTGGTCAAGGAGTGCCAGCAGGCGCCACGGTATTTGGCTAAAGAGAGAAAAAGGGAACTAAATCCATTGGAACTGTGAAAAATTAGGATTTGATTTAACTGGGCTTTTCTTCCACCATTGCCAATCTTGACCCCTCCTATGTGTATCTCCTTGTTAATGATTTGAATTCGAGTCAGTACGTGGGATTTTTTCTAGATTTGGTTGTACATTTCTTGAGACGATCTTCATCACACTTTCACCCCCTACTCTTTAGTCCATGCACCTGTTTTCGCGCACGCGCAGCGTGTGCAACTTTCAGTCCAGCGCGGTCCAGCGTTTAGCTCGAAATTAGTTTTCTGCTCCATTTTTCGTTTTCTATGTTTGAGTATGTTTATTTTCCATGAAAAATGGATTCAGAAGAAAAGGATTGAAATTCCGTGAAAATAAAGTTTGAGCGAAAATATTGTGCCAAAAGTTTTGCAAGAAAGTATACCCTACAAAGACACATCAGGGAGATCCATGCTGCAATAGTTCCAATAGTTTCAAAGCAAACAGACTTGTAATTATTTTTGCATTATCCCGAAACCTTTCGTGATCTTAATCGACAAAAAATAAAAAAAAATTAAATCGGAAGAAATTGCTTCCAAATCTTTCAGATTCTTTCACGACATATTTTAAAATCTTCAAAACTTAAAATTATTCTTTTAAAATAAAATTTCAATAATTTTGAATTTTCTCAAAATCTTAGTGTCCACGTGGTAGAATTAAATTATAAAAATTTACAAAATTTCACCCTCAAAAAGATTCATTCTATTACATTACAGTCATATATATATATAATGATTTTTTATATTTTGTTGAAAATTCGTCTTTTTTAGTTGAAAATTCATGTGTTGTGCTAAAAATTTGTCTTTGATAAAAAATTAATTTTCTTTGTTAAAAATTTCACTTTTTTTGTTGTTGAAAAATTTATTAATTAAAAAAAATTCGTATTTCATAGCAAGTCTGTCTTCTTTTTTTTGTTAAAAATGCGACTGTTTGGATTGAAAACATACCCATTTTAGTTCATGAGTTTGACAGCATATGAGAAAAAAATCCAAACTCCTTAATCAAATATGATGAAGTTTATCATTCCAATCTGATAGAAATGCAATTCTTATATTTATTACCTCTTTTCAGTCAAGGCAGTAAGCGACACGAGCCGACAAATAATTCTGCACTAGGAGCCCCGCGTGCACACTATTACTAGACTAAGGGTAGAGTACGGGCTGAAGGTGTGAGGAAGATCGGATCGTTAGATTTCGGGATTTCGTGCCACCGACCACGTGGTCGCAATAAGGATCTACTTCATGATTTGTCTACATGTTCTAAATTCTGTTTCTTTCTACAATTGTCAAAAATATCATTAGCAAAGTTTGTGACAGTATAGTTTCTTTTCCTTCATATATAAATTTTACGGTCTTTATGATTTGAAGGACCACCCTTAAGTTAATTAGCTCCCCCAGCTTCTTTTTCTAGGTGTCAGGTTCCTTCTTTCTTATTTTTGTAATTTGCAGGGCTATAAATCAAGTTCACAAGGGCCTGGCTGGCATCCTAGATTAAAAATAAACATGTTACATTAATCAGAATTTGACGGGCATATACGTATACATATATGCCATTGAAAAGAAATCGCTATTCGACTGGTGGCAATTAAAACATGCTCGCGATGTTTACAAAATGTTTAATCTATGAGAAATTTGCAGTAGGCATTTAAACTTATATACAAAAAGAACTATTGCATATTATACAATATTCTGGTTTTGAACCATCCAACTCGTCATTCTTTAATATGACTGAGTTTTTTTTGTACGTTCTGCAAATCTATCACGAGATCTCACTATATGCAAGGATAAGTTGAAAGAGCTGATTATACGTAAAAAAGAAAGAGTTTGAAGATGTGGCAGGAGATTGAATGACTAATAACTTGAACGAAGAAAACGATCTTGCTCAACCTGAAAATCCTTGTGTTACATTTAAGCAATTTTCTCAAGTTAAGAGTAGCTCAGCGGAAGAAAGGAACGCATGAGCTTTCATAAGTATATAGGCATATTATGAATACATTTACTCTGCAATAGTTTGATCCACAAAATTTCTAAATTATTCTTCTTCATACATAAGTTTTATACAAAAAATTATCTATCTCAACGGTTTGCTTTCTGCAGATATAACAGATGACTCTTCAAATGTAAACTTTAGATAAAATCCAATAAAATAAGAAATAGAAAGACTACGTCTATTACAGTCAGATTGACTATGAAAGGAGTTCTGACAAACGATCGGTGCCAACACCCAACAATACACACGGACGGGAAAAAGTGCTGCTGGGAAATCGAAAAGGAGGTTTGACTTGACCACCATTTGTAAACTGTTGGTAGGTGTGCATCATTGTTATAAAGTACAATTTTTCATGACGTTATACATTGATTACTAGTATACTTTTATATTTTCATCTTACCGAAGCAATACTTTCAGTCAAAATAAGGACAGAAGACGCGTCAGGAAAAACCTTCATTGCGACTTTAAATTATTGGTGTCAAAGATCTGGTACGTAAGTCAATAATGATACAGAAAATAATGAGAGGGATGCAGCATATACTTACGAACTATATTTTCCAGTTTCACACATCCATTAACGTAACTTTGTTTGCTTAATAGTTACATGTATAAGAAACTCATTTGCAGGAGCTCGCGATGAAAATATCTGAAGCATCTCAAAAGGACTCCTTTTCTAAAGAAGATTTATTAGTCGTAGATTTTTAAGAAAAAATTATTATTTTCTTTTCTTATACATGATGTATGACTCTAAAATTAATATTTTTTAATATTGCGAATGTAACAATCGGGCATGCTTTTTCTTACAAAATGTAAACAAAATCTTGATGTCCAAAAGCGCAACCATAATTTTATACATAATTCATTTACCTCGGTTTTAAATAAAAAGATAATAATAAATAAAAAAATGTTAAAAAGAGTACTTGTGCAATAACCAGTATTCATTTGTTAGGCTGAATGGTGGCCCCTGCAGGGGCCGTTGAGTTAAATTCTCGGTGATATTAAAGGGTTTTGAATTCCCTCCAAAAATTTGTTTACGGCGAAGCCTCGTTCTTCTCGGAAACAGATGGTTTCTTCGTGTCTGTCAACGTCTCCAGGATAAGCCAATCTCTCGTGCAGGAAGACGAAGCAGCGTTTCGGCTTTGGGTATACTGGGTGCTTATTCCTTCGTAAGCCTAGCTGTCGCCTAGCGCGCTTTTATTGAGGATTGAGCCCCATGCGATTTTCCGTGTAGTTTACTGAGCTGCGTCCGCAAGTAAGCTTTGAGTCGAAGACCGGGATGGTCCAAAATCCTATTGCGTTGCAATGCTCGTACGAAACCCGCACGAAGCTTGTTTGCTTATTGCTCAGCAAGAATGATGCCCTGTACGGACATCACGAGCAGATTACCTCGCAAGTAGGCTTTAGATCGAAAACCGGGATGCTCCAAGATCATACTGCGTTCAACGGTGGGAACGAAACCCGTACGAAGCTTCCTTGCTTAGTGCTTAGCCAGAATGACACCCTGGATGGGGCATTACGAGCAGATTACAAACAAAGGAACAAAAGTAAAAGCGATTGACAATAATATTGCCCTTAAAAGGCCAGAACTTTCCTCCTTGATTAAGCTGAGTGGTTGGCGATAGAGCAGGTTAGTAAATATTCGTACACTTTCGTCTGAATTCAACAGTATTTATTCAGCCAAGTTCTCCATGTACCGAGTAATTTAGAGAGAGCGACTATTGGCAGGCTGACAAGTCTGGAGGCAGGCCGGTTCTGGCAAGCTATTCTGGCCTCTGTCGAAGGCTTGCTTACAATCCAGTAGAAGCATGGCTGTGTGCCTGCCTTTGTTAAGATTTTCAGCAATGTATTCGGAGACAGGAAGAAGCTGATGAGCTGTTCCGTGACGTTTCCGAAAGCCGTGCTGGAAGTCCGGAAGAATGTTGTTTTGCGAAACAAATTCATCAAAGCGAGAGAGAATAATGTTTTCGGCTACTTTACTGAGAGTACAGAGAAGACTGATAGGTCGGAAGCTGGAAGCTGAGCTGAGGGGTTTACCTGGTTTCGGTAGAAAAATTACAATAGCTTCTTTCCAGGCTGAGGGAAAGTGTTGTAAACGCATCATTACATTAACAATGTTGCAGATAGCTGCGATGTGTTTGCGGGGGAGAGTTTTCAGGACATTGTTGCTGATGCAGTCATTGCCGGGAGCTTCGCGATTTTTCAAGGCTTTGATTGTTTCAGAGACTTCTTTGGGATAGGTGGGGATGAAGTCATTGTCAGTGACAGTGAAATCTTGAGCAGTCCTGGAGACATAATCGTGAAAGTCAGCAACTTTGTCGTGGCTAGGAAAGGGGGAGCATTGATCTTTAAGGGAATCTGCGAAAATTTTGGCTTTATCCTCATCAAGAGAGAAAGATTGACCATCTTTGGCTAAAGGAGGAAGGTGGGATTTCCTATTTCGGAGAGTTTTGATGACTCTCCAGCATCTTTTGGGGTACAATTCCGCTTCGGCTATGTAAGAGTCGAATGAGGATGTGTCAACATTCTGAGGAGTACTTTTTATTTTCCGTTGGATGGAATTGAGACGCTGGCGTTATTTAGCGTTTCGGTAGGATTGCCAGGGTTTGCGCACTTGGTTTTTCTTGCGAATAAGGAGACGAGTGGCGGGTAAAATTTTCGGTTTACGAGCAGAAGTGCTGATTGTTGTAGTGGCGAGCTGAACAGAGTTCTGAATGTCCTTTGTCAGGGCTTCAACAGCTGCATCCAGATCGAAAGTCGATTGGATTTGGCAGCATTTGAGAGTAAAGTTTCGAGAAGGTATTTGAGGTGGAGAAAATCGATTTTTGATTCAGTTGGCGGTGTAAGATCAGGAGAACCCGACAACTCCAGAAATACTGGGTTGTGATCGGAACTAAGTTGTGAAAGAGAACGGAGGTTCATGTCAAAGACTATATTCTTTGTGACGAAAATGTCGAGGATATCGGGTTGATGATTGGGAGAGTTGGGGAAGTGGGTAGGTTCAGAGGGGGCCTCAATAGTAAGGTTATGACGAGTCGCGTTTTTAAAGAGAGCATTACCTTTTGTGTTATTTTTGAGACAGCCCCAGGCCTTGTGTTTGACGTTGAGATCGCCAGCAACTACGGTAGGGGTGTTAGTGTTGAAAAGATCAGGTATTTTAGAAATGTCGTTAATATTCGGGGGAGAGTAAATTGATTGAATACGGAGAGGGCCTGAGCCAAGGTGGATTTCGACACCAACTACTTCGCGGATTGTGCAGAGGGTCAGCAGGAGGAGAGGATTGAGGTCGCTGATGAGCCTTGGTTGGGGTACGAGCTGAGGTTGCGTCGGCGAACGAGCGTTGGAAGGAAACAGGATTTGTCGCGGCGCGAGGTTTTGGAAGAGGGGCGGGGTTTGCAGTAGGTTTAGGCTTTGGAGGTTCATGAGTTGAATTTGTTTGGGCTGACGAACGTTGCGGAACTTTAGGGCAGCCTCGGAAGGTGGCTTAATGAGGGCCTTTGCAATTAAAGCAGGAACGCGTTGCACCTTTTTGAGTACAGGTAGTGCAAGCCGCGGTGGCATGGTTACGTGCGCAGAAAGCGCAAGAGAAAGGAGCATGGCAGTAATTTGCCGTGTGGAAATATTTCAGGCAGTTTAAGTGTGATAGTGCGGAAGCTATCAACGGAGGAGGGGTAGACGATTATAGCGTCTGATGAGTTTTTTGCAGACCGAATGGGGATGTCTGCCTTTAAAAGTGCCGAATGGATTTTCAGCCAGAGATCCTTCCGCAAGATACGGATAGGGGGAGGGCTCTTCTCTTTTACGATTGGCTCGTCATCGTCGGAAGAGGAAGAAAGAATAGATTCATCGTCGGAGGGAGAGGGAGCCGCTGGTTTTGCGGTGCTTGGAAGAAGCTTGCGCTTTCTGCGGTTTGACATCACGGGACGGAAATCATCGAGGTCGTCGGTCAAAAATTCGGGAGCGATTTGGGATTGGTGGGTGTCCATGGCTTCAATACCATCGTCTGGAGAAGGCAAAGAAGAGTTTGAGGCGACCCGAGCAAGAGAGAATGACTCGAAAGTTTTTAATGCTAGACGCAATTCGGAGATGAAAGAAGCCATCTCGGCTTCGGAAAGATTAGCTGGGTTCGGTAGATTGAGTTTAGGCAAGGGGGCGGGAGAACCTCCATCCGAATGAAGGTCGGACATGTTCAGTTCAGTTTGCCCTGAAAAGAGCAGGTGCTTTAGGAGAACTCTGAGGGCAGTGCGTTAAGATCACTTCCTCGCGCGCGGTATACCAGAATCGATCAGTGTACCGATTGCGAGGACCGGTGACTTTTTAGGCTATTCAGTGCTATCGAAACGAGTTCTCAAGTCCGAGTGATCAATGGATTGATGGTCCCGTTTGTGGCAAAAGCTTGCTCTTTTATGTCGAACGCACGCGGCTTCTCCCACCCTGCGAGAGCGGAGTCGAGAGTAGGGAGCGTGGTTAGAATTTTTTCCCACTACATACAATTTCGTGGCAGGCGATCCTATCAGATTATTACTCGCCCGGCCGCTGCGTTTGTCGCCTGCCTTGTGTCGTCTCTCCGATTCCCAGCCTTACATTTGCGATGTATTGCGAATAATTTGAGATTTATCTGTCTATCTATCTATATATCTTTCTTGCTACATATCTATCTATCTACCCATCTAATTAAATTATTTACATGCGAACAGGTGCTGGATATCCGCGGGTGCAAACCTACGCAAATACAATATAACTAAACCTAACCTTAAGGTAAATAATATAACTAATAATATAACCCAGTATGCTCAACTCGCAGCAGGGATTCTCAAACCAACACTGTATCGCGATATCGCTTTTTGGTATTTTGCGCTGAAGGCGTATATGAATGGTATTCCTTTTTTTAGAGATACTAATGTTTCTTATGCGACATTGTTTATAATATAATAGGGTTTTATTCAGTCAGCGTGCTGAATTTTACTCGTAATTAAACGAACCTGAGTATTTTAAATTTATTTGTGAAAAAAATTAGAATATTCCTCTGTGGTACGTTTTCAGGACGTTCTCTTTTTAAAAGCACTTATAAATCTCAAACTTAATATTATCTTGTACAAAATATAAAGTGATTGAATGTTTATGCAGATGAATAATTTCCGTTCTTGCAACTCGCAATCGAATGAATCTGACTATTTTGAGTAAAGTTTGAAAAAAAAATTTTTAACTTCTGCGTGGAATGTTTCTGGGATTCCTTCATCTTCGCTTTTTTCTTAAAAGCACTTGCAAATTTTAAATTTTATGTATTTTCGTTCGCAACAAAAATATTCAAATGCTTAGACAGTTTGCTAATGTTTCGTCTTGCAACTTAGCATTTGTAACTAAATAAACCTGAGTAGTTTGCGTATAATTTTGAAAATAATTACAATCCTGTGTAAGAAGTTTTTAGGCCATTTTGAGGAGGTTCCTAAAACATCCACTTGTTTATTAGCTCTTTGAAATTTCAAATTTCTCTGATTTTTGTTTGCAATGAAAAATGCTCAAATTTTTATACACTTTACCAATTGTCGCGCTTGCAAATAAATACTCGTAATTGAATAAATCTGAGTATTTTCAGTAAATTTTTTACAAGAATTTTAACACTTCTACGTGGGACATTTTTAGGAAGTTCCTAGAAAATTTCCTATTTTTTCATAGCTCTTCGAAATTTTAAATTCAGCGGATTTTCGTTCACCATGAAAAATGCTCAAATGTTTATACAGTTTAACAATGGTCAGTCTTGCTACTTAGTAAACTTAATTGAACGAATCTAAGTATATTGAGTAAATTGTTTAAAAGGGAATTTTAAAATTTCTGCGTGGAAAGTTTATCGTACGTTTTAAGGACGTTCCTTGAACGTTTCCTTTTGTTAATAGCATTTATCAATTTGAACTTTATTGGATATTTTTTAACAATAAAAAATGCTTAAATGTTTACAAAGTTTACAAATAGTCGGTTCTGTTGCTTATTATTCGCATTTGAACGAAACTGAGTATTTTGGGCATAAAAGACGAATTTTAAAAAAAGTTGCATTTTTAACCAAGAAAGTTTCCATATCTACTTACGACATCTGTTCAAAAAGTACGCGGATTGAGGTCATAAAAAAGTACTTTATTTGGAAGTTACACGTCTGGGTCTCCTTCAAAATACTCTCCTCCCCAACACACACACTTATCCCAACGGTGTTTCTACTTGTTGAAACAGTCCTGGTACGCTTCTTTTGTGAGGGCTTTCAGCTCCTTCGTCGCATTCGCCTTAATCTCCGAAATCTTTGAGGGGTTTTTTTTAGTTTTAGGAACAAGAAAAAGTCACAAGGTTCAAGGTCAGGTGAGTATGGAGGGTGGGGAAGAACATTAATCGAGTGTTTGGCCAAAAACTCACGAGTTCTGAGTGCTGAGTGAGCTGGAGCGTTGTCATGATGGAAAAACCAGTTGTCACTTCTCCACAGTTCTGGCCTTTTGCGTCGGACGGCGTCCCTCAGACGTTTCAGTACTTCAAGGTAAGTACTCTGGTTGACTGTGGAGCCTTGAAGGAGGTACTCGTGGTGAACAACGCCCTTAGAATAAAAAAAAACTGCACCATAACCTTGACATTCGACCGAACTTGGCGAGCTTTTTTGGGTCTTGGGGACGTTTGACCCATCCATTGGGATGATTGGACCTTTGTTTCAATGTCATAACCATAAACCTATGATTCATCACCGGTTATAATTCGTGACAAAAAGTTCGCAGTGACGCGGTGCATCTTCAATTTTTTGGTCAAAATCTTGTAACAAGATGCAACTGATATCCCACTCTCTTCGGCAAGTTCCTCAATGGTCAGACGTCGATTTTCGCGCATCAGGGTGTTCATTTTGTCAACGTGTGGGTCGTCAGTTGATGTTGAAGGACGCCTAGGACGCGCATCATCGTTAATCGACTGTCGGCCACCCTTGAAACGTTTATGCCACTTGAAACATGCTGTACACTTCATGGCAACATCACCATAGGCCGTGTTGAGCATGGGAAATGTTTTAGTTGCAGATTTCCCGAGATTCACATAAAATTTCACAGCAATTCGTTGCTCTTTCAGGCTGTCTGTTTTACAACCCGACGAAAAAAAAACACTCTTTACTTAAAACCGTGTAGCTTATCAACAAATGAAGATATCTGCGACTGGAATACCGCGTTTTGAACAGCTGATCTGTACGAACTTAGCGACACCAAGCGGATTCTCCAGAAACCAACTCGAGCCACGAAATTCAAAGAGTTCGCGTATTTTTTGACCAGACGTCGTAAGTTGATTAATTCTTAAATTAGATAGACAAATTTACAAAACGATAGTACTTTCGACCAAAAAGGCCAAAAAAGACAAATTTTAACAAAATAGAAGAACTTTAAATAATATGAATAAATTTTTGAACCAAGCAGGTGAATTTTCAACCAAGAAGATGGTATGTCTATCAAAAGATAAATTTTTGACAAAAATAAAATACTTACGTTTTTGGTTAAATAATTAATTTTAAATTTAAAAAAAAACTAATTTTCAACTGAGGAAATCAATTTTTTAAATAAAAAAATGGTTGTACCACAAAGCACGATTTTTTAAACAAAATAAGCTTGTGTCGTTTAATTTTCTTAATTTTACATGCTCTACAGAATTGTTATCCAATGTTTTGTCATATCTTACATAATTTGACCGCAAAATTAAACTTGCGATTTTATTGTCGGATCCAAATTTGAATTTTCCATGTCTTTCTAATTCAAAAAATTGTCATGATAATCTTGTAGGGCATTTAAAAAACAGAATTTTTCTTTTCTTGACTTTTTTATAGCAGGCATTTTTTGACTTAAAATGTTTTTTTCTTCTGAAATTTGTAAATGCTACAATTCTACACGCGATAACCTGTTTTTTGGGTTCAGAAAATAAATAAAATAGTTCATGTGTTAACCAAAAAAATCAATTTTTATGACCAAGTTTCAACAAAATCTACATGGATTTTTAATGAAATAGAAGAGTTTTTGCGAAAAAGGGAGAAAAGGGAGAAGTTCTTTAAACACAGAAAAAAATGAATTCTTCAAAAATGGAAATAGAGAAAAGAGTGTAAAGGAAGACTTCTAAGAGTGTCTAAAAATATAGAAAAATAATATTCGAATCTGGCAATTAAAAAAAATTGCCTAAAAATAATTTTAAAAATCCTGAAAAAAGCCTTGAAACAAAGACAAACGGTACAACTTAGCATGAAAACTTTATATTTTTTCAAAGAGAATATTCTTATATATTCATTTTATTAAATAATTGTTATCAAATCATTACCTTTTGTATAAATACTAATTTTTTAAAAACATGTGAATTTATTTTTGGCTGTAAATGTTAATTAAAGAAAGGCTATAAAAATGAAAAACATGAGAAATCGGCTAATTAAAATAAGAACCAGATTGCGTAACAGATTTAACTTTATTTAAAGCAATGAGATTGAAATTTTCTGAAACTTAAAATTAGGCTAAACATACAAATTGATTGGTTTCTGTGAATACAAGGTAGATAAAAGGCACATCACGTGCCTTGATTTTTTTCTCACATTAAAACCGTAAAAAAATCAAAATTCGATAATGACAATTTATTTAACAAAAGTATATATCAAACTTAAAGCGATTTAAATAAATTATTAAATTTTTATATCTGACGTATATAAAAAAATTAAAACTTATTTATTCTTTCGATGAGTCAACATGAATTTCACCTATTATGTTTAACCGCCTTAAAAATATTTTTTTTAGTACTAAATAACATTAGATTCCTAACAAATGCGAAGAACAATATCGTGCATTTTTTAAATAGTCTTTAGTTTATTTTTGGTGTGAAAAATGTGAAAAAGTGAATTTTTCAGAATTTTTTTCTTTTTCTGCTTTAACCCTAAAAAATATTTTAAATGTTTTTCCTATCGAGCAAATAAATAAATTAAAATTTAAATTATTTCAATTTTTTTATATCTGACAGATATAATAATTTATTAAATTAACAAATTCGTTTTCAAATTGATTTACACTCTGGTTATTAAAAAATTTGTTATTGTCGATTTCTTAATTGTATACGCTATTAACATTGGAAAATAAAAACAAAGAAAAGTGAATGTACCTCTAATCTGCCTTATATTTACAGAAACAAATCAGTTTGTACTTTTAGCCTCTTTTCAAGTATCAACAAATTGCTATCTCATTCTTTTGAATAAAGTTAAATCTCTTAAGAAATCTAGTTTTTTTTTAAACTTACCGTTTAGTTTCTCAAATTGTCACACTTCTTTTTAACTTGTCGCAATTTTTCAAAATTACCTGATTCAATTTATTTTTCTATATTGCTATATATACTCTAGAGAGACATCTTTCAGATTGTTTTCTCTTTTCCTCGCTTTTTTGCTTAAACGTACTCCGAGTTAAGAGAACCCAAAAAAAATTCAAATATTATTGGTTCATTATTTGAATTTGAAAATGTTACTATTATATTTTTTGTACGGAATTTATCTTGTGAAAAACTCTACTATTTAACTTATTATTTATGTATATATTTGCTTGAAAAGTTCTATTTCCTTCCTTTGAAATTAATTTTTATAGCTGAGAAATTAACGAAAGTTATTGTTAGTTAAAAATTCAAGTATCTTGTTTAAAAATTAATGTTTTTGATTGAATTTCAAAATTCCCTGATTTATCCTTGACAGATTGTAAAACATAATAGACGTTTTTTTAATAAAAAAAGGTTTCTTTAAAGATAAGGTATTGTTTAGAAATAAATAAAATATTTTTTATTTCACAAAAAGAATAAAAAATAAAAAATATTGAGAACATTATAAGCATTTTAGTTTGTATTCGAATTTTAATAAATACATATAATGCCGGAAAAAAATGCCCTCCAAGTCCAAAAGTTGATTCAGGTTTCTGGATTTAAACTTAGCTTTCAGAAAATATTAAGAATTTGTTGGGGAGTATCTAATCAACAATTTCAATTGAATAATTTGAAATTTTGATGCCCCTCCCCCCTTGTGGAGCCCCGAAAATGACAACAAAAACTAAAATTAACATTTTTGTCCATAATTGACATATATAGAACATGCTCTGTTTTTCCCTTTTTTGCCATAAATAATTTTGGTTTTTTCAAGTGTAATGTTTTTTAACATTTGACAACAGATTAACAATTGTTTAAACAATTTATTGTTTTTTAAATAATTTTTTTGTTTGCACTCACTCATTCAACGGTATATTTTTTATGTTTGATTGGACAATTGTTCATTTTCAGGAAAAATTATCTTTGTTTCAAGCATTCAGTATTTGTTTAAACAATTAATTATTATTTAATTGTAACTTTTTCTTAAAAAGATGTATAAAAGTCTATTTTTAAAAAACGATAGTTAGGTTTTCTGTGTATTATTAAATATCTACGTCATTCACATACTGGTACCTCATTTCGTAATAAATTATTATTGGTTTAAACAAATTTTGTTTGTTTAACACATTTTTTTCGCAAATAAATGTTTGAAATTTCTATTTTTTTGTGCGCAATTATTGTAGTAATTTGTCATTGTTGAGAGCAGAATTTTTTGTTTTAATTTCCAGTGTCGTTCAAAAAATACAGAGATTTTTAAATCCTTTGGGATTACTAACAGCTAATCTGCGGGATCAACAGTAACAAAAAAAATACTTTGAGCTTTTATTTGACAAACAAGTATCTCTACGAAGGTGATTTAAAGGAAAAAATTACAAAAATCATTTCAGAACGTGAAAATTGAATGTAAATCTTATAGAATAAAATCTTAATAAAAGAATAAACTTTTCGCGACCAATATAAAATATTTTATGAAAAAATATTAGTTATTTAAAGCATTTGTTTGACGTTCGAGTATATAAAAATAAGCGGTATAATTAATTGAAATGAGAAAAAAACCCAGATTTTTATTACAATTTCCAAGAAAATGTAACATTAATATGTAATAAATTTATTAAACAATACGGTAATGGTTGAACAAATTTTGCAGCAACATAATCAGCAAAGCTAACTTAATTTTTTTTAAACTAGAGTTTGATACCTCTTTTTGAGATAAAGTTTCAATTAAATAATGATTAATTATTTAAACAAATACTAAATGCTTGAAACAAAGATCATTATTCCTAAAGTTGACCAATTGTCCAATCAAACATGAGAAATCTACCTTTCAATGAGTAAGTGCAAACAAAATTGTTTAAACAAAAATTAAATTGTTTAAATAATTTTTTAATTAGTTGGAAAACACTTAAAACCATTCCACTTTTCAAACAAAAATAATTAGTGACAGAAAAGGAAAAAACAGAGCATGTATGTGTCAATTTTGGGCATAAATGTCAATTTCAGTATTATGGGGCATTTTTGTGGCTCCAAGGGGGGGGGCGGCATCAAACCTTAAAGTTATTTAATTGAAAATTATTGATAAGACACTCCCCAACAAATTCTTAATATATCCTGAAAGCTGAGTTTAAATCCAGAAACCTGAATCTCATTTTTGCGAAAACCAAAATTTCCCCACGTTTATCTTATGGGATTTTCAGGGCCTCACAAAATGGGGGGAGGGGTGTTCTCTTTTCCTTATAAATTCAAGAATTTCAGCTAAATATTCATCATTTTAGTTCAATATTCTTCTTTTTGGTTGAAAATAAAATTACTTGCTTGAAAGTGGTACTGAATTTGTTTTCAAAATAAATCTATTTTTTTGCTGTAAAATTATTTTTTTTTAATGACAATTAAACTGTTTCATATTTGGTTAAAAACTGATTTTTTAAAAATATTTGTTGGTTAAGAATTCATAGTTTTTGTTGGCAAATTACAATTTTTAATTGAATTGTTAGTAATTTAGAGAGATTTAAATTGAATCTAATATATTAACCACATTAATTTTACCCAGATATGCACACAATATATTGTAATATTATTTGTCGAAGCTTTCTAAATTAAACTTTTTAATTGAATCCCTAAAAAGTAAATAAAAATATTATTTATAATATAATCACGAAACTGTATAAATTTTCCAAGTCGATTGTTTTGAAAAATTCAAAATATTTCATTAGCTCTATACCCTGTAGAATTTCTGTCATTTCATAATTTCAATATAAATGCTTTAAAATTTAGATGTCTTTCGAAGTTTCCTAGCAAACTTTGGTTAACACATTTTTCCTAGTGTTGGTAGAAGAACAGAGACCAAGGACTATTAGGCGCTGTTTTTGATTTCGTTAATTTGTTCTGAGTGATAAGATTTTTTTTAATGCTCTTACAACACAGACTCCTCCCACTCATTGAAATACTTTCTCATTCTAATAAATTTTTCAGGTGTATACCACGATAGAAATTATCTAGATTTAGCAGTTATTTTACACGAAATCTGAAAAGAGGACATGAAAAACATTCTTGGAAGTCTGCTTTTTGCCTTCGTCGTTGTCATCAATTTTAGTGGTAAGTTTCACCAGTATAATACAAATCATCGAAAGTATTGGGGAGTGCCAAATCTCAAAATAAAGTTAGTTGATAAAAAACATGGCCTTTTTAAAAATTTTCTAAACAATTTCAGCCACAGGAATATTTACTTTCAAAGTTGTGGCCTGCAAAAGAATGAGCAACTATTTGTTGAAGTTCAAACTTTTTTTTTAAACTGTTGAAAAGCGATCAGATGAAAAAAATCAAGGTAAACGATTTTGTTTAAATAAACAAGTTTTGTAAGTATCAACAAGTTTCCCGTGTGGAAATAACCTCATTTGGCACTATTACAAGTCGGGCACTAATCGCGGGCTAGCCGGGTTATTAATTTTGACAAATTACCCAGTCGGGGACTAATAGGGGACTAGTTGGGCTTTTTTTTGTCAAAATTTCAGTCGGGGCCTGGTCGGTGGTTGGTTAAGGGCTAGTCGGGCCTTTTGTTCACTAATTTCCGTGCGGGTAATCTTCAGGCTCTGGGAGGAAGCTAGTGAGGCTCTGGTCGGGTTATTCTTATGTTTGATTTTTCGGCGAGGTCTTATTAAATGAGGTAATATATAGAAAAGCGTAATGATTTTTTTATTCTAAAACACTAAGAATATATTTAACAATAATCCTACACCGTTTCTTGGAGAAAAGATTTATTAATGTTAAATTCATCTCAAGTATACTTAATAAATAATTATTAAGTTAATAATTTTCTACGAAAATCGAATTTTATAGAAGCAATGATCAAAATCTTTAAAAAGACGTAATCTTATCTTTTTTTAGTATTTTTTAGAAAATTTCAAATTTCTAGGTGCCGCCTCTCGCGCAATATAAATGACGCGTTGAGTGTTTAAGACAGCAGTCCACACGTAACGAAGCATAATTACCTGGAGCAGAGACTACCATGACCAACATGGCGGTTCCTTCAGAGCGAAGCTCTTCCATTGATGCGTTCCAGCTAAAGTTTTTTTTTTAAATTCCACAAATTTTAGGGAATTTTAGTTACATACATTTATGCATTTTTAAGCTTCGGATATGATCCCTTTTTAATCTTGGATAAATTTGAGCACTTTTAAATATTTGAAAAAAGCTTATGGAGCTTTCCGTAAATAATAAGTAGGTTTATTTGGTTAATATTCCACGCGGATGTATTATCATATGACCCCTACTAGTACCCGATCAGGCCCCGACTAGGATAAGTCGGGTCACCTGACTAGCCGCCGACTAATCTACCGTGACGCTACTGGTCGGGGGCTAGTCAGATGACCCGACTAGTCCCCGACTTTAAGTGCGGTCGAATGGTCGGGAACCAAACTAGTTCCCCACTTGAATTTCTACACGGGTTTTAATAAATGTAGTGTATTTTACTTGAAATTACACCACCCCCTTGGCGTATACAATATTTTTTATAACAAATGGATGATTTCAGACATTTCTAACAAAAAAGTCATTATTTCAGCCCACATTAGATTTCAAATAATGTAAGCATAGTTTACGGTAATTTTAAGAGTAATTTAGAGAAATTAAAAATAAATTTTTCAAAATTCGAATAAAAAATGTTTATACCTTTCTGGAAATCCATGGAAAGACTCGGTCATTTATGGGAATTTTACAGGTAAATATGGTATGTCACCGTGAATTACTCAAAATTAAATTTTAAACAAGTTTATAAATTTCCGAAAATTTTGGGTAATTTATGGGATTTTGCCATAAATTTCCAAAAATTAAAATTAAAAATGTGTATATCTTTCCGAAAATTTATGGAAATGTTCTTAAATGTATGGCAGTTTGACAGGAAAATCCAGTAAATTAGCATAAATTCCACGAAATTCAATTTTTTAAATATTTTTATAAAGTTCCGAATAATTATGAAAATTTAATTTAATTTAAAAATGTGTATAAAATTTCCGAAAATGTATGGAATTTTTCTGTCATTTATGGTAATTTAACAGAAAAATTTGGTAAGTTGCCATTAATTACCCACAAATCAATTTTAAACATTTTTCAAACTCCCGGAAATTTATAAAATATTTGGTGATTTATGGTAACTTTAAAAAATTTCCGAAAATTTCATTTAAAAATGTCTATAAATTTCTCAAAATTATGGAAATTTTCGATTATTTATGCAATTTTTGGTACTTTATCTTAACTTAACATAAATTTCCCAAAATTAAATGCTAAACATTTTTATAAATTTCCGGAAATTTGTGACATTTTTGGAAATTTATGGTATTCTACCATATATTTCCCAAAATTTAATTTGAAAATGTATACCTTTCCGACAATCTATGGAAATTTTCTACATTTTATTGTAGTTTGACAGGTAAATCCGATAAGTTACCATAAATTACCCAGAATTCAGTGCTAAATATTTTTATAAATTTTCAGAAATTCATGAAATTTTTGGTAATTTATGGTATGTTACCATAAATTTCCCAAAATTTAATTTAAAAATGTGTATACCTTTCCTAAATGAATGAAAATTTTCTGCCATTCATGGTAGTTTAAAAAGGAAATCCGGTAAAGTACCATAAATTACCCAAAATTCAATTATAAACATTTTTATTAATTTTTGGAAATTTTTATTAATTTATAGCATTTTACCATAAATTTCCGAAAATTTAATTTAAAAATTTCTGTATCCTTTCGAAAATCTATTGCAATTTTCTGTCATTTATGGTAATTTGACTGGAAAGTTTCTACTAAATAGTTCTGCTGGGCCAATGCGTAATTATTTCAACTCTTAAGCTAAAAGTTGTCAGTCATTGGATGATCTTATAAATTTGTTTTTACAACATCCTGCCCGAGATTTCGATTTTACAGGCCATTACAACGTTTCGAACGGTACCAATTTCAGGTCCTTTTACAGTCCCTGTGCAAAGCCAACCTTACATTTGGCCACTCTTTATTTTGGACCAATGGCAAATTTTTGATGTTCGTCGAAAAATTCTTTAATGAAAATCCCTATATTATATCTTGCAGATGGAACTGATGAACAGGAACCAGGAGCAAGCAGGGAATCGCAACGTAAAAGAAGGCTTGATCAAAGTCAGTATATTATTTATTTTAATTTTTTTTTAATTTTGGATTAACAAAAAATTGATGCTATTCAGAAAAAAATGTATTTCTTGACCGCCAATAAATTGTTCTATCAGAACGGCGTTGACCCCTGGAGACCTTTGAAAAGAGTTTCAAATTTTGACTAAAAAAGTACTTATTCCTGTAGAAAATTAAAATGACCGTTTTTTTTTCATCGAACAAAAATGTTTTAGCTTTCTCTGTTTTCAAAGTATATCCGAAAAGACCGTTTAAAAAAGAAAAACAACTTTCTGTTTTTCGATATTTATGAAAGTTGTTGAAATTTGTGTAAGTAAATGCTAACTAATGGAAATTTGTTTGTAATTTATGCAAATTCATGCAAAGACTACAACTTCTGTACTTTGGGAGAAGACCGTTAACTTCAAAATAAACGAATCCAAAAAAATCGTCAAAAACTGTTCTAAATTTGGAAGAATTAGATGCTGTTTAATCTTGAAAAATGCATGTATAAAAATTTCTTAATTGTGATGGTTTTTACAAATCAAACGTCAAGAATTTTCAATTTCAAATCTTAAATTTATGAAATTTCAAATGTTCATGATTGGAATTGCACAATTCTTTATTTTTGAACATTAAGCTCTGACCAGTTGTAGATATAAATGTTTTAAATAAGAAAATCTTTAATTTTAAAGATCGACCATTCCAATATTTACCACTTTGAAGAGTCACAATTTAAATTCTTGAATTTTCAAAATAAAGATTTTTTAATTATTGCATTATTAAGACTTGTTTCTTGGAGTAATGTTACGTAAGGTAACGCTTTTTTAAAGTTTTAAAATTAACAATCATAAATTCTTCATCGTTAAAAGAAATTTAAAAAAGAACGATCTCTTAGGTTCTGGTAATATAGTTCGCGGTTGCAACTATATGTAGTTTAAAACGCTTGCTATAATCTGCATTTCGGTGTTTTTGGAGTGCTTGATTTAGAATTTTACGTCAAAAGTTATAAATTCAAATGATGGATCCAATATAACGACTAAAATTGTTAAATTTGCAGACCTTTATCAAAAACTTGCATGAACAAAAAGGATCCGTATTATTTACAACGCGATTGGTACAAATTCAGACAAAATTGGACTTTTCAATAGATTTTACAAGAAATTTAGATCTTCTGATTTTTGGTGCATTTTAACTAGCTTCAAGTCAAATCTACTCAACTTGGCGTTTGTTATACAATTGTACGTTTTTCTGCCCGTGTATAAATTTCCCCGGTTGGCCCTAATACAACAAGGTTTCTGGTCGGATCCCGGCCGGGCTACCCCTGGCTGGGTTTCATGGACAGGAACCGGGTGGGAGCCGGTCAGGCTACATTTTTCTCGAATTACGTAGTCTGGGGACGGCCGGTTACTGGCCGGGCCAACCCTGGTTATATCCCATGGTCGGGAGCCGGCTGGGCACTGGTAGGGTTGATGTTTTTGTAGAAATTACACATTCTTTGAGAGCCATAATATTATCAAAGACGTAATTATGGATGCTAGATGAATTATTGTTTGAAAATTATAATTTAAAGATTTATTAGATCAGCGAAAAAAATGAGCTTTTTTAAATTCTTTTAAAATAAACATTAAATTTTTTCAAATAATTTTACATTTTACATTGAACTGTTATCGATTCTGCTGTGTGCAACCACAGAAATAATACAAATTTTATAAACTTCTCTATATGCAGACAATGTTTAGCCTGTACAATTTCAAATTTACCGCCATATATAGCGCGTGCTGTGTCTGTCGTCTACATAGACACTCAGTAATTTTCAGTTTCGCACCTGGAACGAGAATGCTCCTTGCACTCACGTCGCGTCGTCTCTTCGAAGTTCGCAAATAAAATCGAGACTCGTAGTTAAAAGCAACCTCATTTCAGTAATTAGTTTGAATCCCCCACTTAGTGCGCGAATAATAATTATTTTTAATTAAAATATAGTCTTGTGTATACAGTTTTTGCTTTTGTCCTTCCTAACCTTAAATAACCACGTGGCTTCCAAATTGCTATGAGATTCTATCATCAGGGAATAAAATTCTACTCCAATTTTCTTGTCGGAATTGGTTCACTGGATTTGACTTTTAAAGTTCAATGTAATCTTCACGATGAGCCTTAAAAGACAAAACAAGTTACCAATGTGTCGCCTGAAGCAACATTTCTTAACCGCTTTTTGGCCAAATTACCCGAACGGATACCGGCCGGATTCTCCGTTCAGCGCCCGGCTTACAGCGGGGCTATCCGGCTGGGACCCGGCCGGATCCCTGATAGGATTCCTACACGGGTGCGAGTTGAGTGAAGTCTACGGAAAATTAGTACGTTTAATCAATATTTGTTTTCAATCTTCTAAAATTTTATGTTGTCCATATTTTCACCAATTATGTTATGTTGAATAATTTATCAATCCATTTTTATCGTGTGTTATCAGGGGGGTTTTCGGATCACTAATTTCAAATTTTTGGGGTTATTTAAAAAAATTCTCTAGTAAATATCCCTTTATTATACCTTACAGATGTAGGTCCTGAGATGCCTGTATTTCAAGAGAAATCAAAACGCCCCGAAGAATACGACTCTTTTGCAAGTGGTAACAATAAAGCTTCAAGTTCTAGCACTTCACGTTAGTATACTATAATTTTTTAAACCAAAAAAAATTGCGGAGAATCAGAAAAAAAAGAAGTTTCATTTCTTCACAGCCAATATATTCTTCTCCCTGAACGGCGTTGGCCCCTAAAGAAATTTGAAACATCTTTTAAATTTTTGAACAATTCATGTCTGCTAAAAAACGTTTGAAAAAATTTATTTATTGAAAATACAGTTACTTATATTAATTAGGATGCTGAAATTCGGAAAAAGACCGTAAAGGCAGTTACGGCTCTCTTCGAGTTACGGACCTCACTGTACAAAAATATGAAATAATTAAATTATTACGCATTATTATTCAGTCATGAATTCATAATTATTGTAAGATATTGCATAATAATAATAATAATAAGCCTCGGTGGCTAGAGCCTCGGTGGCTAGAGAGCCTCGGTGGCTCAGTTGATTAGACACTCGAACTTCACCTCAGAGGTCCGGGGTTCGATCCCTGAGCCGGTACCACTAGAAATTTTTCAATGTACCTTTACCGAGGTTCTGGTGGTTCGGAAAACACCTTAAGCTGTAGGCCCCCCCATCGTGTACTTGACTGCGACCCAGTCCGTCAATGATGGGGTAAAAACTAGGCTTTGTCCAATATGTATAGGCAGACTGCTCTCATCAGATCACTTGATTGCATTATAAAAATGCGTCCGTGACTGATGATATATACCGGGAGAGCCCCGTGCAAAATGATCAAATAAAAATCCAACTCTAACCAAAAATGCCTTCGACATATTGGGCAGTATAAGCCTGTGACAACATTTCGCCACAGAAATGTTTTTTATAATAATAATAAAAATAATAATAAAAAATAATAATATTTTTTTTAACTTTTGAAAAGCGATAAGAAGAAAAAAAATCAAGGTGATCGAATTTGTTTAAATAAACAAGTTTTGTAAGTTTCAAGAAGTTTCCCAAGTTTCACAAGTTTCACAAAACTTGTGACAACAAGTTTAATAAATAAAAAAATAATAAAAAAAAATAATAATAACCCTACCGAAGGTGTTCCGCGTTGATGTCGCGGTAGGGCTTGAGCTCTCCTCTCATGACTTTGACGGCAATGTTGGAGGTAGCATTGCTACTGACAGGGTTTCCCATGCCAAATAGGCTGATAACGAAGAGGAGAGGGACTAAGTAGAACACCAAAACCCATCAATGAAAAATGGAGAATATATTAAAGATTTTGAAACGCTTGTCGCTTCCCGAGGATCGTCGGGGCGCCCCTGGAGCCACCGCTGGGGGCCACAGCATGCGGGACGGTGGCGACGGTGAGTGAGCTGCGAGATGGTCAGGCAGATCTCACTAATCAAACAGCTGACCAGCAAGAACATCTGCAACAAACGGTAAGCAGTGGAACATCAACTGTGACTGATG
>NC_046657.1:62287161-62288537 GCF_010883055.1 Belonocnema kinseyi
TCAAGTATTTTGATCATGGACAACCAAGAATAACTGGATCAATACGCTTTACGACGGGTATATTTCAAGGAGACTCCTTCAGCGCACTATGGTTCTGTTTAGCATTGAATCCACTGAGCAAAACACTAAACAGCATGTCTCATGGGTTCAAAATTCATGATAATAAGGATGGTCATCAAGTGACCCATCTTCTTTACATGGATGACCTGAAGCTGTACGCTAGTTCAGACCAGAAACTGCAGCAAGTGATTAATGTCACAAAGCAGTTTTCCAATGATATCCACATGGAGTTCGGACTAGATAAATGCAGAAAAGTGCATTTAATCAGAGGGGAATTAGGGACCGCAGAGTTAGAAAACGAGTTTGAAAATGACTTCGAGGCAATGGCTGCAGGCGAATCATATAAATATCTGGGTATTCTTGAATCTAAGGGTATTCAACATATGATAGTTAAGACAAGCCTAATGACTGCCTTTATTACGAGACTCAGATTAATTATGAAGAGTTTTCTTAACTCGGCAAACAAGATCAGGGCGATCAACACATATGCCATCCCTGTCCTCACGTACTCCTCCGGGCTCATAAAATGGTCTAACACTGACCTTGAAAAGTTAAACAGAATTGTTCGCGTAGAAATGACGAAGCACCGAATGCACCACAGAAATTCAGCGGTTGAAAGGGTAGTTCTACCACGACATTTAGGGGGTAGGGGCGTTGTAGATGTCAAAAAACTGTGTGAGTCACAAGTTATACAGTTACGACACTATTTTAACGGCAAACGAAATGTTGCGCTTTACAGAACCATCTGTCAAGCGGATCTTGAATACACACCCTTAAATTTTCCCTTAGTTGGAGCCTTGAATATCAGGGCAGAAACCATAAAGGAATTAGAAACACAATGGAGGCAGAAAGCCATCCATGGCGAGCACCCCAACACGTTAGATCAAAGTGAAGTGGATAGTGAGGCATCTAATATTTGGCTGAGAAAGGGTGTTCTGTATCCAGAGACGGAAGGATTCGTCATTGCAATACAGGACAAGGTTTTCAGCACCAGGAATTACCGCAAACACATGTTACGTCAAGACGTAGTTGACCGGAGCCGATTATGTGGAGATACCAACGAATCCATCGAGCACATTATTGATGGCTGTCGCGTAATGGCTTAGAGAGAATATACGCACAGGCATAATGATGTAGCGGGCATTATACATCATTAACTTGCCCTACACCTGGGACTCTTAAAAGAATGGGTGCCCTTCTGTAGATACATTCCAATCATCAGGAAGCGAGCGACTAAAAACCCGTGGAGTGGCAGATGGTAGCTCTAAGAAAGCATCCAGAGGTGACTGTTGTCACCTCCAAAGCTCGTGGCCGCT
>NC_046657.1:62288637-62290565 GCF_010883055.1 Belonocnema kinseyi
AAAGAGGGAGCTCTTCTTAATATTTTGACACCAAAATCATGTCGATACACCTTACTGACTGCGAGTAAAGCCACCCACGCTTTAACTT
Organism: Belonocnema kinseyi; assembly: GCF_010883055.1. Taxonomy (NCBI): domain Eukaryota; kingdom Metazoa; phylum Arthropoda; class Insecta; order Hymenoptera; family Cynipidae; genus Belonocnema; species Belonocnema kinseyi. Next base: position 62,288,726 of record NC_046657.1, read on the forward strand.
GACAGACTGTATACTTACGCATCTGCCCTGATTGCATTTGTTGCCCTACTGAACCATTGGGGTATCGTGCTTGTGGTCTAATCACATCTGTAAGCATAATGTAGCGATTTTTATTTAATAATTTTTTAACGAATCGTAAAAAGTTGCTATAAGTCCAAACTAAAGATAGCTCAAATGTAATCTCAAAGTCAGTTAATATTAACCAAGTTAAAAAAATAAGATTTTAAATTAAAATTTCAAACTTATTTTAAAAGCCTTCAAGGGCCAACACCGTTTAGCGACAATAATTTATTGGCGGCCAAGAAATAAAATTTCGATTTTTTCTGAGTGCCGAATATTTTTGGTTAATATAAAAAATTATAATATACTCACGTGCATTGTTAGAACTTGAAGCATAGTAGTTGGTTGGTTTGTTATTTGCTGATATTCGCGGTAATATTGGCCTGAATCTAGAAACATTATCTGTAAAATATAATATATAAATTTTTCTTAAAGAATTTTTCGTAGGATTAACAAAAATTGAACATAGTGACCCCAAAATTTGACTCATGACACATGTAGAAAATAAATTTGTATTTTTACAATATTAACGGTACGAATATGGACAACTATAAATTTTAGAAGATTTTAAAAAAAGCTTAATTAAATTAAACTCTGCATTGTCAATAAACAAAATTGGGAATTTTATATATTTGGAAGATTTGAAATTTACCACTATTAACGTTTGAATTTCCAAATCATCACAATCAGGGAATTTTCATTCACAAACTTTTCAAAACGAAACAATTTTCCATTATGAATTTTAAAAATCGAAAAATTTTAAATTGCAAATCTTTAAAATTGAAGAACTTTTGCCTATGAGTCTTTAAAATTAAAGTATTAAGAACAATAAAATGTTCCGTATAACATATTTTCAAAATGAAATTTCTGAAATTTGAATAATTTTTAATTCCAAACTTGTAGGGTGTAGTATGTGAGTTTGTCATTTTACAAATGAGAGCTCCTTCATTTTAATAGCCTACATTTCAAAATTGATACACTTTATAGACTAAAAATTAAAAACTCTTCCCTTTTGATTTACAAAATCATTGAAATTCAACAATTTTTGTTTATTCATCTTTCAAAATTAAAGCGTTTCTAATTTTAAATATTAAAAATTAAAAAGCTGTAAACTTCAAACCCTTAAAATTTAATAATTTTCATTTGCAAGCCTTGAAAATTGAGCTATTAGGGGAAAAAGGTCAAATTACATACGTTTACAATATAATTATTCAAAACTTGAATAATTTGTAATTCCATATTTGCAAAACTCATGTATTTTCCACTGTAAACCTTACAAACTGCAAAACTTTTAACTTCAAGTTTTTATAAAAGAAGAGTATTTACCTGTAACGATTCACAATTAAAAACTCAAAAATTATTCATAATTATATAAAAAACATTTCAGTGTTGAAATGTTGTCACAGGCTTATACTGCCTAACATGTCGAAGGCATTTTCTAGTTAGAGATGGATTTTTATTTGATCGTTTTTGCACGGGGCTGTCCCGGTATATATCATCAGTCACGGACGCATTTTTATAATGCAATCAAGTGATCTGATGAAAGCAGTCTGCCCAGACATATTGGACAAAGCCTGGTTTTTACCCCATCATTGACGGAATGGATTGCAGTCAAGTACACGATGGGAGGACCTACAGCTTAAGGTGGGTTCCGAACCACCAGAACCTCGGTAAAGGTACATTGAAAAATTTCCAGAGGTACCAGCTCAGGGATCGAACCCCAGACCTCTGCAGTGAAGTCCGTGGGTCTAACCAACTGAGCCACCGAGGCTCTGTCATA
>NC_046657.1:62290665-62334955 GCF_010883055.1 Belonocnema kinseyi
GAAAGAGGGAGCTCTTCTTAATATTTTGACACCAAAATCATGTCGATACACCTTACCGACTGTGAGTAAAGCCACCCACGCTTTAACTTGACAGACTGTATAATAATTTTTTGAACTGAGACAAAATTGCTCTTATTTAGAAAAAAAGTCAAAATCGTTGGCCCATGAAGACCTTTGGTTTAGTTTCGAATTTCGACTTGAAAAATATATATTCATTTCGAAAATTAATTTTGCATTCATCCTGTGGATAAAAAGATATAGCTTTCTCGTTTTCAAAGTAAACTTTAACACTCAGAGAAAAAACTTGTCTCAAAGAAGCATCATCTTCTTGTCTATTTTGCTTTAAACAAAATGAATATATTTTTTACGCAAAGAGAAGTATTTGGATGCAAAATTAGTTGAAGTAAGTCGCATAAGAAAAATTTTGGGTGCAAAGGGATTCCTTTTGAGTGAAAGCACAGTTTTACAACAACAAAAAAAAGTATTTCAATATTTTGGAACTTCATAAACATTAACGAGATCTGTAGTTACCTTTGTTTTTTTTGTTGCGTTTATAAATAGAAAAAAATAATAAAAACATACAATTTCATAATGACATGTAATTTGTAACAAATCCAATTTACATAGCTCATACTATTGGTGGACTTAGTTAGCTATAGCTTTCTATGACTACATGTTACAGGAAAAGTATTCTCGCTGAACGACATTGGCTTCCGAAAACCTTTGAAAAAAATTTCAAATTTTAAGTTGGATAGTACATTTTCTCACAGAAAAATGGCTTGCGCAATTTTTTTTCGAACGGAAATGTAGTAACCTTCCCCGTTTCCAAAATTTGCGGAAAATTTCTTGAATAAAAATGCAACTGTTTGATAAAAATTAATCTTCTTTGTTTGTAGATTTAACAACATTGTTTGACAATTTGTTTGAACCGATTTTTTTAAAATCACTATTTTGTTGGTATTTCATATTTTCAGTTAGAAATCACACCTTATGCACCTTACCATACACATTTTCATAAAAGTTTTTGGACTCTTGGAAAACTATTAACCTGTTCTATCTTTTCTTTGTCAAGGCAATATTTTCTTCTCCCATCTTTCGACCAAAAGTATTATTGTATCTTTTCAAATTGTAGACTATTTTAAACTTCTAAGCACTTTCTTATCCCTGATATTTTTTTTAAAAACAAATCTTCATTTTCTGCTTATAGGTTTAAATCCTATAAAACCCCCTCCACCAGAATATTATACGAGTTTCATATATAAGAACCTAAATGTAAGTGTATGGCGTACTCTGAGTGGAATGCCGACCAAGATTAGGCTTACTGACGATAATATGAGAATAACTAAAGAAATGCGCAAAACGCACATTGTTGAAAAATACTTGGAATTTAAACATGGTGTATTTTTTGTTGTGACCACAATGAAGTTTGATGGTCGTGAGTTTATTGCAAGAATTGACAATGAACGAGACTTTAATGTACGAGAATGTAAGTATTTCCGCAGCTGAAAACAGAACACAATTTTGGCAAAATTATTATTAGTATTATTTAAAAATTATCATTATTTAAAAACAACCACATAATGTTTACTAGCGAATGCTTGTTAGAGGAATGATTTCAAGCCAACAAAATTTTGATCCGCGCAAATTCCCAAATTTTTATTATGTCGAAAAGAACACATAATACTTTAGAATTCCTAAAAAAATATTAAAAATAATCAAAAAATAGTAAAAAAAATAAAAAAGAACAAAATTTCCTGCAATATATAAGTAATAAACCTATGGAAAGTGATCCTTTATCATCAACGCCATCTGGCCGCATCGATATTGAGGAAAAAGAAATATTGGCAATCTATTAAAAAATGTATTACAATTCAGAGTGATGAATTTCTTAAAATCATTATAAAACTAATAATAAACACAAAGTAATGAGATATTTGTACGATTCCTAAAAGCAGCCCTTTATGGAAATTAGTAAGGCTAACTGCTATAACTTTATTTAAAACGTCAAATATAATGAAAAATTTAAAAATGTCATTACAATGTCTTTCGAAGACATTTTTTAATACAACATTAATAACACTGTACTCATACAATAAATAAAAAAAACCCCTAGCTGAAATTACCAAAAACACGTGATATTTTTCTAATAAATATTAAAGATTTTAATAATGGTAAATATAATTTAATAACCATGTATTTTAACAACCCCGGAAAGCGACCAGTCACTGAAATTAGAAAGGCCTTCTTATTTAATAACATTAGTGAAAATTCTAAACAAAAATGGAAAATTAAAAAAAATCATTACAATGGTTTTACAATTTTTAATGGTCGGGGGTTGCCTTCAATTGGCCTTGGAGTAATTTCCGGGAGATCAAAACGTAAACAGTGAGGGCCGTCTGACTCGTATCAAATTGGAATATATATCTATGTATACAGGGCGTCTAAAAAGTCCCGGGACGTTTGGATATTTCCTCAGGTAAAATATTTTTCCAAAATGTGAAGGTCATTCCTTAAGTAAATTTCAACGAGGAATTCAATGGTGACCTTAATTTTAAATTTGAATTTGACCTTCATGGCTTTTTGAAGGTCAACTTTGTTTTGTCAAATGGAAACCCCTTTTTTACATCTGCAATGGATAGAGCAGAAAATTCTACGTTCAGGTACTCATTCAATTCATAGGTCAATTGTTGTAACGTTCAAGGTCAATTAGAGGTTATTTGAAATTTACAAAGTTTTTCAAGAGGTCAGTGTCAATTGTAACGGTCAACGTCAATTAGAGGTTATTGGAAATTAACAAAATTTTCCAAGATTTCAGTGTAATTTCTGAAGTAAATTCAACGAGAAATTCATTGGTTAGCTCTGTACTGATCTTGGTTACAGCGTTTTGAATATTGTAAAATCATAAGGAAATTTTTCATTAAAAGTTCCAGGTGTTCTGGTGGGAGTTCTGTTCCTCTCCGAAGAGCTATACAGTCCTGTACCGTTTTTCGATACCTAAGTCAATACCTAAGGCGCTACCATAAGTCCTATACCGTTTTTCCATACGAATACTACGAATCGAAACTAAATTTACGTATAACGAGTACATATTCACTATCTTTCGCTAAAAGATTATTATGGCGCAAGCTAAACTTTCGGAACGAGAAAGGGTATCTGTATTAATGATGCATGGTTGGGGAGATCGAGTTCGATCTTATGATCAAGTTTGCTTGATTTTCAATCGCACTTTTCGCAATGGAGAAGGGTTAAATCCTGTCCGAGAATCAACACTTAAAAGAACTGTAAGGCGTTTTATGAATCGTGGATCTATCAAGGACTTTCAGAGAACTCGTCGGTCAAAATCTGCAGGATTTGAGGAGATGCAGATGGACATAGCCCAAGCATTTGTTGAAAACCCACACCATCGTTTACGTCGAGCTAGTGATGAACGTGACGTTGCTCCTGAGACAGTGCGAAATATTCTAAAAAGCATTAAATTTCATCCTTACAAATTTATCTGGTAAAAGATCTCAACGAAGACGATCCTGATCGTTGGGTTGAATTTTGTGAAATTATGATGAACAGAATTGATAGAGAGCCTCTTTTCTTGTACAATACAGTATTTTCAGATGAATCTACTTTCACTTTAAAAGGTGAAGTTAACAGGCAAAATTGTAAATATTGGTATGACACAAATCCTGATTGGATGTTGGAGAGTCACACACAATATCCACAAAAGATTAATGTTTAGGCCGGTATCCTGAATAATACATTGATAGGCCCTTTCTTCATCGGTCGTAATCTCAATGCCCGTGCATATAAAAAGCTTCTCAGAAACCAAATTGTACCAAGAGTAAGGGGGAACAGGCGATAATTTCCAAAATATTTGGTTTCAGCAAGACTGAGCAGCGGACCATTACGGTAGGGAGGTTCGAGCATATTTGGATACTCAGTTCCCTCAAAGTTAGAACGGAAGAAGGGGCGCAATCGAGTGGCCTGCTAGATCTCCTGATCTCACGCCTCTCGACTATTTTGTTTGGGGTTATTAAAAGGGCAAAGTATACTCAACGCAACGGCAAAGCTTAGAATAATTGCAGAATCGGATTCTGCAACAGGCTACTTTGATTGATAGGGAGATGATTCGCGATGCTGCAACTCATTTTCAATATTATCACCAGAATCAATACAGAGCTCACCAATGAATTTCTTTTTGAAATTTACTTCAGGAATTGCTCTGACCTCTTGGAAAACTTGGTTAATTTTAAATAACCTCTAACTGACCTTGAACGTTAAAATTGACCTATGACTTAGGTACGTTCCTGAACGTAGAATTTTTCGCTCTATCGATTTCAAATGTAAAAAAATGGGGTTTCCATTTAAAAAAACAAAGTTGAACTTCAAAAAGTCATGAAGGTCAACTTCAAAGTCAAAATGAAGGCCACCATTAAATTCCTCGTTGGAATTTACTTCAGGAATGATCTTCATTTTTGGAAAAATATTTTACCTGAGGAAATATCCAACCGTCCCGGGACTTTTTAGACACCCTGTATAATGTTGCAACTGCTCTAGCTCTACTCCCCTGAAAAACTGCGTGAGCCAGCAGTTCTAGGAAGACCGGGAACCGGGTGACATTCATAATTAGTTGATTAATTTGATGTTTTTGTTAAATAAATTAAATTCAAAAATGCATTATTCGAACATTTGCCGACGTAAAAATTAGTTTTTTTCAAAGTCAGTCATTTTAATTTCAGAAAAAAGTTGTTTTTTTCATTCAGTACTTACAGTTGGCCAACACAAGATGGTCTGAATACAATACCTTAATTTATGCGAATTAACTTATTAACTCTGGGAGATAAACTTTCTTCAGACTCGTGAGTGTTCCCACTTTTCATATGTTATATAATTTATTTATAATAATTATTAAATTTATTGTTCAATCATTCCTTGTATTTCAACCCTCTTGTTTTGGCCAACTTTGATTACTAAATGAAAAAAAAGAACTTTTATTCTGAAGTTCAAAGAACTAACTTTGAAAAAATGAGTTTTTACGTCGACAAATGCCCGAATAATTTATTTTTTAATTACATTTGTTTAACAAAAACATATAATTAGTTAAACAATTATAAATGTTACTAAAATTATCGTAAAGTTCCAAATTCAAAGGACTGTCATTGAAAAAAACGAGTTGTCCCGTCAACGAATTTCTAAATAATGCATTTGTTTATTATATTTTTAAAAAGTCATACATTTTATCAACAAACTATGAACTTTGATGAAATTATCACGAGGATCCTAATTTTAAAAAATTGACATAGAAAAAAACGAATATTTCTGACGACAAATGCCTGATTAATGCATTTTTAATTAAATTTTTGTATAATGTTAACAAGAATAGTCTTAAAAGAATTTTTTGCATTAAAATATGGTTTCCATTTAAATTTCTTGCAATCTTCGAAACGTCAGCGAAGACGACAATTTTTCTAGTATTGACGAGCACCGGGAACTTTAAATAGAACAATTTGCCATTTTTGGTCGTATTTTTCAATTTATAAAAATTGAAATACTTCATGAAAAATCAGGCTAAATAACTTTCTTTGAAATTTTATCAGCCTTTTAAAAAAACATTAAAATTGGTTCACAAGTTCAGCCACAATCGTATATTGAACCAAAAAATGTACTTTTTCCCCACTGTGCACCGCTTGCCGCTATCAATAAATATTCATTTATTAATTAATTAAATTTTAAGATTTATTTTAAGCTCCTTTTTTCATTTTAAATGTTTTTCTCTGTTTTTATAAAGTAACAGAGCCAGTTAGACAACCAGATGGGCACAGCAATATGTTCGGAAGAAATCTTGGTATATATCGTGATCCGCATACTCAGGATATAACCGGCCTGAGATTTACTGGTAGAAATATATGTCCAAGTATTGAGACGTGTAAAAAGTACAAAATTGAAATCGATACAAAACCGTTTGGTACCACTGGACATTACATAACGAAATACATATTGAAGAGCGGATATCATATAGGAATTATGTATCATTAACCATTGCGTTTGTGAATATAATACACAAAATAAGCAATAAAAATATATTAAACTGGTGTTATATTTGTATTGACTTTTACCTATTCATAAAAAAAAAAATTATTTTTAAATTAATCAAACTGGAATCTTGAATTTTGTTTCGTCAATTTGTCGTAAAGATGTCGGGAGGACGTCGCCAAATTTTGTGCTGATAAGTTTCCCAGTGGGCACAAGTGCCTGTAGGATATCCTTCTTCGGACGTTGTAAAGACTTACGAAAAAGACAAAGCAAGGATGTAATATAGTTAAAATAACACAAATGTGTTCTAAATTACTTGTTATCATAAAGACAAAAACGAGTCTGTAAAGATAATCAAAACATGTATCTAAGACGTCCCATGGTTGGTTTTAAATTGACTGGAAAGAGATGTAATAATACGATTTTTATTTGACTGGCGCCAGGTTTTCTAAACACCGCCCAGAGAATGGGGCCTAACAAGTTTCATGGGCCAAACCTTGTCCCTTACTCTCCGTCCAATTCAGTATATCGGGAGAGTGGCATAGGTGATGTCGGGACAAAACCTGAAAAACTGATCCGTGAAAAAGAGAAAAAGAAACAAAACTTACTATAAATATGTAGCAACCAATGCTGATTTGAATTTTATATGAGAGAGAGGGTTCTGTTTGGAATTAGTTTAACATTACAAATTTCATGTATCCATAATTCATGAAATATTATTTATCATAAATTCTAGTAGAAAAAAAATAAAACAAATTGGGGTTAAGTAAAACATATCTAAGGTTAGGTTGATGCAGAGAGGGCGCTCTATCTCAGGCCTGATGCAAGTATAACTTTCCCTCAAATTTACGCGGGATTGGCCTAACGGAAAATAAAATTGGAGTGGCGGGCGTACCACTCTATTCGAAGATTTACACAATTTTATTAGCAACTTTCAGATATAAACCATCTTCTAACCATAATTTGTTGTAAACATTAATAGAAATAAAAAAGACAGATTTGAGATTGGTAAAACATATTTTAGGTTAGTTTGGCGTGGAGATGCCGCTCTAAATAATGTCAGATATAAACATAGTAGTTTGATGACCTAGCCTAATTTGCACTCTTTACCACTCGTTTTCTCCTTAAAACTCTCTACGATAACTACTTCATAACAATTATATTTATATACTACTCTTCTATTACACTACCGGTTTACTTTACAAATCGGAATATCCGTTCCAGTCACAATACAAAACCGGCCAAATCCGTTAACCACGAGGCTAGACTACCTTTAATTTTTATTGCCTTAAGATCTTTTAACAACACTAGATTATTTATACAAAATTTAAATTTAATTTTCTCCCTTTGAGATATTATAAAGCGAAACTCTATTGCCCGCTCACGGCGGAAACCATCTCGTCCGAAGGACACAAGTTAGCATCCATTGGCGCCATAACCTGAGCAATACACAGTTTATTCACACTCAACTAACCCTCTAGCCACGTACAGATAAAAAGCCGCTTACCACAAAAATCTGCCTCTTAGAAGGCGGAGACGTCTTGTCGGGTTATCCGTGGATTAGATAAGGAAATTCTTCTCTTAAGATTTCACCGATTATTAGGTTTCAACTATTCTATAGCAGAACCCGCCACTCTCAAGGCTTGACAAGGAAGACTAGGGCTCACACGTTGGTGGTAAGACGTACGTACGCGCTTCCCTATCCCTTGGCGTAGTCATCCTAGCAGACTCCTTTTTCTGTTTGCCCGCACATACTGGGTTGACCGACCACTCTCCGCATCTCAGTATATACGATCCGTTTATTTAAGATAGACAACCGCTAGATGCCGCCTCAGGTATCGGAGTTGGTTCCTAGCGCATAGTGAAAATGGCGATATATTTGGATTCTGCTGCATTAACCATCTTTCCTTTTCTGGCCTCGCAGTTTTCCAGGCGAACCTTGTTCTTCAGATAAATCATACAAGAGAAAAAAACATTAGCTTAACCTCGGGTCGACTTTGACTTTCCCTTGGAGATCTGATCGTTTTAAATAAATTCCCTAACTGCATTCCGAGAAAACGAGTTTTTGAACAGGAGGTATAAACGTTTCAAGATATAGGATGCTACCTGTCAAGCCTTTATTAATAAGGGGATCGACGAAGGAGAGAAAAGCCGTTTACAAGAAAATTTAGTTGAAAACTGCAACCCTACGTTGTCGTTAAGGTGTATTTACGATATCGAAAAACGTCGTATGATTTAACGATGTCTTTACAATATCGTAAAGACATCGTAGCGACACGGACATAGGATGTCGTAAAATTTTTGTAAAGACGTCGTCACGATGTCGTAAAGACGTTGCCAAATTTTGTGTCCACTGGTGACGTCCAATGTCCTAAAAATGGCCTAAGGACGTCTTAAAGACATGGACGTTCTCAAGACGTTTTTTGTACTGACATTAAACGTTTTAAGGGCATCGTTAGGATAACAAAAAGAATTGTTATAAAAGACGACTTAGGGATGTACCAAAGACTTCTTTAGGACATCCTTAATATTTTTGCCCACTGGGTTTCCAAATATCCCCTCCCTTTTCCAGGTCCGTCCGTATAGACTCGACTGCGTGATGAATTTAGAAAAACGTAAGACATCTCCGGATGTTTACAGCTGACATAATTAAACAACTTAACGGCCTGGTAAACAAATTTAATCACCTTAGAACGGAAAATGATATAAAAATCTCATATAAATGATAAATGATGCCAATTTAAGTGCACTTCTAAATGTAGGGTCAAAAATACTATAAGGTGGAGCAATTTTAAATTCATCTTTTTACTGCAAGGAACTGAAAAATAAGATTTTAAATGAAAGTTTTAAGATAATCAAAGCTCTTCTACGGATGTACATAGAAAAAATTTCTAAAACTTAAACTGATAACCTCAAGTTGCCAATACTAATTTAGACAGTGGCCAGTTACTGGGATCAATCAGGCACATTTTTATAAAATGAAACTTTCAATATTATTTTTTGATTTAATTACTGTTAGAAAATACGCCGTTCCATAGTTGGTTATATTGTTTTTATTTAATGCAAATGCTTTGGTATTTTTCAATCATTGATAAGTGGAAAAGTGGCTTCTCAATATCTGCCCGTGAAAATTCTAAGTCAAATGTCTTAAATACGTCGTATCGAAGTCGCAATGCTATCGTAAAGACTATGACCTACTACATAGTGGGCACAAAATTCGGCGAAGTCTTAACGAAATCGTTACGACATCTTTACGACAGGTTGCCGATATCGAATATATATGTCGTTAAGGGGTCTTTATTATATCGTAAACATGTCGCATAATCTGACAATGCCTTTACGAAATCGTAAAGACACCGCACGAACACGGACATAGAATGTCATAAAATGGTCACAAAGATGTTGTAACGATGTCCTAAAGACGTCGCAAAATGTTTTGCCGACTGGGTAGTTTCAATTTAAAGTGCAGAGCCCTTAAAACTTAGATCAACCTAAAAGGGTATATAATACCATAATATAATGCAAATAATAAATGATGCTGCTTCAAGCGCACATCTAAATGTAGGGTTAAAACTACAGTAAGGTGTAGCATTTTCAAGTTCTCCTTTTTTCTGCAAAAAGCTGATAAATGGGGTATCAGATTCAAGTACAAAGCTATTCGCAATCCTCCTGTCCACATAAAAAGAAACAATTTCTAAAATGTAAACTAATTACCTCGAATTGCCAAAACTAAATTAGACAGTTAATACTCCTTTCCAAAGATGGTGATATTGTTTTTTTTTAAATATATTTTTTTGGTATTTTTACAGAATTAATAAGTAGAAAAGTGAATTCTCTTTATCTGTCCGTGAAAATTCCAAGTAAAATGTCGTGAAGACGTCGTAACGAAGTCGTAAAGACTAGGACCTACTATTTAGTGGGCCCTAGATTCAGCGACATATTCACGATATCGTTACGATATCTTGAAGACAATTTTAAGACATTCTATGTACGTGCTGTTACGGTGTCTGTACGATATCGTAAAAACGTCATATGATCTGACGATGTCTTTACGACATCGAAAAGACATTGTAACGATACGGAAATAGGATGCCGTGAAATTGTCGTAAAGATGTCGTAAAAACGTCGACAAGTTTTGTGCCCATTGTTTAGTTTAAATTTGAAGTGCACAGCTTTCAAAACAAATTTTATCACCGTAAAAAGGAATATAACATTATAACAATAACAAATTAGACTATGTTTTAACATATTGCCCAGATATGAGTTAAATAAGGGGTTATATTTGTATAAAAATTTTTATAAAAACATTTGCTGATACAAATACACTTCTGAAAAATCGGTTTTATTAATTTAACATATTAATTTAATATATATATACTTACGTATTATTCTCTCCAACTATCCTCGCATTGTTCATAGGTACTCGTATTTTCGAATAAAAAAGAAAGCACAGATTCCACACTCACCCTAATTCTGATTTTTAAATAACCTGCCATACTTATCTATCATTATAAATAATCTAAATGTAAAGATTCATTAGTATATTTATGTAAAAAATTAAAGGGTCAAACAAATTTTCCGAAACTTTAGTGATTTTTCAGAATGTTGTAACAAACTAAAAAATGGTCTATGAAGGTCCTGAAGAAAGCATTTGGAAGCTTTCAGTTTCTCGTTTTGAGATAATAATTTTGAAATTAATGAAAATAATTTTCACAGTTACTTTTACCATGCAATTTTAACAAGTAGTGTTCACAAAACAGACATATAAACTTGAGGTAAAATAATCTTTTTATTATACTCCTTAAAAATTAGTAATCGATTTTAAATTTAATCAAAGGAATACCTACTTTATCACAAGTAGGAATTGAAAATAATGCTTAATATGTTAATGCACTTTGCTGTTGTCATTTTTGTAAATGAGTGGACCAACGGTGACCAATCCTGTTGTCGACGCTACGCATTAGAGATGTCCAAGTCGATTCCGATTCCTTCGAAGGATCGATTTCTTGGTGTAGATTTTTCGATTCTTTGGAATCGATTCTTGATCCTCGGAAATCGATTCCAGGAATCGACTTTTTATGGGACTCGACATCGATTCTGATTGCACAGGTAAGAGGAAATAAATTTTTACTTTCCTAAAGGTTGTTATCTGTGATTGGTCATTGACATATTTCGGTAATTTCATTGGAGGTGTCTTCCCTTGGGTGGTTTCTTGCCTTCGTGTCGACTTTCTCACTTTTCAAATAGATCGTCGGATAGGTCTGTCACTATCTTCATTAACAATTCAGAGTAAAAGGAGAGATCCGGAAGATCCGTTCGAATTCGAATACTTTCACGGCATTGAAGTCCCAGACCTCCTACTCTACTCTCCTCTGCTGTCCGACGCGTCGTTTGAGTTTCACTAAATGTGTTATCGAGGGAGATCATCATTGCTGATCTCAGAAGAGGGAAAAGTATTAAAATTTGAACTCTGCACTATTTAGGTTTGTACTTATCGCCACTTATAATGTTTTTATGGTATAATAGTTGTAATTTACAACATAAGTACGCTTTCATATAAAAAGAACAGGTAAACAATTTTTACTACGCGCTCTTCTTGGAGTGGGGGAACATTGGAATCGGAATCGAAGAATCGATTCCCACGGTCGATTCTTAGATTCTGCGAAATCAACGCGTGCGTCGGAATCGAGAAATCGATTCTCACCGAGCTTTACCCATCCCTACTACGCATGTGCAGTGCTAGAGGATACTATAAGTAAAAGTACTGCTGTCTAGCCGAGCTCAAGCACTAGCTACCAGGAAATATCAGGGATCCTGTAGTAAGGGACGCGCCATGTGGCCATGTGGTGAGGGAAAATGGAACGGAAGTTGGAGCCAGCAGTATAAGGCGCGAGGTTTTCAAATGCGAATAAATAATATACCTGAATCCTGTATTCAATCGGATTGGGAAAATCAAAGTAATTAATAGTTTTCGAAGTTAAAAAAATAGACAGTAGTAATATTTATGGAATAAAAAAATTGAATTAAAGAGAAAAACAGTATTATGAACCCATACACCCGAAAAACACGTAAAAAATGAATATTTGAAAAATTTAAAGTATGTAGCGTAAACCCAGAAGGTTAGTAGAAGAAGTTAGTAAATAAAAGGGAATAGTAATAGAAACTCGTATTGCAAATAAATTAATAACTCGCTGTGTAACTCACGCGTAGGAACAAATGTAAAAAGGAAAAAACTGCAGCTATGTGATTATGTGAAGTAAACAATATACGAGTGTTAGCGCCAAAGAAAAATGATCCTAAATCTGTAATAATTCTTTTGATATCGTAAAGTACTTAATTACATACTTAATAATATAATAATAATATAATAATAATAATAATAATAATAATAAATGAGCCTCGGTGGCTCAGTTGGTTAGACACTTGGACTTCACCTCAGAGGTCCGGGGTTCGTGACTGATGATATATACCGGGGGAGCCCCGTGCAAAATGATCAAATAAAAATCCAATTCTAACCAAAAATGCCTTCGACATATTGGGCAGAATAAGCCTGTGACAAAATTTCGCCACAGAAATGTTTTTTTATAATAATAATTACATAATTAATTACAGAAACGTTTTAAGTTTAGAAATTTTATAACAAGAATTCATTTAGAATGAATACTATAAAAAATGGTATAATCAAATTTCCTCTTAAATAAATTAATTTTCCACAAAGAAAGAAATTTTTAATAAACAAAAAAAAGAATCCTCGAAAAAAAGATGAAATTTCAATTGGGAAGTTTTTTTATCTACCAAGAATGACGTATTTTCAACAAAATTCCTGATTTTCAAATACTATATGAAAACAGATAAATTTGTTTCCAAACAGTTCAATTTTTACGAAAAGAGTGATTTTAAAACAGAAGGATAGATTCTTTACCAAAACAGAAAAATTGAAAAATTGATTTAATAAGTAAAAAAGGTCAATTTTCTATTTAAAATATCAATTTTTTAACAAAAATAGTAGAATCAAAATTTCTTTTAAAGAATTTGATTTTTGGCAATCAGAAAAGGAAGATAGGAAAAGCAAAACATTTTTTGCCTTTTTTATGTAGAATTTTTTCAACTTTCTACTGCACAAACACGCATTATAAATAGCCAATTTATTTTCACATAACAGAAAATGTTAGGGTTAGAATGCACTGCCTAACCACTTCAAGATGTCAACAAGCACTATTCACATACCGAAGCGCAAAGCTGTAGTAAATTTTGGTATAGTATCTTGATATGGAACGGAAGTGTCCCTCTCTTTTCCCTCGACCAATCCGCAGTCAGCTGCCACATGGCGCGTCCCTTAGAATATTGCCTTTGGCAATATTCTTCAATTTTTTCATTTAAAAATATTTAAAATCAAGCCGGTGACAGAGATTTTCCGAGAACGTCTTGAAAAAAAACAATTCTCGGTATTCACTGTATCTCGGTCGGATTTTATCGGCAATCAAAAACCATTTAAATTTAGCCAAAGTATCATCAAATCCTTCCCCCCAACGTTCTCTGATTCTTATTTGATTCTGATCTTCTAATTCAAGTGGAAGCTTCTAATGTGTCCCCTAAGGGTTCACATTTTTCTTGCACCTTCTTCTTTATTCCTTTACACACCCCCCACACACTTACTTGGTGGTGGAATGAGGACCTACAGTTTAAGGTGGGCTTCAAACCACCAAGAGCAACAGCTTAAAGTACATAAAGAAGCTTTTTCTCTAGAGTTACCGATCTCACGACTCTCCGGAGATAAACAACTCCCTGGCTAGGCTAGTGTTCACCGCATGGGCCGCCGAGGCTCTTCCAGAGTGCGCGCGGGAATCGAACCCACAAGCCGACGGAGTGGGTCTGAAGCCTACGCTTTAGACTCCACGACCATCGTCCCACTCATTGGTCATCTCAAGTGTAAAAGTTCGAGCACTTTCAAAATTTTTGCAACCATTTTTTTATAGTTTAAAAGGTAATGAGCGTATATTTATAGTACTCAGAAAACCTACCAATATATCCTAATAGTTTTTTTTCTGTTACAAAAAAGTGGTCAGACTTCTAGCATTTATTAGAAAATTTTAAATAAATCAAAATTTTATTTATAGTATCTTTTGTTTTATTATTTCAAAAATAACATTAAAAATTAGAAAATTAAATTTAGGAAAAACGACAGGAGCTAAGAAAAAAATATGTAAAGAAAAATTATGTACCTTAAACGCATCTACCAATTTTTTATATATCACTTTTTGTCAGGACGCGTGGTGTCGGTTTTAATCATGAAATTGTCTTTCAAAATGAAAATGCATAATTGGAGAAAAAATAAGAAAAGTACGCAAAAAATTGATTGACAAACGTCCCAGTGAGCATTAAATTTGGTGACGTCTTTACGACATTGTTACGACGTCTTGACGACAATTTTACGACATCCTATGTCCGTGTCATAACAATGTATTTACGATATTGTAAAGATGTCGTCAGATCGTAAGACGCTTTTACGATATTGTTTTTCACCAAACAGAGAGATACATTTTTTTTCTCAATTTATTACTTTCCCATAATTCATAATTGGCAAAGTATTAGAAATGTTCAAAATTTGACACCATAACACTCCAATTTCGAATCGAACTGCGCAAAATATGAAAAATTCCTGAAGAACAAATTATACATACCTGAACTCTAGTAAAGCATAAAGCAAATTCCTTTCAAGGTGCTGCAGTTTTTCTGGGATTTCATTGTTCATATCATCGTAATCAATGTTCGGATGTGGTCCTAGTGTATTCGGTGCTTAATGCTCATTATTGCTGGTACTTATGCCGTTAGCTTCAATCAGGTCTTCGTTGTTCACATCTTCAAGGCGACTTCATCAAAAAGAAGCTGATGCTCCACTTCCATTTTTATGGCAGCTACATATTTCATCAACCGAAAGCAATCTGTGTACATATATAGAGCGTTTTTGATCTACCAGATTCTGCTAATTTATTCTTGTGGCCAGCTCTTGGTACTTAAGTAAAAAGAGTCGATGATGTTCTCTCACTTTGCCTACTATTCTATTTTAAAAATGAAGGCACATAACATCTCGACTTGTAGGGTATGTCCTTTTTAATTGCCTTTTTGGTTGCTAGAGCTCTGATTCTGTCTTTGATTGTATAAGGCCATTTACCTCTGGAGGATGTGGTTGTGTGGGATCATCAACAAATTAAGAAAGAACATCAATTGCCACTGCCTGATCGTGTAACACATCTTCATATAACTAGTGTTCATTGTCTTTGTTTTACGCGCCACATCAACCTGTTTTTTAATCAACATTGTCCGGTCTTCTAAGATGTGAAGATAAGGTCTGATGTCCTGCACCATAAATTTCAATGGTGACGTGGAACGTGCAGGTCGCCCAAAAGAGGGCATCACGCCAGAAATCGTCGATAAAATCCATGGAATGATATAGGACGATAGGAGAGTAAAAGTTCTTGAGGTGGCTGAGGCTGTAGGGATCTCAACTGAGCGGGTACATTACATTTTACATGAATATTTCGACATGAATAAACTATCCGCGAGATGGGTGCCGCGATTGCTCACACTCGACCATAAGCGCAACCGGGTGACCACTTCAAAAGAGTGTTTGACGATGTTCAACCGCAATCTGAACGAGTTTTCGGGCCGTTTCGTAACCGTGGACGAAACGTGGATCCATCACAACATACCAGAGGCCAAGGAACAATCGAAACAGTGGGTTTCTTCGGCTGAACGTGCACCAAAGAAGGCCAAGGTGGGTCTGGCGGCCAACAAGGTCATGGCCACAGTTTTTTGGGACGCAAGCGGTATCATTCACATCGATTACCTTCAGAAATGTAAAACAATTAGCGGTCAATATTATTCAGAGCTTTTGGAAAGATTCGATACTGATTTAGAGAAAAATCGACCGCATTTGTCGAAGAAAAAAGTCCTGCTCCATCAAGACAATGCACGTGTGCACACGTGTGTAGTTGCGATGGCAAAAATCCATAAATTGCGCTACGAACTGCTACCTCATCCAGCATATTTTACAGATTTAGCACCCTGCGACTATTTCCTGTTTCCAAACTGGAAGAAATGGCTGGGCGGTAAGAGATTTGGGTCAATTGAAGAGGTCATCACCGAAAGAAACGCCTATTTATAAGGCCTTGAGAAAACCTATTATTTGGAAGGAATAAAAAAATTGGAAACACGCTGCACTAAGCGTATCGAACTAAAAGGAGATTATGTTGAGAAATAAAATGCTTTTTGCCGAAAAAAATCTCTTATTTAAAAAGCCACTGACTTATCAAACAGCCTTCGTAGTTCTAATTTGTCGAAAAGTTAGGTGCAATATTTTTTTCAAATTATTTAGTCATTTTCAAAATTATTTTATTTTATGTTTAAAATTTCTTTGATGTTCTGCTTTGTCATTTTCCGTTCAATTTTGGATTGTTCATTTCATTCAAAATTGGCATCAACAGTAGCATTAGTGTCATATTTTTGTAAATAGTCAAAATAGTTGCTTCGTTAAAAAAAGTATTAATAGTGCCTTGCGTGTGAAGCCTTAAATGTTAATATTACTGTTTGAAATTTAAATTTTCTATATTTGTTTAGGTAACTTTTTTGTGAACTATTTGTGTATTGAGTGTACTGCTCTGATTCTTAAAATCGATCTGAAAAAAGAAGCCCTCGGCCCAGATTTATTATCCAGCTTTTGGCTCTGTTGATTCTGCCATTATTGAGCCATGTTTCAAGCGTTGATAATTAAAAAGAGAGATAATTAAGATACCATAAGTTGGGATAAAGCATATTAACCAAAAATTTCTAATCATATTTAAATCTGTAAAGTCATAAATAATCTCCACATTCTTGAGAATATCTTCAAAATTTATAGAATTATTATAAATAGCTTAACTTTGAAAATAAATAAATTCAACTTTAATCTCTTAAAAGCCCATGAAATATTTGAAATATCATTATAACACTTAATTACTAACTGTCATGCCCCTTAAGTTAATGATTCCTAGTAAAAAATATTATTAAATTCGTAAAATTATATTTGCAGCAATGAGTCAAATTAATTTTTATTTATACCCATATATGTGTATACAATTTTAGGACGTCGAATGGTTCCACGGTTAGCTTTACATATCAGCAGTGATTTTTTCAGTCTTTAATTTTGAGATTTTTTTGTAAACCTCTTTTTTCATTGCAACTATTTTTTCTCACAAGTTCCAACGCCAGGACCACGTCCATTCGAGATTACCCACATACTTGGCAGAGAAATTAGTATATATCGTGATGAGATTACTCAGCATATAACCAGCATGGGATTTACAGATAAAAATATATGCCCAACAGAAAATTAGTGTCATCAGTACCAAATTACAAGTAAAACGTATCCGTTTGGTAGCACTGGTAGATACTTGAAGTATTACCGATTAAAGAACGAATACTTTATGGGAGTTGAGATTATATAAATGCAGTAACTATTGCTAACTGTCAATATAATAAGGATAACCAAAGAACATAATTATCTTAAAATTATTCCAACTGATGCTATTAACATTGTATTGTTGGTTCAATTATTTAAATAAAAAAAAGTACATGTGACTAGACTTAAAATGCAATTAGCGCCAATTCGTAGCTGTGTACACTATACCAGAAAAAATTCATCCTTTACTTACGAAAATCAGTTTGAAAATAGGCTAGGCTTAAAAATGACTATCTGTGCAAAAAATGTTACAAGAAAAATTTACAAAATAAAGTTAGTAACCTTGTTGAATTGTAAATATAACTTACTACGGCTGAGTTTCCCGACAGCTCTGAAAAAGTATGCGAGGTAAGGACTGACGTCAAAAGAAAGGATAGGTAAATACACAAAAAAACTATTCATTTAATTGATAATGACGGGTATAATTACAATTCTTATAGGCATCGGTCACGACAAGTGGGGCTTCGCCCAAGAAACACGCTTTGACTGGCACGAATGACGCCATTTTTTAGGCAGGATAAAATTTTATAATCGTTATGAGTGTCCGATGTAGTGACTCAAATACCAGGAATTTCAGATACCAATGGTAAATAATAACCCTAAATTTTAGTAATTACTAAATGACTAGCACAAGTAGGCTGGTGCCCCAAGTTAAATAGCGACTGTTGCTAGTCCATGTTAAACCAATAAGCAATTTTAAGAGAAATGAGATAGTCACTCTACCACGATACGATTTTATAACAAAACTGATGAACTTGGTCGAGATCAGCAACTAACAAATTTCGACGGTGCGTGCCTATCAGTTCGGCACGCGACGTTGAAATGCGATAAGTTGAGTTTATTTACAAGAAAGACAAACAATGAAACAACTTACCTGGCAGTTGGTGTTTCCCTCTGGCCCTTCCTCTTATTTTTTAGTTGTTTTTCTTCTTTAATTTCCTCAAATTAGGTCCGCCGTTTTTGACGAGTCACCCTGTTTACGGCAGGGTAGAATAGCAAATGCATGGATATTAGATTGGCATCTCCGTCCTTCGTTTCATGTGCAATACAATCGACGTTGGATCCATCTAGCGTATACTCATATTGCTAAGATGAGATAATAGATAACCGTTCAGATAATCACGATAATACATAATTACATAAATAATTGTCAGAATAATTATCTATGCATTCCTAGTTTTTTTGTACTGTTTCCTATATGAAAATGTGTTTTATGAAGTTATATGACAGCACTAAAAAATGAATTGGTTTTAGTCATGTATGAATTAATAATGAAATTTCTGAAAATTGGTTTTTTGTCATTCAGAAATATTTTTAAAATAAAAAAAGTAATTAAAAGTTCCAATGTTCACGAAAGTTGCAATTATTTACAAATCAGTCGTCAAAAATTAAATGGAATTTTTTTAAATTAATGAGTTAATATTTTTCGGTAGAATTTCAACTTCAAATAAAATAATGGACTTAACTCGAGCAATGTTTGCCCTCATAAAATACGTTTCTATCGAAATAATAAATTTAGAATCTTATCCATTTCGTGCAATTGATATTATGATATTGTATAATTTTCTTCTTCAAAATTCCGTCTAGCACGAAAACAAGTTATTAGCAAAAAAAGAGACCTGCGCATGATTTTTAGGCGGCTTAGCTTCTGGACAGATGCGTTCAGCACTCATGTGCTATTTTTAAAAACATTTAGTAAATGGATCCTTTTATTTGAACGATGTATCGCCGCTAGTTTTACCGCTAATTGGTACATTATTGCTTGTTGATGTTGTTTTAATTAAAAATTTCGACATTTCACCATGGGAGATTTCTTTACATACCTCCGTTTTGTGAGAACGGGCTTTGCATTTTGTGCTTGTAATTTCGCAGCTTTGAATTATACTTTTCCTGCTACTACTTACTTCGCATTCGCTTTGCTTGCGCTTTTCGTGTTAAGTATGTCAGAAAGCCTTTGATCTTTTCGGATAGTTTTTAATTAACATTTGTACGCTATATTCACCGGTAACGAAAGTAGATTGCCAGTCTGTGGAATTATTCGCCCTCGAAGAATTCTATTTATGTACGTAATTGCAGATTCGCAATAGCTTCGAACACAAACTATTCGAAAATAATAGAATACTTTCTTCTGGTGCTCATCACATTTAAAGAAAGAGCAGTCGAGCCTTCTCTTAAGTATACACGCCTGCACCTTTGCCCGAGATTAGAATATGATATGCCATTTGTCACAATTCGTCCAAGAATACGTTCAGCATGTAAATGCATATCTCTAAAGCAGGTTCCTTTGCTTTTTAAATATAGATATTTTGTTGAAACCATCTACG
Source organism: Belonocnema kinseyi (assembly GCF_010883055.1). Lineage (NCBI taxonomy): Eukaryota > Metazoa > Arthropoda > Insecta > Hymenoptera > Cynipidae > Belonocnema > Belonocnema kinseyi. The sequence goes on from NC_046657.1 coordinate 62,310,511, forward strand.
CACTGAGAACAAGCTTTTGTTGAGGGCAGACGTCGCTTTATCGATTTAATAACTTCAGCTGAGTGGCTGCAGATGTGAGCTATTTCAGGAATGCTATCTATAATTGTCCTATAATCGTTAAATTTGTAATTAAAGGTGATTTGAAGATGGCCTCAAATTGGGAGCATATCCGTTTGTTGGACCTAAAATCATCACTTTTCAAATTACCAAAAAAGTTCTCGAGAGGACCTTGGTTAATATCGCGAGTATCAAAACTCCTAAACCTCAACGACTTTAATTATCTCCAAAGCAATTTGAAACCTTGCAAAGTGTCAATTAAGTTTTGCGGACAAGTTATCTCGGTTTTCACTGGTTTATGTTTTTTAGGTTCAACAAACCTCATGCTCTTTAATTGTGTTCGTGCGTTCCTACAAATCTCCTCGTGGTATGAATTTTCGGACTAGGGGATGCGTTTTCCACCATCGTCGCCGTAACTCACACCGTTGCAGCCGTCTCCGATCTAATTAATTAACTGAAAAACGAAAGTTGTATGAACTCCTTCGAACGACATCTTTTTCTCTCTAATACTTGTCGTGAATGACCCCATAAAAATTGGAATGTACATAAATATCCATGAACAACAAATTTAAGGAAAATCTTATTGCACCTTACAGAAGTGTGTTGCAATATTTAGAAGAAGAAATAGTATAATTTACCGTTAGATCTAATTAGGAGGTCGACAAAGCGAGACATTTTCCGGCTAAGGACCTGCATAATTACTTTTATCCTCATTTTTTTCATCTTCTCAAAATAAACAAAGAATAGATGTCCACCTCGTATGCTGTCACGATCTGCTCCCACGAAGCGAATTTCCTCTTTTCTTGCGTTATATACAGCCGATCGAAATCAATTTCGATATTCTTAGTCGTAAAATTGTTCTTCATACATTTCAACAAGTGTGCAGTATCATAGAGTGGAACAAATCCAACGCCATCGACTAGTATGGTCCAATCTGTGAAGCAATAAACAAAGGTCAAGATTAAAATAAATGTAGAGCAAAACAAAATACAATTTTGTTTGAAATAGCTTACGTTTTCCGATTTTCTTGTCTTTTTTAATCTATCAGTATCCGGCTGTAGTGATTTGATGGCCTTCATATTAGAGGAATCCTGATCACACACTGTTGCAGCAGCTACAAATCCGGCCTTGGTAACAGCTTGAACTACCTCATATATGCTAGATCCTAATTGATTATGTGTAGTTTGTCCAGAAAAAAAGTTGTACGTAACTGGGATCTTTCATCCATTATTGATGCCTTGCAGCATAAAAACTAGTGCATGATCGGCAAATTTGGAGGTTCGATTTGTGCCCCAGTCCTCTACACCAATAATCTTGTACTTCTCAGCGCTATACTGGGCATGCAGCTTCAAGGAAACTTCATCCCACATTAAACCGAAAACCTTGTAGAGTTAATTTGTTAAACGATCAGCCGCTTATTTCAAACAATCCTTAATAGGTTTCGTGACTCCACAATCCAAACGGCTTTTCATCAAAAGTTGACGTACTCTCCGAGAAGTCAGAAAAAGCAAAATAGAAGATAAATATCTGTACGCAGACGCTGACCTTTTGTTAATTGAAAGACATAATAGCCTTTCGTCTGTCATAGATCTCCGACCATTTTTGTGCTTTTTGGTGTTGCGGAGAATCATCGCAATAAATTGTCTTTAAAATGCAGAAAGTTTATCTAGATGTACGCTAAACTCGTCGGCCTTAACATTTTCGGTAAGCTTTCGCATCCTATTTTCATGTCTGTATATACTCATTAACAATTAATTTTTATATTTAAAGTTCCAAATGAACTATTCACGACAATATTTTTTGTTATTATCAAGTAACAACTGCTAGGTCAATAATACCGAATCGCGGCACCATGGGAGATCTTATTCCAACCCAAGTGGCGGCCTTCAGGCTTGCAATGGACTTTGTATATCAGATCTGACTGGCTGTTCTTCGGAAGCACCAGTTCTGAAGCGTCATAGTCGTCAATGATATCCTCAAATAACGGATTGTTTCGGTGCCGAAGGAGCTCTTCGTTTACCACATTCGAACCCTAGTTCTTCCTGCGTGACTTCAGCACAACCTCACGCCCTCTGGCGTTCCACTCATCTTCGATTGGCATCATAGCCGCAATATGGTCAAATGATACAAGTGCCCGCCAAAGGTCTTATCGTCGACGATTGTATCGTTTATTAACGGAAATACGTGTGTACTTATTTCCGGGGTGATAACTTTGTCCACAAAATGTGTTAAGTTGTGTTAAGTGTTGTTGAAATTTAAGCATTCCGATATTTTCACCATAAACGGAATTGAAAACACTCTTCAGATGTTTCCAAGATACCTCATTAACCCGTCGAAAATCAATACACAGACGGTAATTACCGTTCTGCTTATTCTCCTATTTTGAGACACGGAAGTAGATACCGATTTTTCAGATTGATCTAGAATTCTCGTATCATTTATTTATTATAAGTAACACGTTCTTCCCTCAACTTGCTTACTGTTCAATTTTCTTTAGCAATCACTCCAAGCGGAGATCTTCGCAAAGTCGTGGTATGACGATAGAGCGAGAGAGACCATACAAATAATTTTTAACATGAAATTTTACAAATGCTGTGCAGTAGAATGAGCTTTCACTTCAAACGATTTTTTTACTTCATTTACAATCGGCATGAACTCTGATTCAGGTTGAAAAGTTTTAAACACTAAATCATGGGAGGTTTGGAATAAAATGGGGACAGGCTAGTTGGAAGCAGTGGCAGTTTAGATTTACTTTATATATTTAAAAGAGTTTTACCACTTAAAATGTACACAAATGTTAATATTGAATATAGTCTGCCTCAGGGAATAATGATTTACAAGAGTTTCGATAGTAGACAGTAAGTAAATTGAAAGAGCAAGAAACGCGAGGACAACTAACTTGACCTCCTAATTATATTATGCGGTTTTCAGGGAAATTAATTTTTTTGATACCAGACGAAAAATAGTCGATAACTCTAATTAAATAATAATTTTGATTAATTAATTGATATTTTTTGATGAATTTCTTGATAATTTATTATATGATATAATAAAAATTAGATAATCACATATTTAAGAACAGATAGGCCCGTGAAAATGAAATTTATTTGAAAGTGATTGAAAATTACAAAAAATGATAGTATTAGATATTTCCAATGTTTAACAAGCAATATTATAAAAAATTAAAACGTAAAGTATTCTAAAAACAGAAGAAACTATTTTTTGCTGTTGTTCTTTAGCATTATCAGCAAAAATAAATGTTGTATCAACAACGTTACCCAAGTGATTTTCATAAAAAGCCAACATAAAATGAACATTGGTATTTTTTGTATTTCATAAAGGACAGAACATGATTTCGATATAGATAATGCAATACACAAATTACTTGAAATTAAATAGGTGATCTTCAAAAAAAAAAATTGTTCAATTTTTAATGAACAGTTAAAATTACACAATAATTTTTTAGACCGAAAATAAACTTTTAAACAAATATTTTAATTTTCAATATAAAAAAATATTAATGGAAACTAAAAAGCAGAATTCTCAACAAAAAAATTAACCGTTTATATATCAACAGAACACTATTGTTATTCAAAATAAAAAAACTCTTGTATTTTTAAACAAATCAGAAGAATTTTCACACCATAAGGACGAATTTTCATCTAAGAAGCCGAATTTCCAATCATGTAACATTTGAATTTGATTTAAATTTGATTTGATACTTAACTAAATAGTTTAAAGTTGAGTCACAATAAAAAAATTAACTAATGAAAAGAAGGAATTTGTAAAAAACAAGTTGAATTTTTAAACTGAAGATACAAATGTTCTTCAAAACAATTCAATTTGAAAACTGAAAATATAATAATTAAGACAAATTTTGTTTCCAACCAAATTTCTTAATTTTAAACTCAAAACTATCAATCTTCAATAAAAAGAAAAATCTAAAACGAATAAAACAAAAGTTAAGTTTGCAGCCGAAGAAATGGATCTTAAACTAATATAATGAAGTATAATCAAATTAGTTAAAATTTCAACAAAGTAGATTAATTTCAAACCAGAAAATGACTTCACAATGAGAAATTCAATACTTAATAATTGAAATGTTTAGCAAGGAACCTTATGAAAAATTAAAAAAATCAAGTGGTTTTCAACTGAAAGAAATTATTGTTTCCGCTATTCGTCTTCAGCACTATCAGTCATCATAAATATTGCATCAAAAACTTTACCCAAGAGATTTTGATAATAGGCTATTAAGAAACAAAGATTTAAATTATGCATACTTTATTGATGTTTGGAAATAATTTCGATGTAGCTTACATGAAACTCATTAGAAGGGCATATATGTGAAAACTAATATTCTCATAAAAATTATGTAACAGAATTATAAAATATTTAATAAAAATATCCGGAAAATCTATCATTATATTGTTATATAAATAAAATGATGAAATTTTGATATTTTTTCCAAGCTATAAATAAAAACAATAGATAACTACTATGATAATCAAAATGGTAAAACTTGTTGCTTGATTGAACAGAAAAATTATCCAGCCTTGAATTATATTCGTATTTCTATAGCAAAAATTAAAAAGCAAAAACAAAAATGATAAAATTTAAATTGTTTAAAAAAAACCATTTGAGGAATCAAGAAACTTTCTTAATTAAGAAAAATTATTAACATAGGTTGATCATATGTATAGTTTTTTATATAAGCCAAGGCTTTAATTATTGACACTATAAATAACAAAGAATGATTTAATTTTCCCACATTTCATTTTTCATGACTTTTTTCACGATTATAGAAAAAACATTGCAGAAAATCAGTATAGAAATAAAGGACGTAAAAATATAAAAAGTTGAGAAAAAGCAAGAAAGTAGAATAAAATGATTTATTTGTTTGTTTAACGTAGGATTTTGACATATTTTAAGAAATTTCAATTGATTTTGGGTTGATTCGTCAAATTTAGCCAAACTTTCACGAGATTTGAAAGATTTTCAAATATATCAGGAGGTTCTACGAAACTTCAAAGGATTTTAAGAAATTTAAAATTAAAAAAATGTTCAGGAATTTCACAAAACCAAACAATCTTTATGATTTCCAGAAATTTACGTAAGAACGTTTCGAGAAACTTCCACATACTTTAAGGCTTTTTCAGGAATTTTACTGATTTTCTAAATAGAAATTAAAAATTTTATTATTTGGCTGAACCTTTTAATATTTTGTTAGAAATAGTACTATTTCGTTGAGAATGTATAACTTTGGTGCATAATTAACTTTTTTGTTAACAATTCTTTATAACGGGTTGAAAATTGAACTGTTTTGTTGAAAATTTGCCTTTTTAGGTTACAAATTTAACGATTTTGAGATAAAATTGAACTAACTGGTTGAAAATTAACTTTTTTATTAAAAGCTAATAGTTTAAAAGGAAAAGAAACTGAATAACAATGCCCTTATGGATAATTTAAAATACGAAAGAAAAATCTTAAGCATTCGTAAAAAGCGAGATGTACAAACGTTAACATTCAAATATTTACACAGTTCTTTTCAAGGACCAACTAGACCCCTGGTATTTTATTATTTCTAATACGATTATTCCCCACAGAGTTATTAAAATTACAAGAGTCAATAACACTCAAAAAATTCGAATTTTAAAGCTCAACATTTTTCCATTTGAAGCAATAAAAAATAAATTACAAATTAAAGCACTCAAAATGGAATCTTGAGTTTTAAACTCTTAAAATTGACTTTAAAAGCTTTTTGATTCAATAATCTTGATTCAATTCTAAAAAGATATATATCTGCATTATCATTTCCAGTTCTCGATAAATTAATGAATGAATCAATAAACTCTAAAATTTTCAGAATCAAATTATTTTCATCTAAAATAGTTTAAACACCCTTGAAAAGTTTCAAAATTGCATTTCAAAACCTTAAGAAATCTAAAAATTGTTTCACATTTTTCAAACTGGAAATTATTTTTGAAATTTTTTCCCCACTTCTAAAAATCTGTTAAAATGAATCTAACTTTTCCTACGATTTTTAGAAAATCCTGGAAATTTCTTAAAATTATTCCAATTCTTCAAAATTTTAACGATTTAAAGTTTTTCAAGTCAAATAATTCAGTTTCAATTTGTATACTTTTAAATATTTGGTTTTCATTTAATCGTTTTAAATAAAAAGTCAAATATTGCTAAATATTAAATAATTGTCCTTTGTCTTAATTAACAAATTTTCAAATGTTTCTTATAAAAAATTCTCAACTTCAAACGCTTTTACTTTTTACATATTCAAGTCTTCAGGGCTGCATTTTAAAATTCTATAAATTAAAAACGTAAACTTAAAAATAAAAATCTAAAATAGAAAATTTTTTTAAGTATAAGATTTTCGAAGTTGGACAGATTTATCTTCTAAAAATTTGTAAAATTCCCGGTCAGAACATAAATTCACTGTCATTTGCTGGTTTTTTCCGGTCCCGAAAGATTCCCAGTCATTTCCTGGTTTTCCTGATTTCTCGGTCTAGCGACCACCCTGATTTAGCCTAAAGTGAAGATTATAACGAAACTAGAACACATAGGCTTTAATGTCCAAACAATGTTTAATCAATACAAATACATTGGGTTTACAAAAATCTTAGTAGTAGTCTAATTTTTCTTAACAACAGAAGCTAATGGTTTAAAGTAAGATAATTTTGATTGGTTAATAAATTAGCTTTTTGTAGTCTTTCCAATTTCGAATGCACTGATATGTTGATTATAACCGATTGTCTCATAAATAATACAAAAAAATGTTACGTCGGTTGAATTCCGAATCAATATTATATCAATTTTGCCAAACAATGGATCAATGCCATCTGTGTTAATGGTGATAAAATTGCCAACCCTATAAATCGTGCTTTAAATTTCTAGCTTCTTGCAAACTTCATAGTCTGATGGTAGATGACTTTTTACTATACGAGACATTAGGTTGGGACAAGAACTTAGATTTTGAAGCTTTGAAGGAGTCACATTTACTTCTAAGCCGACATTTTTTATGTACCGGAGACACAGTTTTAGTTGTTGTTTAATAATCCAATATTTACAAATGTCAATTCGACTTGTAACGGAATTAGAAGCTTGTTTTATCTCTCTGTGTTTCGACTTAAATCTTCAAGTCCAAATGCCCGTTAATGGCCGCACTTCCAGAATCTTGTATGGGTAGTGTGTTAAAAAATGCAACTGTGGTGTTAATTTACCATATAAATCAATATAAAGTTGATGATGTTCGCTTATTAAACATCTTAGATATTCGCAACGTTCGATATCTATGTAAGGCGACAATACAATTTCAACCATTTTTTGTAGTTTTTTGAAGAATTGCCAATGGATGTCTTTGGGAAAAGGAAAGCTACTCAGTTTATCATGAAATTCGTTAATACGAAAAAGTTTTTTGATGATCATTATTTGGTAAAATGTTTCACCTGTGACAGTTTCACATACACCTTCAAAAAATTCATGAGACAAATCAACTGACGGATTTTCACAACAATGAAATGATGGAATCCTGTTGAATATCATTTCTTCCGCGATGCCAGTTTTTGAAAGATTGTTATTTGGAACATCAACGTAGTAATTTTCTTGATTTTGCAACAAATTATTATCTGCAGTTGTTTGGCGTTCGGTTAAATACGATTTATTTTACATATTCGGCAAAAATAATTGGCTCTAAAAGATTTTGTAAAACTAAGAATTTGATTCAAACCCAAATTCTCTCCAATAAAAAGAGCACTGTATAAATAAACTATTTTTTTTTCATTCCCAAGATTTATTTCAATTCCATTTATTTCCAAGCCTATTAATTGGTCAATAAGATTTGAAAAGAGTACACGACTTTTACCTGCCTTCATGTCAGATGCATGAAAGATTTGTGTTAAAAAAATATTTTGCAAAGATCCTTGTTGTTTTGGGGGCAAACACGCTATTTGAACATCTACAGATTCAACTTTGTGGATAGTAGCATGAGAGCCTTGCTCGTTTCCTAATTCGACTTCATCAAAATATATTTTTAATCTGTAATGCGAATCTTGACTGCAGACCATGCAAACTTCCTTAGAGGTGGTTTTGAACCTCAGGAAAAAACCGTAGAGGAATTATAAACTCAATGTATATAGAAATCCATCCACTGCGCGCACCCCAAGACATTGGATCAGCATGGGGTGAATATTGAACCATCCCATATTTGGCTGAGAAAGGGAGTCTTGTATCCAGGAACGGAAGGATTCGTTATTGATTTTTGATGGCTAGAAGGAAAGATCGGGTTCACCTGCAAAAAATGTTTGAACAAATAGAAATATAATAATAAAAAGTTTATTTGCTAATGAATATTGACATAATATCACTTAGACCAAAGGTAGTTGGCAACAGCTGTTTGCTCATCACGCCGATTCTCAATCAATGCTGCAGCAATTTCTGAAGTCCTAGTGTGGAGACACATTTAGAGTGGCTCTTTAGGGAGAAAGCAAAGCTGTGACCACGTTTTAAAATGTGCAATTTGTGACAAGAGGGTCGACTTTCTACTTTAGCGACCACTGCGAAGAGAAAGCGAGTTTCGACCCGGGATTGAGCTCGTCAGCTCGGATGACTCCTCGAGCCTAACGCGTGTTCTGATTAGTCCCTGTCCTGGTTGCCTCTAGGAGGACGCATAAGGGAGGTTCAGCTATGACTGGAGGACAGCTTTTAGGAACGCTACCGCCATCACCACAGAATTTATATTAAAATACGGTTGAGAGGCTCATCGAAGACTCATGACAAGAATATTGCTCTACTAACAATGCGGTATAGTATCTAAGACGGGAATGAGCTATAAAGGTACCTCACTATAACAGGTATCGATAACGAAATATTCTCGTATCTAGAATCCTTGCAGAATTCTACGCCAGGTAGAGAAGTCTGCAGAACCTTGAAGCTTGTCTACAGCAATTCCGACGCTCGACATCTCTCTAATTATTGATATGAAGAGGTTATAGATGTTAGGTTAGCGGCAGTAGCAGATCGTGGGTAATAGCGCGACTATTTTAAACCTGCTTCCGCTTATCTTGAAGTAGTGGTTAGAGTTGAAAATCCTAAACTACACCAATGGTCTATGAATCTCGTTGATCATTGATGATGTTGATTCTGAACAGGCGACATATATAATAAAAATATAAATAGATAGAATCAGCCTAAAATAGGTTAAACGAATATCAGTAAATCGAATGTGGAGCATCTTTGCATCTCTTAGTGCTACACATCTATTTATTTCATATTTGCGATTGAATTTTTTACTTTAAAAAATCAGAAATTTCACAATACATTAGCTTCAGTAAATAAATCTGCAATTTTTCTAGCATGTTTTATTCAGTGAAAGTATTCAAAATTGAAAATTCATTTATTTCTATTTTTTATATCAAGAATTAACTTCAATGGATGACTATCCACCTGGATTTCCTCCGCGCCAGATAATGCTTCTTCGACGGAGTGACAAATCCTCTTTGAGTCAACTAAGCGAATTAGCCGACCAATATGGTTTAGGTAGGTAACTTTTTTTCCAGATAACTCGTTACAGTTAAATCATGCAGCAAAAAAGTTATCTTGTTGCAGTTTTGTTACTTAAAAAGAGAAAATCCTAGTTTTCTAAAAGTTACTATAAATTTTGCCACCATCCCCCGCAATTTTTGAAATTAACAAGAAGTCGGCATAATTCAAACAACATGTGACTATGCTTTATTTTAAAGAGTGCGCAAAAATACATTTGAAAATACGAAACACAATAGCCATAAAACGGCTCCTACTTAGAATATGTGACAATTAACTATCATGACCTCGCAATAATTTCTGTAATGTCAGCGTGATCCTTTATCAGCATACATCAGTTTAAAATCTCATATAATTCACTTTATCCTGAAATGGTTTATGTACATTTTTTACATTTTACATTTTCGGTTGAAAATTAAAATATGCGGTTTCAAATTCCTGTATTTTATTGAAAATATCTTCTTTTTGGTATAAAGTTGATCTTTTTCGAAAATTCATTTCTTTTCTTGAACTGAATTTGCTTAACTGAAAATTATTAATGTAAAATTTGTAAAAATTAACATTTTTTGTTAAACATTCCACATTTTATTTGACGTTTTTCAACATCCTTTCGACAGAAATCGAATGTCCTATTAAATTAAATGTAAATAGAATAGGCTATTTTTCAAAAATAAATTTCTTTTCCCAATCATTCTGCTGCCCGTACGGGAAAAATCAGGATTATCTCGATTTAAATAATTAATTTTAAGCTAAGTAAGTCGAATTGTAAAAAAAGTATGATTTGGGAAACATTCAGCAGATGAAGCAAATTAATGTCTTGAATACATTTGAAGTAAATTAAAACTTATGTATGTTTTTTTGGATTATATTTTATTTATCAGTAAATAAATAGGTTATATACAACACGTAAATAAAGGAACGAAATCATGATAACAGGTGAGAAATTAAGTGCAGAATAAAACATGGGGACGGTCATCTCTTGATGAAACAATCCTATGAACAAGTTTAAATTTAGGCAAGCATGCGATTGTACATAAAGTCGAATTGAAATTCACTTCAATGCAATAAGCATTATACAGTGACGTTTATTAATTCTTCGAAAGTCAAGGAATGTCACGGCAAAGAAGATTTTGAATAAACCCTTTCAGAATACTGCAATAACTATATAGATTTTTAGCTCTAAAGATGGTTAAAAATCCAAGTATACTATTCACACCTAAATTATCTCAAAGAAAAAAAGCCAATACAAAACAGTAATAATTCTGTTACTAGTTATCTTAGAGCCCTTATGTTTATCGACATGAAAATTATCGTAATAAAAAACTAGTGAAATGAGCAGTTTATCAGGAAATCGCTGTTTTTAATAGCTATATAAGGGCCCTTGACAAAAATGTTTTAAAACTCGGGGAGATGAATTATCGAATTGCTAAATCCAATGTTTTACCATTGGCAAATAAGATGGCACTTGAATTTGGTCTTTGTTCCATATTGCGAATAAGTATCAATTTGTCGCAATAAAACTTGGATTTTGGGGGAATTTAACATTGTGTATCTCGCAAATATTCCCCTCAAGCATAAACTGCGTTAAATTTCGAAAATGGAATATTCAGCAAATGAAACATTTGTCGTATTTCCTTAGTTTTATCATCGTTCCCTCCGACAACTATTGCCAAACGAAAATGTAATATTTTCAGAATTTTTAATTTCGGGCCGGTTCAGGTTTTCGAGTTGCCGCGTCTTGGTACTTGCCGTGCTGTGTCGGAAATCAAATTTAAACCAAAATAAGTCTTAGAGTATCTTCGTATAGCCGGAAAACCTTGCTGGATTAATATTAGCCACCTCACAGTGTGCCAAAATCTAATCGAAGTGGAAAATTACGACTTTGTCGTCGCAGCTGCAGCAAATTTTGTGCAAGGGGTTTTTTCAATTGTTGCTTTCAAATTGGATGTCAAAACTTACAAATTCAAAAGGTTGACCAAATCTAACGGCTACAATTGTTAAAATTACACAAGGTTTTCTAAAGCTTGAGTAAATGAGAAGGATCTGAATTATTTACAGCACGATTAGTACGCATTCAGTGCTATATGACATTTCAATTGATTTTACAACAACTTTAGATCTACTGATTTTCTTTTCCTCTCACCTAGCTTCTAGTAAAATCTACTGAAGTCAGCATTTTTTATACATTTTTAAATTTTACTGGAAGTAAGGAGAAATCTACAGTAAATCAGTACATTTAATTAAGCTTCTTTCAAAATCTTCTAAAATATCATATTGTTCATATTGAGAACGATCATGTTGTAAATTTTACGAATCCATTTTAGGCGTATGTTATGATAGGAGTTTTAGTGTAGCCGTTTTCAAATGTTTGGGATTCGTTGAGAAAAGTCTCCAATAAAAATCTCTATATTATATCTTACAGATGAAGGCTCCAGATATAGGCTAAAATTACATCGAGTAAAAGCAGAGCATGAACAAACCGAATATCGTGCTTCAAGTTCTGAACATACACGTTCGTAAATTCTAATTCTTACAATTAAAAACAAAATTTTCCGAATAAGAAAATCTTAACATAAAGCCGGGTGTCTCGATTCGCAAAATATATTTACTTCATCAAAATTTGATGCCTTGTTTAATATTAACTGACTTTAATATTATGCTGGACCACGCACGTTGGGTTCTCGTTCTCCCATGCCAGTCGCTTTTCAATGTTCTCCATTTTCAAGAACGGCTTAAGCAACGTGCTCCTCTATCCACAGCAGGCGTATCTCAAACGGCGCTGTATCATCTCTAGCTTTCTGAACAAAATTTTTTGGATCTCCGCAAATTATAGGTAGGTTGCTTCTCAAGAAGATTGGTATTCATCGCATCCTCCTTTTTTGTGGTCAAATGCGCCTGACAACTGTTTGGAAAATCGTCAACGTTTTTTACCTCTTTATACCGCTTCACCCACTTTTTTGCAAAACCCTTTAACTTTCACATAGCGTCCTTTTTCGTGCGTGCGAAGAAACGCGACTTCAAACCGACTCGCGTAGGCTTCACTCATGGTACAATACGTCTGTCCCTTGCTTAAAACAAACGATACTGGTTGAAAACTTACAGCGCATCTTAGACTAACCTTTGCTGAGTCTCATACTATAGGTAATTTCTCGGATTCTTTAATTTTGGTGGTTTAGATATGCTGCTTACGTGGCTTTGCATTTGATTGAGTGTCATTGTATTTCGTTTTTACTTCACCTCATTACTTTTACAATGGAGGTTTTATCTGTACAAGAGAAAATTGAAATGGTTCTTATTTATGGAGAAAGTAACAGAAAAATCAAGTATGTTGTCGCTCTTTATGCGCAAAGTGTTCCAGACAGTGGACGTTCTCGCGATTCTTTTTATCGGGTGGTCAACAAATTCTGATGGACGAAAGTGTACAAGCGAAAAAAAGGACCTCTCATGACCCTCATTTCAATACAGGAAAACTAAGTCGCCGCTCCAAAATGTCTCAAAGTAGTAGTTTGAGGGTATGGAAAATGATATTTAGAACAGAGCGACACTTTGTCAATGGGCGCTTCAGCAGATATGAGGGAGCCTAAATTTTTTTTCGACTATTTTTTTCAAACGTGTCGTCTTTCACGAACCACGGTCAGGTTAATTGACATAACATACATTATTGGAGTGTGGAAAAGTAGTAATTGAAAAAAAAATCTTCGGTCCGTATTTTATTGACGGCACTTTAGACGATGATAAAAACAGTAACTTTTTAGAAAATAAATGCTCAGCGTATTATTCGGCAATCGTAAACTATCGAATCGCAGATTAACAAGTGCATCAAACTCAGAAGACACCATTTTGAGCTATTAATGTAAAATTTTTATTAAAAACAAGCACCTCGATTGGAAGAAGGAAGGGGACTCACGAAAATAAACAAGTCGATGGTGAGCAACAAGGGTACTCACCGAAAAAAGCAACCCGATAGTGACAGGCAACATCACTCACAGAAAAAAGCATTTCAAAGGGAACAGACAACTACTTCGTCCAGGCCGTTTTTTCGGGGCAGCGCTGGAGGTAGTTAATTCATAAGCAGTTTACACACTTTGAGCAAAAATAAGAAGCTCGCGTTTTAAAAATATAATTGAGCTTTCTAATTTATTTACTCCGCTTTAATCCCCTTCCCACGTGGATGAAAGTGGCGTTAATAATTAAAACTAACGTATTTTTATGCAGATGCTGAACATCTATAATGATAAATACACATTTTAATTTGAAATTGCCCTGTAAATTGGGATTAGTTAAGTATTTAATTTTAATTTTGAATATCCTCATGAAGTTTAAGATAGGCATGAGTTTGCTTCGAGTTTCAGCTATGAAGCTCTCATCTTTAGAAATGAACGTTGTTATATTATTTATATTTATATTATATATTATGTGGTAAAAATTTGCAAGAAGAAAAGGGATCCACATTATTTAAAAGAGGATTAGTATACATTCAGAAAACGTATGAGTTTGCAGTAGATCTTAAAAGAACTTTAGATCTACTGATTTTCTGTGCATTTTAACCTGCCTACAGTAAAATTTGCTAAACTCGACTTTTTCCATAAGTTTGTACATCTTACTGGAAAGTAGGTAGAAACTATAGAAAATCAGTACACTTGATTCAGCTTCTTTTAAAATCTTCTAAAATGTCATGTTTTCCGTATTCGTACCGATTATGTTGTACATTTTACGAATACATTTTCTGCGTTTGTTATGAGAGGAGTTTTGGGGTCGCCCTTTTAAAATTTTTGGGGTTCGTTAACAAAATTTTTTAATCTAAATCGCTACATTATATTTTACAGATGTAGCTACATCACATCCAGAACACGTCAACATTTCAGCAGTCTTACAAAAACAAACAGTAAAGATGCGTAAGTATTTAATTATTTTTGTGACTAAGACAAAATTTCATAAGCATTTACGACGTTTGTGCAAATTTTCTGAAATTTGTGGAATATGCAATTTCATTATGACGTATGATTTGCAACAAATCTGATTAATCCTGCTTATAATATTGGCCAACTTAATTAGTCATAGCCCTCTATGAGTATACGTTACAGAAAAATAATATAATTCAGACATTGTAAATAATCTTTAGGAATTATATATAATGCCCGGCACGAGTTAGGTGAAGTATAGAATCCTAATTTTGAATTTAATGATGAAGTTAAATATGGGCATGAATTCGCTTCAAGTTCCTGCCATGACGCTGCTGTTATAACTTTTCGTGTTTTCAAAATAAATTCGAAGAAGATTTTTCTTAAAAAAACAAATTTATTTTTAGAAATTTATTACATTTCTGGAATAACCATACACACAATACATCGAAAAAAGGTTCCGTCGACATCTTCCCAAACTGAGATATCTTATAGTTATTGGTCTCCTGATATCGGAAATATATGTTAAAGAGTGAAAATTGACAATTTTTTAGAAAAAAGAATAGCTCAAATGTCGATTTTCATAACGCAAAAAGAAGTGCCACCGACATTCAACATGTTTTTGGCGCAATGCTCATAGGAACTGTCAACTAAGCTATCTGACTGACATGTTGTAGTTTTGGACTTACCAACCAATAATATCGGGGTCTCAGGGTCGAGAAATATAACGATAGCCTTTGGAATCTCTTCGAACCTGCTGATAAATAATATTATTTCAGAATCTCTAGAAAATGCTAGGGAACCTTTAGTAAAAAAGTGGCGTGAAAAGTTTCAGGCCTGATGATGAAAAACAACTTTTTTCGTTTTTTTCTTACTTAATTTTTGAACATAACTTCCCTCAAGGCTAATATATTTCTCATCGCAATGCTCTAATGCAATGATATCGTTTTTATAGACCGATTCGTCAAGTCCCTCAAAATACTCATTTAAAGCATTGATGGCTTCTTCGTTGTTCTGAATTTTTTTACCTCTTAGCCATTTTTAAGGTTAAGGAAAAGATGATAGTCACTGGTCGCCAAATCTGGCGAATATGGTGGATGAGGGAACAATTCCAAATTCAATTTGTTGACTTTAGCCATCGCAACGAACGACTTAGGGAAGATGCGTTGTAATCGACTGTTAGCAAACGCGACACCCAACTAGCACAGTGCTTCTCCATGCCCAAATGTTCATGTAAAATATTGCGTACACGCTCAGTTGACATCCTAGTATACTAAGCTATCTCACTTACCTTTGATCTGTGGTCCTCTATCTCCAGTTTATAAATTTTTCGATCTTTTCGGGAGTTGCGACCTCAACGGGGGCGTCCTGCACGTGGTTTGTCAGAACTGCTCGTGAGACCTTTCTTAACGTCAGAAAACGTCTATTTACTCATCGAAAATGATGAAGAAGAGTCTTTAAGTGTGGAATCAATTTCTTGTTTAATTTAAAGTGGTGATAGGCCTTCTAAATAGAAGTATTTTATGACCACATGCTACACTGATTTTTGCATGTTTGCACAAACAATCGAGGTGTGTTGTTCAGTAGAATCTAAAATGTTAACTAGTAGAGCAATCAACTTAAAAATTGATATACAAGCTTGTGAGATATAGTACTATATAATACAATCTAAAAATTAGACCTGCTGGTACCATCTCTAGATCAGGCGGGAATCTTTTCACCGCACCCTCGTAAAACAGCAAATATTGTTCCTTTTGGTTACTGAAAATGCTTTTACGGAAATCTAATACAAAATATTAGAGCTCAAAAAAGTCAGTTTTGTTTGGGCTTTCTTATTCTGGTCTCTGAACAGCGTCCATGATCGCATTGTGAAGCGATGTCACAAGCTAACGAAAATTATTTTTCTTAAATAATTTTTCTCAATAATTGTTCTTAAATATTTCTAGAAATTCGTGATTTTGGACATTATTTTTTATTTAGTTAATTTTTCATACCAAATTATCTACCTTATAATTATTTATGGCATATTCAGTAATCAAGCTAAGCAATATCTAGCCACGGTTTTCTCAAAGAAAACCCTTGTTCACATATGCGCATTCCACCGCTAGGCCACCAAGAAACTTTAAGCCCACTAAATAATACTTTACGCCCACTAAATGCTACTTTGCTTTATGTTTCAAGTCACAAATCTTAATTTTCTTTTCACAGAATTAAATGCTCGGGAACCCCATCTTTCACAAATTCCTCCTCGGACATTCCAGTATGCTGGCAAATGGGTTCGTGTTATCTTTAATCAGTACCGAATACCGAACCGTATTAAGTTTGTGGAAGGCATTCTATATATCCCTAAAGAAGAGTACAACACACGTAATGTTAAAAAATACTTGGAATTTAAAGATGGTATATTTTTTGTTGTGACCACAGTGGAACATGACGGCATTGATAGTATAGCAAGAGTTGACAATGCACCACGATTTAATCAGCAAGGATGTAAGTATTTCCGCAGCTTAAAAGAGGGCCCAATTTGGATTAAATTTGGATCCATTCGTAATAAGTTTTTTTGCGGCTGTTGTGAATTAATCATTTTTCGCTCCCACTTTCCTCTTATATAGCAAATAGCGGAGCAGACAAACAATTGAACATTTTCAGTGTGTAAATGACAGGCCTAGGACTCATTTAATAAAGTAAATACAGCCTTGAGTGTAGCACATATTAAAAAAAATCTTGAATAAATAGTGTCATATAATTTTTCTAAATATTAGATCAATGGATTAACTATTTTTGTTTTCGGAGACACAATTTACATATCCCATAAAATCTTCTGAAATCCATTTCAATTTTTTATGATCGTTCCTAAATTCTGAATAAAGGATTTATTTCGAGACCTAAAGTTTTAGTAAGAAAACCCAAATTTGTGTTGAAGGCGGAAAAGCCACAAAACACTTGAAAAAACGTGATAAATACAGTTGAACCTGAATTTAGTGATCCTCTATCTATTACCGCAACCGTTAAGTAATACATGTAAACAAACAAATACTTTATCATCAGCGCCATCGGCAAAAATCGATATCAAGCAGAAAGAACTATAGGCGTGATATTAAAAAAATAATAAAATTCAGATATACGCTTCGCTCGCAAGTTTGAGCGCGCATATCCCTTAAGGCGTAGTATTGCTGTCGCTTAAGGCGTAAGAAAAGGTGTGGAGGTGAGACCTTATATTATTTCTGTGAGCAGCTTTAGAGATTTCCTTCCGAACCCCATAAGGCTTGAAAATGTGCAGGTTATGACCATAAATTAATCCTGTGACCGGTCTCAGATGTGCCTTTGGAACACTTCATGGCGTTGGAAAAGTATGAGGGGTGTGACCTTAAAATATTTCTGTGATTATTTTCAAGGGTGCCTTCTTACTCACATAAGGCATTAGAAATAGCATAGTGTGTGACCTGAAGTTCTTTCTGGGACCAGTTTCAGAAGTTCCTCCGAACCGCCATTACGTTAGTTTAGTGGTAATCAACATTAAAAATCGTATTTTTACAGTAAAGAAATTATAACCATTTTTTAAATATTTTCATTGCATTGTTTACATTTACATAATAGTTTCAAAAACAAAACTTACCACAATCGGTTACTTCTTGCTAGTTCTATTAAGAATTTTAGCTTCCATTTACGTATTACTCCTGTAATATGACCATTTTCATTTCACAACTTTATGCTTAAAACTTATTCCATGTTTTTGAAGGGGTGAATATCTGTTAGAAAGATGAACGAAAGATAAACGCGCGCGGCTCGCTTCGCTCGCAAGTTTGAGCGCCCCTAGGGCGCGCAACAGTTGAATCTCGCGTTTCGAGCTCGATAATAGGTTACCTCGCGCTTCGCGCTCGAACATAATTACACCTCGCGCTTCGTGCTCGGATATTTATTCTTTGCATTTGGAATCCTTGAAAAAAACTTTATCAAAAAGATCTCTTTTAGATGGCAGTATTTATATGCATCTTCATATTCTGAATTGTCTACTAAATTAAGTAGTCAAATATTAAGTTTCTCAAAGCTCTGTAGGCTTTGAGGTTCACATTCTCATCGTGACACTCGCGCTGCGCGCTCGATTTCCGACAGACATTTGTAAACAGGTTTTGTTGGATTTTTTTCTCGTAACTTTCGTCGTTTTTCCACACATTTTTCTTATTTTATTTTTTTTCAACGTTATTTTTCACGAATAAACCAAAAAATACGCGTCCTATCAAGAAATAATTATTAACGAAATTGTAGATCTTTTTTGCAGTAACCATTTTTGTTCATTCATCTTTTTTCGTATCCTACATAGTTTTTCCACAAAATGGATTTTTTTATTTTCCATTATTTTTTGTGCAATCAAAATTTGAATTTTAGATTTTTGAAGGAAATCCAAAAATTGGTTATGGCAATCTTGTAGGGCTTTTGGAAAGAAATTTTTTTCTCTTCTTGACTTTTTTCATATCATGAAAACCTGATTTTCAGATTCAGGGGGCCTCGAGACGTGGAGGTCCGTTGAAAAAGTGTGATGTAAAATTTCCGACAATTCTAATACTTTCTCAATCATAAATGATGAGAATGTAAAAAGTGAATAATGCGATACAAAACTTCTAAAAGCAACTCCTCACTGAAATTTGTAAGGCTATATGTTTTTACTTCTGTTCGAACTTTGAAGGAAATTATAATTTAATAACAATTGATTAAAATGTTCTGCAAAAATTTCTTTTAATACAAATTTAATAATAATAATGTATTTTAAACCCCTCACAAGAAACCCCTTGCTGAAATTATAAAGGCTTTCTTATGAAAGTTTTATATAAGTGAATTTATTTTGAATTATCTTTCTAATTTCGGTAAAAGGTTGCGTTTGGAAGCTGTTAAACGATGTTGTTATTCATAGTCTCAGAAGAAAAGTCTTCTGTAGGCACTGGTATGAGTAATTTTCAATTTTTTATTTTATTTTAAGTTGCACCATGAATAAAACCAGATACGCTTACTAATTCCAATAAGGAGTAACTCTAGGGGGTTGTACAAATATTTCATTATAAGACATGTATTAAGGGATGTCCTATGAAAACATCGTAATGAATTTAAAAAAATTTTTATACCTATGAAAAGCATCCCTGCATGCGATCCGACCAGCAGTGTATTGCAAAAACCTCTAAAAGCAAATCCTTGCTAAAATCAGTGAGATTCTCTGATATAACTTTGGTTTATATTCGAGATAAACTTTCAAAAACACTTAAGAATATTTTCAGAAGACATCTCTTGAAAATAGAATGTTGCGAGAATCTTTGAAGGAAACCCCCTTACTCAAATTAGTGATGTGATAATGACAAAAAAAATTTTCATTTAAATAAAGGGTGGAATTGTGGGGTTATAAAACAAACTGTCGCGAACGGTGTCTTCAGCTTGATGTTTTAAAGACATTCTGATGAATTGTTTTTAACTTTAAACTTTAGTTGAAGTTTTAACTAGAATTATATCAGATAGCTTTTCTAATTTTAGTAAGTTGTTGCTTTAAGAGATAGTAAAACTGTATTTTATCCATGATAAGTTAGGGTACGTCCTCTTAAAGCGTTGTTATAAATTGTGTATAATTTTTAAGTTTATTTAAAGTTTTAATTAATTTTATATCAGATAAACCCTGCTAATTTCAGTAAGTGGTTGTTTTAGAATTTGATGAAATATATTTTCAGTAATGTCATATTGAGGAATTTGTTGACGCAGTGGGATGGATTATTTTTAATTTGTTATTTATTCGCAAGCTTCGACTAAATTTATATTATATAGACGTCGTTATTTTAGAAGCAATTGCTTCTGGTGGTTTTTAAAAAGTATTTCTGTTTGCTTTTAATTTGAAAACTAGTTACAAGATTTGCAAAAATTTAAGAAATTTAAAGAAGATCAAAATCATATTTAAAATCCAGTTTCTGGATTTTCCTTTTCAATATGCATTGCTGAGAGTAGTAACATGTGCGTCACATTTTTCTAAATTGAGATTGCAAGGAGTACTGAGATTTCCAGAACTTCTCACAATCGGGATTCTATGGGAGAAATCAGAATCAGCTAAGCTCGTCGGCGTTCGGATTGAGTCGGCTGTCACTTCGACTGACCGAGATAGTGTGCAGCACAAACTTGCTAATGCTTCGTGGTCCCAAGTTTTTTGTTAGCTTCGCTGAGTTTTTCAGCTTACTACATTTAATTAAATTTACATTCAAATGAACAGCTGATTTCAAGTGTGCGGGTGACCCCGAAAAGCAATTTTTCCTACCATGTTTCGAAAATTAAGCAAAAGTGCGATTACGAATTTGTTTATCTGTAGAAATAGGATGGGTTCATATTTTATCGAAACGTAAAATAACTTTTTAAAACAATGAATCCTTTTATTCGAAACATGTTTAAGATGAAATATTCACTCACCTAATTTTTGTGCGTGGAAAAAATAAAAATGTAGGTTAGGTTGTCTGAAATGTGTTGAGCGCTAACAGAGTCCCCCCAAAAAAATATTGTGCAAATTGGGCTAATATATAACCTTTTGAGGTTGTTGAATCGAAATCCGGAGTGACTTTGACCCTATCAGGTTGTAATCAGGGTCAATTGAATGTAGAAAAGTGTAGAAAACCATTGGATTGGGGAAAACGATTGAATCGGAAAAAAACCATTGGTTTAGAGAAAATCTCTACTCTCATTTTGGCCACATCAGATCAGAATGAAGGTCAAGTGAAGGTCAAAATTACCAAAAACATTGACAAGGCATGAAACACTACTTTAAGATGGTATTGGTGTCATTATATCCGTATTCTGGGTTATCTCTACCCCATCGGATCAACGGTTTTTTTCATTTTGACCTTGATCCTGACAGTTTGCAAATTCAGTAACTTTAATCGATGCGACGGATGAACTTTCTGGATTAAAATGCACAATGTTTTTTATTTCACAGAACTCTGTAGAAGTCTCTAGATTCATGTGAAATATTTAAAAGCCTCTAACGCAGGCGGGCTTTAGAGAGGGATGAAGCACTATTGTGGAGAGGGGAGTAGATTTTTTCAGATTTTTTGGTCCAAGAATAAATGAGGCCAAAAACCGGCCTTACCGACTCTCCCCCTTTAAGAAAGTTTCTGGATGGATAGGGTTATAGGGGGATAGGGTTATAGGGAAATAGGGTTAAGGCAAGGGTGTCAGTTTAGCCCAACGCTTTTTGCTATTTCAATAGCTGATATGGAAGGAAGGATAGCGATCGGAGTGATAGGACGAGTTAGGGTAAGAGGGGTTAGGATATGGTCACTTGTGTATGCAGATTACATAGTGCTCCTATTGGCAGAGAGCGAGATGGCTATGAAGGGGATGATGAAAAGGTTGAGAAAATACTTGGATAAGAATTATTTAGATTTGAATGCGGAAAAGTCCAAGGTTATGGTAATCTGGAAAGGAGGTAGAAGGGATAAGGGAGGTGAGTGGGAGTGAAAAGGAAAAGCAGTACATGAGGTAAAAGCGTTTGAGGCAAGCGTAGGGGCAGCGAAAGAAGCTATTTACAAATAATTTTTAAAGGGGGATAAAATTGTTGGGTTTGCTAGTAATAAGTGTCTTATTTTATGGAATGGTGGTGTGGGGGTGAAAGGACAGCGAGGAGGTAAAAAGGATTCAGGAGAGGTATGGAAAGCAGGCACTAGGTACTGCAAGGAACACGCCAAACTATATTCGCAGTAGAAAAACAGAAGGAGTGAGACAGAAAGATTACGAGTACGAAGATTTATGAGATAAGTGAGTTGAAAGGCATCAAGAGGGAGAGAGAGAGAGGGGCAGCAGAGTAGAAGATAATAACAGAGCCAATGTTTAACAGGAACTTTGTGTGGATTATTTGAAGGGAGAGAACTATTTGTGGGAGACAGGAGAGAAAGAAAGTCAGGTGCTTATAGTGAGGATGAGGTTTGTATGTATGGCGATTTTAAATAGGCTTGGGCTTTCTAGGCAGCAGAGGATGAGTGAATTGTGCGAAAAAAGGGATGCTAGAGTTAAGCACCGGTTGGATGAGTATAAGGAGGTAAAAAGGAGTAGAATAAGCATGGGGGTTTCGATGCATGAAAGGGGGGACAAGCGGGCAATAGCATGGATGTAGGGGGTGATGGTTAATATAAAGAAGGAGAGGCGGGAGAAGAAGCTGCCTCAACTAAAAATACAATTAATTATTTTATTCTCATGTTTTCTAAAAGAGCGAAGTCCTCTTTTGGTCCGATATAAAGATTATATCTATTTTTTCCGCCGTGCTCTTGCTCATTTCATATTGAACATCAATTGCACGAATATTTTCTGTCGTAATTATTATGATGTCGCCAGAATAGAATTTTGTTTGCTAGGAATTGTTGACCGTTATGCCAAATGTGATGCTTCTGACGTATGATGTCGGCGCATTAACCTGGATCATTGCATACGTCATTTCAATGGCATCTTACATTTAAAAATTTTGCATATATACCTTCTTGTGCTGGTTTCATAAGAAAACTTTCTCCGAAGCACGTTTCTGAAACTATGAGTAAAATATACCTTTAACGAAATTCCACACTATTAGCGATTTTCGTGGGGAAAACGTATCCTAGGCAATAGTAAACGATGAAGGTTATATGCATACCCTCAAAAACATCTTTAACTTTCATTTACCATTTTTTTCAAGAGACATTCTTTCGACGCAAGAGGACATTTCTCCTCATATAACTTCCTTACTCTCTCGATCGGGCCTTTCTCCACAACCTTCTCATCGATCGCTTCCAACAACCTTCTCCTATTCACCAAATGGAACGCACACCGTTTATATCTACGAAAAATGCGTACAAGTTTGCAGCAATCTTAGCTAACTGTCTATCGATCGCGTGCTGCAAGACGTAAATATTGTTGATAGCGCACCTTCTCTCACTAACGCCCGCCTGCGTCTCCGGCAGCATTTCTTTTCTCTTAAGATTCTTCCGCATCCCAATCGTCAGCACCATTGCGTATACTTTGTACACCGTATTCATTAGCGTAAAACCTTGATAATCCCTCGCTCCTTAAGCCTAGCCCTTAATTCTTGTGTGCCAAACTGATAGAAATTTTCCAGAAACCGTCATCTTTCTTTTTACCCCTGTAACGTTCGAGTACAACAACTTCAAAACTCCTCCAACCTGCTTTACCCCTACCCCCTATTTTCTACGAAACAAATTTCCCTGCACCTTTCTTCAACACCTCCTTTTCTTTGTTCCATACCCATATTTCCTTATCTACTTTTGTTTTCTGATACCCTACCTTCGCCGCTCTTCTTTCACTCATCTGCCCCCTAGCCCTGTCGTTCAGCATTCTTCTGCACTTCTTATCCGTTATCCTATTTTGGTTTCGTATTACCCTTAACTTTTCTTCCCATCTCTCCAATTCCATAAAGGCCACTTCATTCTCTTTCCCCCCTCCAACCCTTCAATCCTCTCATTACAATAATATTTCCCCTATCTGCCCTCTTTCTTCTCTCCATGCTCAACTCCATTGCCCTTATCATTTCCCTATTTTCTCTCTCCTTCTTTTCATTCCTAAATTCTCCAACTTTTTCTTCTATTATAATCTCCACTCTCTCCCCAATACCTTTCTTCTTGCCCTTCCTTCTGTCAACTACTTTCATTTTCGACCTGCCTTCCACCTTCTCAAGCCTTTTTTCCGCCCTTTCCTTCCACACCCTAATCTCTTCTTCCATCTGCTTCATTTCATCCTCTTTTTCCTTCCTTTCCAACACAACCTCTCTATGCAATCCATCTACGAGGGTAGTTCAATAAGTCCTTAGAATGACCAACAAATGGCGCGCGAATCGATCCAAATCATTTGTTTTCAGTCAGCACCACTCCCGACTAGATATATGGTGCAGTCACAGTCCACATCTTCTGAGTTTACGTGTTTTTATAACCAATTGAAAA
>NC_046657.1:62335055-62350962 GCF_010883055.1 Belonocnema kinseyi
GCTCCAAGGAGATTATGTTGAAAAATAAAAAAAAATTTACCCAAAAAAAATTGTTTTTATACTTCATTCTAAGGACTTATTGAACTACCCTCGTACTTTATAGTAGTCGCGTTTTTTAAAAATCTGTTTCTTTTTTCAAACAAAGAGTTGTAAGATAATACGTTTTAAATCATTTCTATTATATAACGATTTATAATACGATAAACACCTAATCACGACGAGAAAGTGGAATGAACAACACATTTTAAAAAAAAATTTCATTTATAAAATAAAAACATGATGTTCATTTGACATACTTCAGATCAAAGAAAAGAATTTGGATGTTGTTGAAGATCCTTTATTGTTTGTCGACGTTTCGAGCACGAAATGTTCTCCTGATAAGATGTTTTTAATGTTCTTGATAAGGACAACATTTGGTGCACGGAACATCGACAAAAAATAAAGGATTTTAAACAACATCCAGATTCTTTTCTTTGTCCTGAAGTATGTCAAATGAACATTATCTTTTTATTCTATAAATTATTATATCACTTAGACAAATAACATCGCTCATCTGACATTTTTCCTTTGTCAAAAACTTGGATTGAAAAACATTATTAACGATTTATATGAACAAATTTTGCTCGATATAAGTAATTCAGATAGTAGGATTTTTAGTCTGTAAATGAGTGAAACGAGATCTTAGTGTCATATCATTGTTTAAATATTACTTATTCACAGTCTGTTGTGACTAATTGCGCTGTTAGAAAGAAATTTTAAGAACAACTTTTTCTTGCTTTAAAATATGATAAATAGAAGTTGTATGAGTAAAAAACTTGAATATAGACTTCAATCTCTCTTTTCTCTATTCCCCAATTTCCCTCTTTTTCACTTGTTTAAAGAATTCCTCTTTTTCTTACGTTATTAAGGAACTTATAAAACGTGCTGTATGTTACTTAATTATGCATTTAAAATTAATTCAAAGAACACAAGAGGAAAGTCCAACCAATTTTATTTCAAAATTTAACTTTTAATTTTCTTATTCAAAATTGATGTTTTAGGTTAAACACCTCACTGCATGGTTAAAAGTTTAACTACTTTGTTAAAAATTCATTGTATATATTGAAGAATCATCTTTTCATTTGCAAAACAAAATATTTTATTGCAAATTTATTATTGTATCTGTAAATTTATTTTCAAAATATAATGATTATTGATTCAAAATCCCGTGGATTAACATATTTTTTCTTCAAACTTACCACAAACTTTCTGAGTACCGCCAGCCCCTGCAAGTCTGATTGATAAATGAACCTATGGTCGCTATATCGTTATCACTTTGTAGCCAATCGGTTTTTTCTTAGAAGCTGCGTGAAACATCGTATTAAAATTGATTTAATGTTGAAAATTGTCTGTACATTTTTTTCTGAATATTTCAATATAATTGAGAGCTATAAGTTATTTTGTTAGGCTTACTCATTCAAGAAAAAAAATAACATTCATAATGCCTTGTACTCTCTATCAGAAAGATCTATCAAATAATAGAATCATGAAATATATGTCTGAGTGCAACAAATATATCACTTAAAATTATCCACTTAATCATCGTGAGAGGGAAACTAATCCATAGTTAAGCTAAGTACACAATTTGGTGCCAAGATTAAAAATATGCAATGGTTTATATGTTACTAATTGGTATATGGGTCGACATTCATATCTAAATATTTTTCCCGCTTCATAAGCACGAATTTCAGGTTTAAAATAATTTTCCACTTTCTCTAACAGAAAATGAACGTTTGTGCTTCCTTTATGAAGGCAGTTACAAATTTTACCAAGTATGACCTCGGCTAAATTAGCTATTAATTCAGCTGCTTGAAGATCTTTAGCATACAGGTGCTTTCCAAAGAGAAAATTGTTGTGCGCTTGAACTTCCGATCTTACCAGGCGTGGTAGTTGAAATTGGCCGGTTTTTTTCAATAAAGAAAACACTTAATCCTCAAGGGAATTTCAAAAAAATTTTATTAAAAGTATTGACTATTGGATTCTACACATTTTGCATATCTTTCAGGCAAATCATGGATACCATTCCAAAAAAACTTTTTCTCTTTCGAGGCAAACCATTCGACCAGCCATTTTTCGACTTTTTCAAAATTGGCGAAGCGTTGCTCTGTGAGTGAGTGCCCCATCGAGTGAGTGTCTCGCCAGTTTTTGATAACTCGAAGTACGCCACACCACACTGGTCCCACCAAACACAGAGCATTGTCTCACGGTCAAAACGATTTGGCCTTGGAGTAGATAAGCCGACCTCACCAGGTGAAAGCCATGATTTTTTCCGCTTCGGGTTTTCAAAATAAATCCATTTTTCGTCCTCCGTGACAATGCGATGCAGAAAAGATTTCCTTTCGAACCATTCAAGCAGCCTTTCACATATTGTTTTTCGATTTCTCATTTGTCTATCGTTCAGTTGGTGTGGTACCCATTTTCCATACTTTTGGATTTTCTTATGGCTTTTAAACGTTGGCAAATTGCTCCTCGGATCACATTTAGTGTTTTTGCCAATTTTTCTTGCGTTTGGGTTAGGTCTTCATCCAATAACGCCTACAATTACTCGTTTTCACAACTTTTTCGCTGCACCAGGATGTTCATTGTCTGTTAAATCGAAATCTCTACTTTTAAATTTACGAAACCATGTCTCACATGTTCTAATCACTGGAGCATGTTCACCATAAGTTTCTACCAAAAATCCATGAGATTCAACTGCTTTTTCCTTTTGAGCAAATAAGAAAAGCAACGAATGCCGCAAATGCGATTTACTTATGACGATACTCGACATATTCACTGAGGTAAACAACTATGATGCTATTATTTTGGCAGAATGAAATTGTGTATTTTTGAAGGTTATTGTCCATAGAAAAATATGAAATGGATGCCAAATCATAGAAATGTATACATATCTCTAGCAGCATCTATGAGTAAACCCCCTAATCGCAGCAGACTGTATAGCAACTCGTGCTTCTCACCCAACGATTTCGTTATGTTTCTGATGATTTCAGCAAACATAAAGTGCTTGGTTTCAAAGCGCATAGCATAGCCCAACGTATTACAGGCCCTTATTTTAGAATAAAATCAGGGTAGTGCCAAAAAATAGTGATGCTTTGGTCTCATTAGCATATCCGGAATCTGTGTCGCTCTGAACCAAAGGTATTCTCCTATAGTTTGCTAAAGGTAATGCAAACAAGATTTATGATAAGCAGGTGAGCATCATACTTCAATTATTTCGCTCAGCAGAAGAACTAGAATCTAGGCTGGATCGTTTATATCTTTAATTTTGGTTTTAATATACAAAGGAAGAAACATTAAAAATTAAAATATTTGAAAGGTTCCACCTGGTAATTTCGTTTTTGTTTTAGACATTTTGCACGGTTTATCTTCCTTGTCTTCTTTCGAACAAGGAAAAGATTTCATTCGATTATTAAAATTAACAAAAGTAAAATATCCTTTTCTTATCAAGGTCAAATACCCAAAGTGGGAGATCGTAAGAAACTATTCCTTTGAATAAATCGTCTTAAAGGAATGTAGATGACAAAAATTATTACTAGAGAAGAAGACAAGCCTTCCTTTTACGACTTTGCTTTCACTTATCTTCACTCTACGAGTTTCAATAATCTTAAAATATTCAATTACTGTCTCATAAACATTATCATAACCTAAATCTTTCTCCTTACATAACGCAATTATTTCCATATTATAACATGAGATCGAACTGTGGTAATTGAATTCACTGTAACGAAAGCGTTTTGAAATCCCATAATGATCACAGGATCTGTACCTTCGATCTTATAGTATTCTCTACAAATACTTCCATGAAAAAAAAAATCTCTAAGGCTTTCAGGATTATTTTACTGACGATCAGCAGTAAGCTCGCTTTTGACTGATTTGTCTTCAAATAATTGCTTGATTGTTTCCTGTATAGGCGTTTAAAGAAAAAAAAACACTTTGGTTCAGGAGCATCTGCGGGAGTAATCTTAATCTGTTTAGTTCTACGTAGGAGAAATTATTTTTACAAAATTTTCTTCGCCTATAATGAGTTCCCAGGATATAATTGGTTTTTAAAAAGAGATTACTCATGAAGGTTTCGTGTAATATTCCAATAGCTTTTTCGTCTGAAAATCCCTCTTCCAGCAAACGTGTTTACAGATTCAAATGCTTTCAGTGGTTCACAAAACTCTATTTATTTTCACAAAAAGATGACCAATATAAAAACTCCCAAATTATTTCTTGTTAATTGTCTCATTCCTAATTTATTACCAAAAAGTATCACTAGTGCCACTAAGAATGAGAAGAATTTAATTTGTACAGTCATTGTGCAAAAAATCATGTTAATTTCATGTTAGATTCTTTATAGCGTCGATTACTTAATGATGAAATCAAAGACTTAAATATCAATTTAGAATTGTAAAGAAAAAATTTCAATAATGTTATAATAAATTTACGAAACTCTTTACCAAAGAATTTATAAACTAACATTTGGGAGATAGCTTCCCACTAATATCAGTAATTTTGTTTATTAGGAAAAATTAGAATAATTGTTTAAATATAATTTCAATCTAAATAATTAAAAATATAAATGGAATTCATAAAATTTGTAAATTAACTAAGTTAATTAACGGTTTTGTAATCTTATTTAATGTATAATTTAACTAAGTTTTATATTTATCTTTAAATATTTGCGAAAATAGATAACTTATAATAGTTGACGGTTAATCTTCCATAATGTTTCAAAATGATGAGCTTCATCCGTTTTATTCAACATTTATATTTAAAATATAATGTTATTGTAATTTAACTCATAGTCAATCATTTATTAGTATTATTTATACCAATATTTTTCAATTTCTGTTAATAATTTTCAATATGCTATGTTTGTTTTTCAGTTACTGAAATTATCTAGAAATCTTAGAACCCTTGACATAGCAATTGGTGATACGACATTGCCATGTTTTTCTTTTTTAATGTTTCTTTTTCTCGATTTATGTGTGAGGAATTGAGCACAATGAAGGATTTTGTTTCCTTTTCACGAAATATTTTATTAATTTCTGTCACTGATTTTTACCGTGTATGGGATAAAGTTATTAATTAGATAATGTAAATTTCTTTGCTCGAAAGTAAAAGGAATTCTTGCATATAAAATACTCTATATAAAATTCTCTAGGGTTGACTTATCAAATAACATTAGTTTAGAATCACATAGCAACACTAAGTATTTTGTTGGCATTTAATTCTCTTGGTGTAAAAATTTATCGTTCGTGTTGAATACTAAACTGGTTTTGGAAAAACATTAAAAAATCGTTTCTCTGATTAAAAGCTGAAAAAATCAGTAATGCAATTGTTTGCTTAAAAATGAACTTAAAAAATATGAACTCACCTTTTAAGTAAACAAAATCTTTTAATAATTTATGGATGGCAAAGAAAACAACTAAATAAAACTAATATTATTCGTTACCTATCTGTATTTTGTTTATATTTTATCAATTTTTATCTAATTATTTTCTGAGCTGTATAGCACTATCAGCGAGAATCAGTATTGCGTAGGATATGATGAGAAAGGATTTTAAAACGAAGATCAAAATAAAACTAATATTTAAATTTTTTATTCTGTACATGACTAAATATAATTTCGATATGGCGTACGTATGGTACACATTAGAAGATATTTCGTAACCAATAATTATGTTAAAAGTATTTGAGAAAATAAAATAATATTTCCATAAAATATCTGGAAAATATTTAATATGCATTTTTAAAATACTTTTATTAAATATGAAAACGACGATAAAATTTTTTATATTTATTGTAAACCAAAGCCTTTTTAATTAAGAAAAACTCTTTTCTTGTCCTGATACTTTTCTAATTTTCATATTTGTTTGAAAATCTGTTTATTTATTAAACATGTAGTTACGAGAGAATACGTTTATAATAATATAAACACATAATCTATATAAAAAAGAGGAAATAATAAAAATAAATGTTTTGAACTTTCATATTTGTTCAAAACTTAAAAGTCAAAAATATTATTCAAGATTTGTGTAGCTAAATCTTGTCCGAGTGTCCTATCATTGTTTAAATATTACGTACTTACAGTTTGTTCTGACTGATAAAATTTTCTATTGCTTTAAACATGCAGACTACACCCATCCATACAAATTTTTCGTCATTATAGTGAATTTTGCAGGTATATATAGCAGTGGAAATAATTCAGATTCATCAGTTATCTTTTCGGAAATCTGATAGGAAGACATGAAGAACCTTTTAGGAACTCTGCTCTCTGCCTACGTCGTTGTCATAAATTTTGGTGGTATGTTCAAAAACTATAATACAAATCTTGGAAGGGGGTGGAAGGGATAGTTTAAAAGGAGGAGAATAAAAGAGGATGATGCGAATTTTGGAGGATAGTGGGGAAGAAAGGAAAAGGATTAGATGGTGCAAAAGTTGGGAAGTAGATGTTGAAGAAAGAAGGGAAGGAGTCGGAGGGTCATGATAAGAAGGGAGACGGATAATAGAAAATGATAGGAGGGGTGGAAGCAGATTAGGGAAGAGAAGTAAAGGGAGATGATTTAGGGAAAGAAGTGAAACAATAGAAAGAGAGAGAAGAGCGGGATGGGACGTTAAGAGTTTAAACTGGTGTGATGAGAAATGAAGGTAGGTGTACAAAATGATGGCGGGTAGAAACAAAAGATCAGTTAATTGTGAGATTCATGAAATCATAGAAAAAATACTTTATCATAGATCTAACTTTTTGCACAACTGCATCAAGTAATTTCGAATGAAAAAGATTCTCCACATTATTTTTCATATTTTATCCTATTATTATATCATTATAGTAGTAAAGATGATTACTTTTGCAACCAGGTTGAGCATAAGCATTCTCGTTCTGCTTGTAAGTATCTTGAGATGCGATTTACAGCTCGTAAAGCTATATCATTTAATTTTATTAACCTCATGTCATAGTGGAATCTAAAGTTGGCTCGAAAATGTAAATTGAAAGCATCAAAGATTTAGAATTGGTATCATAAGCGATGTAAATATGGCAAAAATTAACATTTATAACGCGCAAGTAGGACTTCGCCACTAATACCAAATCTTAGCAAAAATGTTTGAAAAGATTATGGATATTCAGAGATATTACTCTTAGAGAACGCAAGTCACTTTGGAAGGTAGTCTTCTCTATTAGACTGTGTGGGGAGATAAATATAATTGGCATTCTTTAAAGAGAACCTTGTTCTTCTCAGAATAATTCAAACTATTTAGTTCTTACCGCAACTATTTTAACGCGCTTCATTTAAAGGGTACGCGGGAGATATTTATTTTTATATTTTCAGGTCACCTCTGTAAATGGCCGGTTCCAACTGCCCTCTCCCCGACCCTCAAATTGAGACAGAACAATTAATGGTTTACATATCTTTTATTTATTATTTATGTCTTGGGTCGATGTCCAGGCCTTATATTTCTCAAAGTCCGCTTTTATCTCGGTAGGGTGTATTTTCCCGAGAAAGTCTACCTGTTTTGCCTCGTTGTGTCGGTGAGGTTGATCCATTCGTCCTGCTGCGTCCAATTACGCTTGCTTTATTTCAGCTACTTTGGCCATACGTTTTATTTTATTTTCCGATTTCTCTTCTATTTTCATATTTTCGTTGCTAGCCAGGCATGGTCGTTTCGCCGGTCCTGGGTCTTTATTTGGTAAGATCTTCACCAGGGCGTCATTCCGGCTTTTTCCAAAAGCATAGATTCCTTTCACTCTCTTGATGTTGATATTCGTCTAATTACAGGTTCGACACCTTTTGCGCTTATTGTTGAAACTTCAAGATGATGTTTACTCCTGATTTTCGCACTTGTTTCGAAAATCGAGGTTCTCTCACCTCTGGTACCATTGTGATTCTTTGTAAAATCGCCTTTCGCTGCCTGGCGCTTATGAAACGAGTCTAACCTTTTAGGATTTTACACATATGGACCTCGGTTTTCACTAAATCACCCGTCAGTGCAACACCAGAGATCCTTTTCGTATTTAGTTGAAAAAAATAAAATGAGAAGTATTAACTGTTTAGCGCAAAGGTAACAAGTTACCCCGCAGGCTGTCTGACAGTTATTTGAAAGTTTTGGACCTACCAAATAATAATATCTGGATCTCAAGGTCGGCAAACATAATTGTAGCCATCGTAGCAGCACCAAAGTTTTATTTTTCATGATATTAAGAGAAAAAAATGGCTACTGCTTGGCGCAACAGTAACAGACCATGCTCAGTAGACTGTCCGACTGACATTTTGTAATTTCGAACCTGTTGATCAACAATATCATTACAGTAGTTCTATAAATGGCTACATAACCTTTGATGAAGCACCAAATATAGCCTCTCTTACATGCTCAAGTAGCTTTCATGGAAATCTAATTCGACGAAGGGGAAAGATAAAAAAGGTCATTTTTGTTTGGGTTTTGTTGTCCTGGTCTGTGAACAGTGTTCATGATCACATTGTGAAGCGATGTCAAAGGATAACGAACATTATTTTCGTGCTGAGCATGGCCAATGTGCCATAATACAGTAGCAACATGTGTACATGAGGCAAGGGTTCGTGCTCCAGATTAACACGTACAGTATTAGGTTTATGTGTCGTCACATTGCGGAATCGTGAAAAGACTCTCGCTGTTATCAATCCTTGCTCTAGGATCATCTGCGCACGGCGCAAGACTTCCAGTTAAAACTCTTGCTGTTCCTCTCCTTGCAACATATCTTTGAGTCAACCTGGAGCTAAGTTTACCTGATAAACTTCAACAGTCAAGTCTTCCGAAACTTTCAATGTTAAACGTGGAAAGTCTTGCATATGCCAAGAGATCAAGCGCATCCACATCTGAGCATTTGTGGGTTGCAGGTTTTCCTCTTATACAAGCGCTTGAACAACGTTTACCTCCCGAGCTCTTCAGCATTTCCCTAGCCAGTTCTGCATTCGTACCTTGCATCTCAATTATTACATAGTAGGTGTTTATTATAATGCTAACAATTCCGCAAAAATCGCCGAGATTGTAAAGATGCGGAAAGCATATGATTTGTGCAAAGAACATGAAAATAAATTGATTGCGACCTTATTGCAGTAGTACGGGCATTTTACAGAATGTCGAGTATACATCGAGTATACATCGAGTTGGTCACGCTATTAGCGCAGGTTTCACTATCCTTTATGCATACAATATAACTGTCGCAAATTGCGAAAGCTGCTACTGTTGTCGATGTATTTGTAGGTACCATCAATGTAAACGATCACTGTTAGAATATTCAGTGCTACAAAATCGTTGATAGGTTTTAGGTAATTTATTATTATTAGCCTTACTCATAATGATTTGGTAGAATTCAAGTTAAACTTTTTGCAAATAGTATTCTTATTTGCATCAAATGTATCAATCAACCTTCCAGTTTATCGATTACTACTCCTGAGAATTCAAATAATTTTCTTAATTAGTTAGAGTACTTAAGTGTGTTTTATCTTAAAGATCGATTATTGTGGTTCAAAGACACTATCGAGATGCCACAGAGGTGTTTCGAAACCTTGGTATTTATTGAAAAATACCCGCACTACTACAACAAGGGCAACGTCAACTTTTGCCTGAAGAAGCACAGTGAGTCCAGTTTCAAGTTCTTTTCGCAAGTCGTACGCGCTCCGCAACTCCACAATCTTGGAACTATGTAACGAATTTATGTTCCCATGATAAACAGGTACAATGCACCAATTGAGATGTAAGTTGCGAATGCACAACTGGCCAGAGAATTTGTACAGAGAGATGGAAGCTGAAAGCTGTTCAAGCGCTCGTAGAAGAGGAAACCTGCAAGTCAGAAATATTCAAAGGCGGATGCGCTTGACCTCTCAGCATGCCCAAGCCTTTCTACGTGTCAAGTTGGAATTTTTGAGAGACTTGACGCTTCGAGATTATCAGGTCAACTTAGCTTCAGGAAATTTCTAAATTAAGCTACAAAGACCGGATATTGAAGAGCTTCAGTTTGAAGTTTTGCATCATGCGTACATGATTACAGAGCTAGGATTGGTTAGACTATTGACTATGCTTGATACGAAAATAATACTCGTTATCTTTCCGCATGGCTTCCGAATGTGATCATACACGCTGCTCGCAGAGCAGAAAAACAAACCGGTAACTAATCTGACCTGTTTTAGCTTCACTATTTCGAATTAGATTTTCCTGAAATCGATTTCAGCATGCAAAACTTTCCATATTTGGTAATTCAGTAGAGGGTATCTAGATTTTTCTAGAGCTTTTCAACTAGTACTCTTGATCATCAGGTTCGAAACTACAAAATGTAAGTCGGTTAGCCTACTGGATATTATATGTGATTGTGGGGCCAAAAAGTTACCATTTCTCTTCCCTAATACAATGTAATATGGAATTTAGGTGCTGCT
Organism: Belonocnema kinseyi; assembly: GCF_010883055.1. Lineage (NCBI taxonomy): Eukaryota > Metazoa > Arthropoda > Insecta > Hymenoptera > Cynipidae > Belonocnema > Belonocnema kinseyi. Next base: position 62,345,489 of record NC_046657.1, read on the forward strand.
TCGATCCCTAAATTTATACAATATCTCAGCAAAAGTTTCCAAAAGTGGGCCTGTGATTTTTGTCGTCCAAAGCAAAATTAAATCTATGCATTGGGATTGGGAAATAATCTACTCATCACTATCGAGTTACTCTATACGCATTTTTTAGAAAAATGCATTGTTTTGTTACAATGAGCAATTGAACATTTCTACATCATTTGATTAACAAATTATTTCTTTCCTGAACTATTTATGAAAAATTAATGAATAGTCATCATATGTAATTATTGCATCTGCAATTACAGAACAAAAATAATTTATTCATATTTATAACAAATAATCGGCATAAATTTATATTGACTCCTGGTGATAAACATTTTGATTAACAAATTCCGAATAAATGACATTTTCTGATAACTAAATTGATTTTTCTGACCAAATGTCATTTACGATTTTCTTCAAAGGCATTTATATACTTACTGCTTTATAAAGCGTAAACAATATATATTGTGAATAACAATTTAATTGAACAAATATTCAAATTGATATTTTCTCGTACAAAACAAAGATTTTTCTCGAATTATTCTTGAAACCATATTTCTTGCCATGATTAACCAACGACGGTAATTAAAAAATCATGTATGTAATTGTTATAAACATTTTTAAAAACAAAAGTTCAGATTTATAATTTGTGCATGCAAAGGACATTTGGCCTCTCCTGGCTTTGGACCAACAGACAATTTTTTATGTTCGTCGGAAAAATCCTTTAATCAAAATCCCTATATTATATCTTACAGATGGAACTGATGAGCAGACGCACAGACGTCAAGGACCAAACAGGAACGAACAGCGTAGAAGAGGATCTGATCAACGTTCGTATAATACGATTTTTTTCCAAATAAAAAAAAATTGCTAGGATTTCCAAACAAAGATCTAAATTTTATTTTTTAACAGTCAAAAAATTGTTCTTGCTGAACGGCGCTGGCTGTTATTAATTATAAAAAGTACAGACGCCCTTTTGAGATGACCGTTATTTTATTAAATTCCGTAACTGCTCGTCACGGCGTTTTATCGAATCTTCACCTACTTGAGTCTATCAGCATCAACGCAGGTTTTCACAAATTATACAATAGTTATTTTTTACGTTATTATTAAGTTGATCAATTGTTTATATAATCAAACGCATCTTTTTTACGATTCCAAGGAGATGAAAAAATTTATTTTTAATATTTTGCAATTAACTGTGTTTTTACGAATAAAAGCAGAATAATTTTTGAAATTTGTGAAAATATATGAAAAATGATGAAATTAATTAACGAAATTAGTGAAAATTTAGGAAAATCAATAAAATGGATGGAAACATATAAAATTTATAGAAATTTTTCAAATCAACATTTGTATGGTACTTTATTGTAGACTTTTGATGACTTCGATAACCGTTCGGCTGGTCGTATGAATTATGCTTCGATTTTTTGTATGGTAAACGCCTTTTTACGACTGTTTCGGGTTTGTTAGCCTTCCAGCCATTCAATATAGTATTCTTATAAAGCCAGAACACCCAATTAGAGCACTGCTAGTGACCGCAAGGGAGGTTTTAGGAGTGACTAATTTCAAACTTGATGGCAAAAGTTACAAATTTAAATGGTGTATCCAATATAAGGGCTAAAATGATTATATTTGCACGTGTTTGTCCAAAACTTTCATGAGCAAAAGGAATCTGTATTATTTACAACACGATTAGTACACATTCAGATAACATATTAATTTTTGATACGTTTTTCTAAATCTTAAGATCTACTGATTTTCTTTGGATCTTACCTAGCCTCGAGTCAAATCTACTGAAGTCGGTATTCCTTATATATTTGTATATTTAACTGGACGTCAGGTGTATTCGACAGAAAACCAGTAAATTCAATTGTACTCCTTTCAAATTCTTCTAAAACGTCATGTTGTCCATATTTTTATGAATCAGTTTGTAAATTTGAAGAATCCTTTTTCTGCAATTTTCAAATTCAGGTGTTCGTTAAAATTTTCTAAAAATAAAATCCTTATATTATGTCTTACAGGTGGAAGTGCTGACAGGCCAATATTGCCTCAAATATCAACACGGCCTGGACAGATTGACGAATCTGGTTCAAGTTCTAGCCACGAAGTTTCAGGTTATATAAATCCACGTTAGTAAATAATAATTGATTAAAATAACAAAAAATTGTTGGGGCCTAGAAAAAATTTAACCTTTATTTCCTAACCACCAATACATTGTTCTCGCTGAACGGCGTTGGCCCCTAAAGACTTTGGACAATACGACACAGAAAAAACAGTGGATAAACTTTACATCGATTTCCGACGAAAGATTCTCTGCAACAAAAATTAACTTCATAGGATAAATTTTAAACAGATATCAGTTAAACTTTATTTTGTTTTTCCATGACAAACACGTGTTTTTTGAAAGACGCGAAGTTAGATAAACAAAACTTTATCGCTCGGAAAACTTTCCTGCAACAAATTTTAGACTTAGTTTTTTCTCTGGATGTCAAAATAACATAATGCTATAAAAATACTTCAGGCAGGGTCTCTAGACTCACAACGTATACTGACTTCATCAAAATGCCGCGCTCAAATCCAGTTTATAATAATAACTGAATTTTAGATTAAATTTGAGCTATCATTATTTTGGACAAATATCAAATTTTCGGAATTCATTTTAAAAAATTCTCGAATAAAAATTACTTTAAAATATTTTACAGATGAAGTACAACACCAGGCATGGCACTTCGACACTTTAGCAGGGCAGCAAATGCAAACAGGACAGACGCGTAAGCATATAATAATTTGGGAACAAACCCTAAACTGCTATGATTTAGAAAAAAAGTCAAAATCGTTGGTCCCGGAAGACCTTTTAAACTGGATCAAAATTGGATCAAATTTTAACTTAAAGAATAATGGATAAGCTGACGTAGCTTTTGACATTCATAATGATTTGTATTTTGTGAAAAATTCAATTAGTCCAACTTATAATATTGGTTAAAGCAATTAGTCATCGCTCTCTATAAGTGAATTTTACAGGAGAAGTTCATAATACAGACATTACATATAATCCCTAGGAATGACATATAATGTCCGGCACGACGTAGGTAAAGTATATAATCTTTATTTTAAATATAATGATAAAGTTTAAAACGGGCATGACTTTGCTTCAAATTCTATCCATGATGCTTTCAGTTCTAGAAATACACGTTATTCTATTACAATTTTGTTTTTGAAAATCAATATTTTTTTCTCACTGAACGGCGTTGACCCTGGAGACCGTTCAAGCAAGTTGCGAATTCTAAATTTGAAAGTGCATATTCTGAGATCAAATTTACTGACGCAATTTTTTTGAAAAACATTCTTGTAACTTTTCCGGGTTTCAAAGCTCAAGCTCCTTGAAGTTTGTTGGCCTTCCAACATGTCCAAAATCTATCAATGGCGCTTATTCTGCATATATTTAAAAGTCTCTCAAAAATAATCTTCAAAAAGATACATATAACTCTAATATCGAATGAAATTTTTACGAATTAATATACACTATTTCAATTCGTACAGGCTTGACTGAAATTTGCTTAAAGAAATGGGTTCTGTATCATTTACAACATGATTACTACATGTTCAGACAACATGTGACTTTTCAGTAGATTTTACTAGAACTAGAAAGGCCTTTTAGAATCGCCGTTTCCAAATTTGTGGGGTTCGTTGAAAAAATTCGTTCATAAGTATCGCTATATTATATTTTACAGGTATAATTAGACCACAACCACGACGCTTCATCCCTATAGCAGGGCAACAAATGCCAACAGGGGAGATGCGTATGTATGAAATAATTTGTTGGAACTAAGTCAAAATTGCTCTGATTCAGAAAAAATTGAAATATTTGGCCCTTGAAGATCTTTAAAGCATGCTTCCAATTCGAACTTCAATTTTATAATGGCATGTAATTTGTAACAAATTGAATCAATCCAGCTTGTCCTATTGTCAACTTAATTAGTCCTAGCTCTCTACGAGTATATTTAACAGAGAAAGTATATAATCCAGGCATTATATATAATTTCAAGGAATTATATATAATGCCGGAAACAAAATAAGTAAAGTATACATTCTGTATTTATAATATAATAATAAATTTAAAGATAGGCCATGAAGCTTTAAGTTCTAGAAATCGACGTTACTATACTATCATTTCTTTAATTTAAAAAAATATATAAATAATTTGTTCTCGCTGAACGGCGTTGGCCCCCTGAGAACTTTAAAAAAACTTGCGAATTTTTATTTGAAAAGTACATATTCTCATAGGAAATTAATAAAATGAACCCGAAAACAATGTTTTTGCAAGAAAAAAAAACGTTTTTCTATATATTCTGAAACTTTAAAAAAATTTACAAAAGTTATGACAATTTATTAGAATTTTTAGATATCTATTTTAATTTGTGGCAAAATATGCAATTTCATAATGGCTTGTAATTTGTAGCAAATCAAAATAATCCAGCTTATATTATTACTCATTTAATTTATCCATAGCTCCATATGAGTTTATGTTACCGAAAAAGGATATGTAATCCAGGCACTATATATAATCTCCAGAAATCATATATAATGCCCGGCACGTGGTACGTAAAGTATGCGATCTTGATTCTGAATATAATGATTAAGTTAAAAATGGACATGAATTCGCTGCAAGCTCTTGCTATAAATTTTTAAGTTCTAAAAATTAACGTTCGTATATTATAGTTTTTCAAACTTAACAAAAAATTGTTCGGAATCACAAAAAAATCTACATTTTATTTCTTAGCCGCCAATAAATTGTTCTCGTAATCGAAAGAAAGAACATATTCGTATAGGAAAATTGCTTGCGCAATTTTTTTTCTAACAAAAATGTTGTATCTTTCCTCTTTTTCAAAATCAATCAGAAGAATCCGTTGCTCAAAAAACATGAATTGTTTTTAAAAAATTTATAAAATTTGTGAAATATTTCTTGGATAAAAATGCAGCTGTTTGTTTAAAAATTAATCCTCTTTGCTTGAGAAATCAATAACATCTTTAGTCGAAAAACGAATTAATTAATTGGGAACTAATATTTTTTCATTGAAAAATTAACTGCTTGGTGAAATTAATTTGTTTTTATTTGATTGAATTTCATCTCTATTGTTTTGAATATCAATTTCACTTTTTTTGAAAACTTATTATTTTATTGAAAATTTCAGTATTATGTTAAAAAGTAATATTTCATGGTAGCCAAATTTTTTTCAAATAAATAAATAAATCTGAAAAATTTAAATTTCTATTTTAAATACTTTTTTAATAATTAAATTTTTATATTCTCATCAAATGCCATGGTCATTAGCGACTCTACTATGGGGTCAATTATTAGATATAGGGAATGTGTGAGGTATTATGTTAAGGGACAGAAGCAAACATTTTTAAAAAGACATCCAGTCTCGCTTTCGGCTTTGGGAATCGAA
>NC_046657.1:62351062-62356746 GCF_010883055.1 Belonocnema kinseyi
CAATTATTAGATATAGGGAATGTGTGAGGTATTATGTTAAGGGACAGAAGCAAACATTTTTAAAAAGACATCCAGTCTCGCTTTCGGCTTTGGGAATCGAACCCGCGCCAGCGTGGCTGCCATGTCTGCAGTGTGGAATCATAAGAATGTTAATTTTCAAGGAAATGAGAAAATGGTCAAGGAAAAATAAGGAAATTTGAAAAATGAGCCTACGAAGCATGTGTTATTCTAATTATAGAAAATTTAAATTAGTTTGAAGTATCGTATCGTATTTCTTTTTAAAACTATAATTTACACTAGAAATCCGTTTATATCTTCTCTCACTTATATCCTCCCGCACTTATATATACTTGCATAACTCTCATTTATAAACTCTTGGCATCCACCACCTCGAAGTACTACGTGAAAAACAAGCCAATCGGCGCGCAGCGCGGCCATTTCCCCTTCGCTGAGCACTATTGGTGGGATCCCCTCCCGGGAGGATATAACTGCATATGTACGTTTTCGGGCAGACGATATAAATGCGATTCTAGTATAAGAACAGAGATGGAAGGGTGGGGGGGGGCGTGGAAATATTTTTTTACGATTGGTAACATGGGGGACAAAGGATCTTGGAACGGGGTTATATGCTTCAAACTATTTTCTTCTTTATCCTTTTGAGTCAAAGAATTATTGTATCTTTTCAAATTGTTGACTCTTTAAAACTCTTTAGTACTTTTTTGTTATTGATTTCTCATATTTTTGAAAATACAAATATTCGTTTTCTCTTTAAAGGTTTATATGCTATGATGAGACCTCCTCCATTAGAATTCCATACGACTTTCGAATATAAGAACCAACAAGTAAGTGTATGGCTTAATATCAGTGGAATGCTGGTGAGGATTAGTCTTACTAACGGCAATATGGAAATAAGTGAAGAAATGCGTCGGACACACATTGTTGAAAAATACTTGGAGTTTGAACATAATATATTTTTTCTTGTGACCACAATGGAGCATGATGGCCGAAAGTTTATTGCAAGGATCGACAATGAACCAGAATTTAACGGGCAAGGATGTAAGTATGTCTGCAGATGAAAAGAGGATCCAATTTTGGCAAAATCTGAATAAAGCCGTAATAAGCATTTTTGATATCAGCATCATATAATTTTTTAAATAATAAATCCAGGGATGAACTAGTTTTTCTATCGGAGATACAATTTACATGTTCCACAATACCTCATGAAATCATTCCCAACCTTTTAAGATACATCCTAAAAGTTATGAAATCAATTGACTTTCTTTCAGAAAACTCTACAGTTTATTGCTACGATTTTCTAAAAAATCTATAAAACCTCGTAAATCTTTTCGTTAATTAAAAAAACAGGCATAAATTTTCACTAGCTAATTTTTTTTAAAAGAATGATTTCTAGTCAACGAGTTTTGGTTCAAAAATGCCTAAATTTGTACTAAGGGCGAAAAGGTCTCTTAATACTTTAAAAATCATAAAAAATAATTAAAAAAATAATAAATTTCACCGCAATCGATAAGTAATAATTGTATTGAAACTAACAATTTATTATCAGCGCCATCTAGCATAAGTGCTATATTAAAAACTATATTAAAATGCAGAGCTATGCATTCACTTTAATCATTAAAATACTTATAATATTTACAGAATAAGGCGATGTTTGTACAATCTCTGAAAACAGTCCCTTATCGAAATCAGTATGACTATTTACAAAGCGCCTACCTTAATACATCCTAAAGAATGAGATACTTTTGCACCTGGTTAAATCATTACCATTCTGGATTAAATGAGAATATCTGATTTAATTTTCGATCTTACTCTAGTTAGAGCTTTAAATGAAATTCTAAATTACAATAAATTCACAACAATCCCATTAAAAGGAACCCCCTGATGCAATCTGACAAAACTGCATTTTAAAAACCTCTGAATGCAACACCTGCCTAAAATTAGAAAGGCTATGTGATATAACTTTCACTAAAACTTCAAATTCAATTTTTAAAAATTTCTTAGAATGACTTAAAAAGACGTCTCTCAATAATATGAAAACCTTACGTGCTGCAGAGAAATGGAGGCCAGATTCGGATTCAGCAGAAAAAATAATATAAAAATTACATATCTCGTTCCATGAGCACGTAGGTCACATTTTGTTGACCAGTGTTATTAATTTTCCTGTAATAATTTCTAGGGCCTTATTCATTGAAGTAATGACTGGAATTCAGGGGCTGTTTAAATATACGGTCCTGAATGGTGTGTTCAGAAATGTATTTGGAAGGCATTGTGATTAATTATTATTTATTTTATTTAAATTTTTAACTAATGCTATATCAGATATTCTATCTAATTTCATTAAGGGGTTTCTTTAGAATTCGTTCAAATATATTGTCACTCAGGATGAATTGATGAATGTGTAGAGGTATTGCGATAACTTTTTATTAAAAATGTAATTTTTTTGCAAGCTTTAACTAAAATTATATCAGATAACCTTCTCAATTTTAGAAGAAGCTGTTTTTGGTGGTTGTTAAAGTATGTCTTTATTTAAGGCATATTAAGTTGTTTCTTCTGAAGGAATCTTATTGAATTGTGCTTAATTCTCAAGTTTATTTAAAGTTTTAAACAAAATTATATCAGACAGAATTTCTGATTTCATTGAGGGAATGTCTTCAGGGTTTGTTAGAATATTTATTTGTATTTAAAATTTCGAGGGATAGTGAAGCCACAGTGTAAATTGTTCCTTGTTCGCTTTATAATCATTTTTCCCGAAAATTTATCTGTTCATCCTGATACTTTTAAATAGGGCGCCAATATTTATATTTCTTTGTTATTGATTCTCCGAGATGGTACTGATAGTAAAGCATTCGTTCGTTTACGTTCGTAATTTGTGGATGCCGGAAAAAGATGTTCTTTTTTGTAATTTTTAAAGATCTTTCACGTTTCTTGAATTATTTTTTGAATTTTCCCTCTGAATATAAATTTGCGAAAATAGTAGAATTAGTATTATATTTTTGCAAATAAAAGTAAAATAGTTACACTTTGAGAAAGTGCGAATCGTGCCGTTAATTTGAGGCTTGAAGTACTAATAGTTTTATAAAAAATTGAAATGTTTTTACATTTATTTAGGTAGATTTTTTGTGTATTGGACCTTGCTTGCGGCATACGGCTTTGAATCTGAGCATTTAACCGAAAAATTCAGAGCTTGACCCAGCATTATTAGCCAACCATTAACTGCCCCGATTTTGCCCAAATTTAATAATGTTTTCAGCTTCGACAATTAAAACCAATAATTTAATAAAAACTTAATTTAATATAAGTGATATTTTATTAGCTACCCTAAATTGGGACTAAGCCGCGCATGTGGGTGAAATTGACGCACCCCTGATTCTGCATTTCAAAATACATTATTTACTTTTCTTAGGTAAACAATATAGAAGCTTGCTACTAAACTGTGTAAAACTGCAGTCAAACAATCTCGAAGAAACAATGTTTCGTATTTACAGTACTCTAAAATCTAATAAACCCTAGGAAATAATAAAAAGTCTTTCGAAATTCAGGGAAATTCTTTAAAGCTCCGTATTGTCCAAACAGTTTCAAATTATGTTCAAATCCTTCTGTTCCTAAAAAACAGAATCATACTTTACAAAATCTTTGCTTTTAATATCCTATTGAATTTTTGAAAGTCCTTCAGTAGTTTAAGAAATTCTTTGCAATCCCATTCATTTTTGCTCCAATCTCTGAAATCGCGCAATCTGTTAAATTAATGGTTTCTAAGATAAAATAATATTTACTTTTTTCAAATTAGAGATATATACAGGTTGTCCAGGCTCAAGTGTCCGGGCTTATATAGCTGCATATAAATAAAAAAATGAAAGTGGAATTTCCTTTTCCAAAAGTTATTTAAAGTTTTAGTTTTTGAGTTATCAAATATTTAGGCTGGACAAATCCGGAGCACGGAATAAACAGACGTGTCTACGTGAGCAAGTGCCCAATGCATCCTGATGGGTCCAACTTTAATATTTTATAACTTAAAAATTAGAACTTCAACTGATTTTTGGAAAAGGCATTTTCGATTTATTTTTTAAATATTTTTTGACAGTCATATAAGTCCGGCCACTCAAGTCTGGGATACCCTGTCTACAGCAAGTCGTCAATTCGATTATTCATACCTCTCTATGCGTATGCAATTTGACGAAGTACACCCCCACTTCCCTGGATTTCGAACTTGGATCCGCGCCTCTGAAATGCAGATTTGAGGGTGCGCCGCCTGCCGCCACATCAGCATTGATTTGTTCAGAATTACATTTTAAGATTTATTTCTAGTCCCTATTTTACTAGCAATTATTTTTTTCTGTTTTTATAAAGTTCCAGAGCCAGTTAGACAACCAGATGGTTACAGCAAGATGTTTAAAAGAAATCTGGGTATATATCGGGATGAGCATACTCAAGAGATAACCAGCCTGAGATTTACAGATGGAAATATGTGTCCAAGTGCAGAGAAGTGTCGTGAGTACCAAATTCAAATCGAAACGAGTCCGTTTGGTTCAACTGGCCACTACGTAACGAAATACATCTTAAAGAGCGGATTCCATTTAGGAATCGAGTATCATTAACCATTGCTTATGAGAATATAATTCACAAACTACGAGGGTTGTCCGTAAAATAAGGTTCCCGGTGTTTTTTTTTCACAGTGTAAAACATGTTTAATTCCATAAGGCATACATTTTTGGAAAGTTTAGACTTTTACCCATTTTTCTACATAGTCTCCACTGAGGTCAAAGCATTTTTGCATGCGGTGTACGAGCTTTTGAATGCCCGAGTCAAAAAAATCTGCGGCCAAGTCACGCAGATACCTGAGAACCGCTTCTTCCAGCTCTTTTCTGTCGCCGAAATGCGTTTCATTCTGGTGTTTCTTCATGTCAGGGAAGAGATGGTACTTGGGGTTAAGGCCGGGCTGTAGGGTGGGTGTTTGACAATACTCCATCCAAATTTTGCGATGAGCTCGTTGGTGGCGTTAGCGGTATGCGGTCAAGCGTTATCCTGAAGCAAACGCAACCCCTTAGACAGCCCGTTCTTGAACTCTCTGCACCATTTCTGCACGCGTTGTACGCTCATACACTTGTCTCCATAGATTTCTCATAGCTGGGAATGGATTTCTACCGTCGCAATGTATTTGCAGACAGGAAACGGATCACCGAGCGCACGTAACACCTGGCTGACGAAGCGAGGAGGAGATCCATCACGTACGGTTGCCAAGCCAAGACTGTGCTCCGCAAGCAGCTCACTAGGGAGGGGATTTAGAGTGGGGAAACCAAGGTACACTACAGAATCGCGTGATCCGCCGTAATAGCGCTTTTCAGGACTATAGCGCCATGGGAATCTTATTTTATGGACAACCCTCGTAATCAATTAAAATATATGAAACTGATGTAATATTTTTTTTAACTTTACGTATCCCTACGAAAAAGTATACTTACCTATGTAAAAATTAATCTCACTGATGTGGACTCTGGCTAGAGCCATTTTGTGGCAACGTACACCACCAGTCGAAGTTGTGCCTTTACTTATGAGAGTCAGATGAGGAAAAAATTAACTTCTCTCAATTAAAGACTAAAATCTATTCTTTAAAATATAATCAAGAATATAACACAAAATTCACTTGTTCTTGAAATAGGGAATTTACC
>NC_046657.1:62356756-62360484 GCF_010883055.1 Belonocnema kinseyi
GTACGTGATGTTTAGGCGCAGTCGTTTAGACGCTGCCATTTGGATGCCACCATTTAGGCGCCAGGATGTTTAGGCGCCCTGATGTTTAAGCGCCAAGAGGTTTAATCATCGTATATACTGAGGTATTAAAGGTTTAAAATTATTTGGATGTATGCAACATGTCATGTTATCCGCAGCCGAGGCCGCTCTAATTTTAGGTAAGCTACAGTTTCAGGTTGTTAACTTCTACATCAATTTCCTCTAAACTGGCTGAATTTTTCTGACCAAACTTTTCTAGCATCAAAACTGTAATACTTCAACTGAGGAGTGCACTTTTTTACTCGTTAAATGGTGATTTTCATTGTACAGAATGTTTTTTCGCTCTCTTGTTAAGTTGTCAATATCTCCGTTAGCACTTTTTTACTGCCACCCTTCATATGAAGCATGTTTAAAAAAACAATGCAATCATTTCTTCGTTAAAGCATTTAGGATTCCTAAAAAGAGCCGATGTTTTTTTTAGTGAATGACAAAGAACAATTTACTTTCAGGTGGTATTATTCATGTATCTAGTAGAACGTTTTTTTAAGTCAAGATATCTTCTATTATAATAAGCAGTAAGAATTGTGTGGCGGGCAACTCAATTTGCCAAAAATTTTAGGTGTCTTCCTAACAAGGATTATAAATCGAATGAATTGAATCTTTTCAGTTAACTGTTTAATTTTATCCTCTATTGAATTAAAGAATTAAATACTCTCACTCATAATTCAGATGCGGTGGAAGTGGAAGTAGCAATATTTACAACCAGTATAAAGAGAAAAGTGTGCAATAATTTAAATTTTTGTAAAGGGGAATCATCGAGAGTGGGGTGGTCTTATAAAGACTGTATATTTGTATGGAACCTTTAAATTAGTCCCTCCGCTGTTTTCTTAAGTGCGCGCGATCCTGGCAAAGCTCCATGGTTTTGTTATTCCTGTCCTATATTCCCTTCTGCCAAATAAAACCACGGAAGAATATACGCAACTACTAAAAATGACCCAGGAAATTGTGGCCAGAACCCCAGCCTGACTTTATTTACGTTGATTTTTAAACAGCAGTAAATAATGTGATTGAAGAGAAGTTTGAAGGCGTTAAAATTTATGGCCGCTTATTCCATTTTTATCAGAACATAAGAAAAAAACTCCTCAAATAAAAGCTGATATCATCATACAACGCGTACGCGCAACTTGCTTTATCTACGTGGATGATTGCAACTCTAGTATAAACTAGAGGACATACATCAGTGCCGGCGACATTCGAAATCACTTTTTTAAAATGAAATTATGAAAGATAAGTACAAAGATTGAATTGCAGTCTGCAGCTCTATAAAAAATGATCAACTGTAATGTGGAAAAGTGTTAATAAAAAGGAAAGCAAAGGTCTACCCAATGTTGTGTTGCCTCTCTGTGAATGCTTTTCGACGCTGCGATTAAATCTTCTGTTGAGGTGCAGTCCACATTTCATATTTCGTTCTACTTATTTTTTATAATTTTTTTAGAACAGCGTTCCTTTGTTCAATTTAAATGCGAAAGCGAACCAAAAAATCTTCCAGACTAAGGAAAGTTTACATACTGAAAACACTAGCAACCAAAAAAGCTAAAAGATAAAGAAAAGCTAGCATATATAAAAAAATAAATAAGGAAAATTAATATTATTATTTTACAGGTTTCCTTCTAGAAATCAAAAGAAATATCATTAATTGAAGACAGATCAAGGCTATTTTTTTAAATTCAGTATAAAGAATGTTTTTTCGAAAAAATTTAGTTGTCTATAAAAAAGTTAGTTTCCTAACAAGAAAGATGCATTTCCAAAACAGGCGTATTTTTAGTCCAAATTTTGATTTAAAAAATAGTTAAATCTCAACTTTCAAAGATTCAGTTGAAACTAAATGGTCAAATTTGTACGTAAAAAACATTTAGAACTTACCTTCTTATGAACAAAGCAAGATATCAGTAAAAATAGGGAGCATTTTTAAAGAATTTTTCTAGATGTGCACAGTTTTTATAATAAATTAATTATAGCATGCGGAGTTTTCAAGAAGATTGAAAAGTTTTTAGCTCTTAGTCGAAAATCTGTCAAGAATATAAGAATGGGGGTTTTGTATGAATCAGCCACTATAATCTAAAAATGAAATTAAAAGGTCTTAAACAGGTTGAATTTTTCATGATCTCTAAGATACAATATGTGCTTTTTTAAAATACTTCCAAATTCAAACCTTTTTAACTTAGTGATCAGTTTTTTTTTAAATTGTCAATTTTTAGTATCTTTAATGTTACATTCCGGAACTTTTTTTGCCATCCCCTATAAATGATGAGAAAAATATGCAACCTTTTACGTCGATTGTTTTTCTGTAAAAGCACAGTTAAAAAATGTAGGAAGAGTTGGAGACACTTTTAAAGGTATTTAGGAATTTCAGAAGTTTTATAGGAATTAAAAATAGTTTTAAACTTGGAAAAGATTTCTGAAAATTTCTCTGTCTGCTAAAATCTTAATCAAACTTTAATACAATCCTGTTTAAAAAAAATTATAGGTAACGAAATATACATATTTTTTAAACATTTTAAATGACTTATTATGTCTTAATATAGCCTAGGAGGGCAGCACCTACGGAACAATGTGACGTTTCTAAATTATTTGGCGGAAAAAAACTGAATTTATTTGAATTTATTAAAAAATTTTCCTTTAGTTTGAAATTAAAATTATTTCATTTTAATTGTCGATTGCTGGGTCCTTTCCACTAAAAGTGAAAACTCTTCTCGTCTAATTCCCGACTTTGACAAAACCAACGTTGATTCTCTTTACGGATCCATGTTGTAGAAAAATTTGAAGATTTACGTATAACGTATTTTGAAATTAATACAAAAGAGTATAATAAATTTATATTAATAATAGTATAAATGGAATTTAATATTTATTTTAAAGGTATTAGTCAGAAAAAAACTTAAGAGTCGGGGTAAGTTCAGTATGTTTTGTATTGCAAAATATTCTTCTTGATGTCGAAAATTTACAAGTCCGAATAAAAATTTTAAAAAGCAGGAGAAAGAACGATTCCGCGTCGCGAGTCAGAGAAAATCTGATCTCGGCAATCAATGATGTCTTCGAGCTCTTTGGTCGCGCAGCGATCCATACTTCTCCCGCGCAATCCTACTCTCAGTCACTCTCATGCATACGGCCAATCAAAACTCGAATTTGTACCTCCAAATCAACCCATGTATGACCTAATTCTTGCGTCAATCGGTGACACAAACACGACCTAGTTTTCTTTCAGAAAAATACGGTTAAGCACGTTCTGTAATCTGGGCACCAAATCTCATTTCTTGCCTCACTACCAGAAATGCCAAATAAATTTATGCTAAGATAAACTCATCAGGCTTTTGCGATTCGTTCTATATATATATATATATATATATTTAAAATCCAGCTCAAACCAGTTCTTGAACAATACCCCCTTTATTCATTATACTGTTCCAAAACAGATCACGAAGTTACATTTCATCATCTAATCAACCCCTTTTTATAAACTGCGTTTTAGGTTGAAACCAAACCACGTTCTTTAATTTCCATTCCGCGTTCCAACCCAGAGTAAAAACAAACCTTAAATAAACAGCATATCAAATCCTAAACACGTGCAAAACATTAAATCATATTAAGACGTATATTCTGAAATTCCTTAAGCTAGAATCAGTTCGCTCTCGCAGTACCAAGTCTCTCTC
>NC_046657.1:62360584-62364209 GCF_010883055.1 Belonocnema kinseyi
CAAATCCTAAACACGTGCAAAACATTAAATCATATTAAGACGTATATTCTGAAATTCCTTAAGCTAGAATCAGTTCGCTCTCGCAGTACCAAGTCTCTCTCCTTCTCTCTCATTAATTTATCTTATTTTTAATAATGATGATCAAATCTATTTAATAAATTTGACTGTCAGAACAATATAATTATATAATAATTTAAGGATTATATTCGAAGATCTCGCGCCACTGTAAACGCCCTAGAGGTGCTGCCTCTAGAGGGCAACAAGAACATTAAAGTACAATCATCGATTGTCACAACAAGGCCCGAGAGTATTGAAAACGAGCGGGAAAGTGGCGAAAAAAACGGTGGACAGACAGTTCATGTTGGCCATTCACCTGGGACACTAGGAATGTCTGTTCTCACGCTCTACTGCAAAGTCGGACGATGCCATTTTCTGTGCATTCTCGGGTTCTGCAGAAGCAAGGTCGGCATCACCAGTTTTTCTTCGGTTGGTTAGGTTTGATTATGTTTTTTTTTTATTTCGGAATTTTAGTGTGTCCTTGAGATGTCTGATGACTGAGTGTTGCGCGTAATTTATTTTCTTTTTGGGGCAACTTTCCGTAAACATCTTTATTTTTGTTGTTTAGTTTTAATGCGATGTAATGAGTGGGTCACGTTACCAAATTCCTACCTTATCGCCACTTTTTTTATTTCCCAACTTATTATCACACGAAACGCCACATCGAGTTAAAAATTTGGGATACTAAACAAGAAGTACTCAGAATGGCGG
The DNA here is from genome assembly GCF_010883055.1 of Belonocnema kinseyi. Taxonomy (NCBI): domain Eukaryota; kingdom Metazoa; phylum Arthropoda; class Insecta; order Hymenoptera; family Cynipidae; genus Belonocnema; species Belonocnema kinseyi. The sequence continues at coordinate 62,361,353 of NC_046657.1, forward strand.
GTTTAGTCCTAAATTTGTATTATTATAAAAAATGTTTTTGTTGTAAATATTTTTTTTTTGCTTTTTTCATTATTTAAATTTAGGAGCAGACCCACCTTTCTTAGTGTTTCTTATTTATTATCCCAAATTTTCAACTCGATGTGGCGCTTCATGTGGAAATAAGTTGAGAAATAAAAAAGTGAGGGTAAGGTAGGAATCTGGTCACGTGACCCACTCGGCACATGGCCTCAAGCAATTTCATCAAAACCCTTTCCCCTTTTTGTGAGTTTCTACTTCTTTTTGGCTTAAATTTCTTTGGGTGACAGAACGTTGTAAAATGACGTCCTTCGGACGTTGCCTAGCGTTTTTTGTCCTCACTTTATCCCACTATCAAGAACTTAGGAACTCACTATAAGAGTTGCGTTAAAATTAGTTTGCGAACTAAGGAAAAGAATTTCTGAAGTGACGCCGTGGAGGTGTCTGGCGCTCATGATGGTAAATGAAGATTCATGGCGTTATTCTCCTTGGTATCTCTCGAAGCCGAAATAGGCGTGATAAACGTCACACCAAAAATTAATTTCTCTCGAACAGAATGAATTTTTTGGATAAACAATTTTTAATTCTTATTCAGCATTCCCATTTATCGCAAAAGTGTTTTTATTTGAATACAACATTTAAAATTCTATTTTTATTCGCTACCGCAAACTGATTTTCTAAACCTACAACATTCTAGCGTGAGCTTTTTCGTTAGATTTGGTTGAAACTGATTAATTTTTGTCCATTAAGCTTTGCTTACACACTCCCACAAACTCAATATCTTGGGAGCATGTATTTGTTCAATTTTTAAACTAAAATTGGAAATTTTGATCTAAATCGGTAGCCGAGCTTGCTCTATTTTTAGGTCTGTTACAGCTTTAGATGCTCAGATTCCATATCTATTTCTTTTGAACTGGCTAACTTTTTCTGATCAAACTTTTCTATCTTTAAATCAGAAACTCTTCAGTTTGAGAGCTTTTGGACAAACAATACAGGGTATCGAAAAAATCAGAAGACGAAAGTTGTTCTTCCAATAAAGAGCTACCATTTTTTAATAGTAATTTTTGGATAGTACAAGTAGTTTCTATTCAAATCATAAAAAATATCATTAAAAATGACAATTAAATTTGTTGAAGAAAAAAACACAAATTACAATGAAATGTTTAATAACAAGAAGCAGTAACAGACCCAGTGTGAGGTACAAAAAAATATACATGTGTAATCACTATTTGACTAATACTCAACTTATTTATATAACCGCTTTGCTTTAAAAGAAATCATTACTCCATAGTTATAAAATGTCACTTCGTCGAGGCGGCCTACGAAAGAATAATCTGATGACCCACCAATGTTTGCTGTCAATATAACATTCTTATAACACCAACATGGTAGCCAACATATCTCTCTTTTTTAACTTTTATTAATTTTGATGAATATATTATAAACGGTTGTTATTTCTTTCACTGGACATGGTTCACTCCATTAAGTTACCAAGAACAGGTCCATTGAATTATTATATGTTACAGAACGCATTAAAAAAGGGAAAAGGTTGTTTATAACAATATGATTTATGATTCTTTCATTTTCTGTGTTTAGATTAGAACAAACTGAAGTACGAAGCACGAGATAGATAATGAGAATACGTTTGTTGGAGCCGAAGGATATCTAAAATAAGAAAATTCATTATCACTGAATTACAGTTTTCGATACTTGACTTGATATTTTAAAATGTCTTTTCATAAATGCGAGAGTAATAAAAAAACCGAGCTAATAACGAGGTGAATTAATAATGCAGCACGATGCGTCAAATAAATATATTTTGGAAAGCGTGAACCAACAGCTGCCCGCCTTAGGCGCGCTAAAACTTGCGAACATGGCGGACAGATTATTTAATATCAGTTTTATATGGAGAACCCATATTTTAAGCCGGGAGAGTTCTTTTTTGAAACAATTTAATTTTACAAATATTCTCCTAAACGCAGCGAGATATCACAAAAGAGCAAATGGATTTTTTCGATCATTTTTCTCGATGGGAAAACTTTTATTTTTTTATACCATACGTTGCATACGAGAAAACTACAAAAATTCACAAGATGTCTTCGCAACGAAAAATTAAATTCAGCGTAAAAATGGCAAACAGTAGAAGGGCTGTGTTTTTGTGAAAATCACATCTTTAAATTTACTGAGAATGCTTACCATTTTAGTAATTTTAAACTTTCAAAACATTTTTCATGGAGAATAGACATAAGTATAAATACGCACACACACATGTGCAAAATCACACTTACGTATAATTCAAAACTTCCCGAGCGTGGCGTGCCAATCGCACTTTAAAAAAATATGGCCGCCGATGTGAACGCGAATAAAAAGTAAATAAATAATGATTGAGCAATTAATAGTTTGTGAATAAAGGCAAGGATGTTGAAATTAAAAATCGAAAGTTTCCAATAAGTGTGGTTTCAAATGTATAGTGTACAAGACTTTCAGAGTGGTGTAAGTTGTATGTTTATTGTTTTTGTTACGAACGTGTCAAATACCTGTCGCACGCACATTGTTGGTCAAATTAATTTGATATTTTAATAAACATACTACCTACTTCTTCCAAGGCGAGTAATTTTTTATTCTACAAAATCCTGTCTGATTATTAATTATTTATTTGTTCAAGCGATTTGTCAAACCAAACAATAGAGGCGGCCATCTTTTTTTTAAAGCGCAGTTGGCACGCGACGCTCGGAAAGTTTTGAACTATACGTAAGTGTGATTTTACACATGTGTACGAGGGTGGATTGATAAGTTTCCGGCCTGACCAAGAAAAACAACGTTTTTAAGAATTTTTTTTTTT
>NC_046657.1:62364309-62367731 GCF_010883055.1 Belonocnema kinseyi
TTCGATTCCCAAAGCCGAAAGCGAGACTGGATGTCTTTTTAAAAATGTTTGCTTCTGTCCCTTAACATAATACCTCACACATTCCCTATATCTAATAATTGATCCCATAGTAGAGTCGCTAATGACCATGGCATTTGATGAGAATATAAAAATTTAATTATTAAAAAAGTATTTAAGATAGAAATTTAAATTTTTCAGATTTATTTATTTATTTAAAAAAAATTTGGCTACCATGAAATATTACTTTTTAACATAATACTGAAATTTTCAATAAAATAATAAGTTTTCAAAAAAAGTGACTTTGATATTCAAAACAATAGAGATGAAATTCAATCAAATAAAAACAAATTAATTTCACCAAGCAGGTAATTTTTCAATGAAAAAATATTAGTTTCCAATTAATTAATTCGTTTTTCGACTAAAGATGTTATTGATTTCTCAAGCAAAGAGGATTAATTTTTAAACAAACTTAACTTTCAACCATGTAGATGAATTTGCAGCCGAAGTGATTGAATGTTCATCATAAAAAATTAACATAAAATGGACTATTACAATTTTCGTTAAAACAATATAAATTTGAGTAAAAACACTAATTTTCAACTAAGGAAATCAAATTTCAAAAAAATTAATCGCTTACCAGAAAGGAATTATTCCTAAAATAATACATAGATTTTTAACCAGAAAGGGTGATTTTATACTAAGGGAAAATAATTTTAAACAAAATTATTAAATATTCAACCAAGGAAAGAAAAATTTCCAAGAAAATAGATTTATTCTCGATAAAAAAGCTAAATTTCTTAAATTTTCTGTATAGTGTCAGGAAAGTTTAGCGTTATTTTATAAAAGATTTCAAGACAATTCTTTTTTATTTGCTAATATTAAAAAAATTGTAGTTTAAAACATTTTCAAGTTAAAAAAATACCGTTCAAAAAAATCGTATGAAATTAATATTTTTGTTAAAAAATGAATTATATAAGCTCCAAAATTAGTTGCTGTTTTTATTAAAAATTAATTTTCTAATTGGAAATTTAACCCTGTCATATTTTTTTGAAATGTGTTTGTTTAGTCGAAAATTCAACTATTTGTTTGAATGTTTATGTATTTTGTTGAACCTTTCCCTTTTGTGGTCGAAAATTAATCTTTTAGTTGCTAATTCTAATTTTTTATTGAAAATGTATGTATTCTGCCAAAAAAATAATATTTTTGGATGCGAAATTATTTCTTTAGCTTTAAAATTAGTTTTTTTTTAAATTAATTTTTTAATTAAAAATTCAACTATATCATATTATTTTGAATAACAATCATCTTCAGCTGAAGATGCGACTATTTGTTTGAAAATTTATGTATTTGGTTAGAACTTCGTCTTTTATGGTAGAAAATGAATCTTAGTGGTTGCTAATTCCACATTTTGGTTGAACATTCATGTGTTTTTTATAAAAATTATGATTTTTCTCTAAAAACTAATTTTTTTATATAAATGCATTTCTTTGTTTGCAAATTATATTTCTCATTGGAAATTTATTTTAAACTCAAAATTAAACTACTTTATGTCGATTTTATAATATTTTTTTAATCTTTATAGTAGAACATGCATTTATTTGTTGAAAATAGAACCATTTCGTTGAAAATTTTTATTATTTGGATAAAAATTTATTGCTGTGACCTAAATTTAAACTACTCATCTCTTTTTTAAAAAATTTATCTTTTTTAAGGAAAATTCAGCTACTTTGTTAAAAATTTGTCTTTTTTAATAACAAATAATCTTTATTTCTAATTTTTCAAACAAAAATAAAATCACTTCATTTTCCCCGATTTTTTTTGTGATCAGTTCATCTTTTCGATTAAGAATTTTTATTTCGATAAAGAATTCTGTTTAAAAATCGAACTTTTCTCTTGCAAATTTATTCAATTGGTTCAAAATTTATTTTTCTAACTTAAAATTATACTATTTGTTATTATTATTAACTGAAAAACCCGGCCTACTAAGCCGGGCGATAGTTAAAATAAATTAAAATTTTTTGTAATTCCTCATTTAAGAATATTCCGATCGCTACCAAACTTTACAGGATCACCCGCCATAAATTTTTTTGTTGTTGTTAAATAATAAACTATTTTGTTGACAATTTTTCTTCCTTTCGTATGAAGTTATCCTTTTCAGCTAAAAATTCATGTATTAGCTTAAAAATAATTCCTGTCAGGTAGAAAACAATTTTTTTTTTTTAAATTTGATTTCTTCGGTTGAAAAATGCTGTTTTTATTTAAATTTATATTTTTGAACCAAAATGTGAAATATTCCGTTTTAAACCAATTTTTTTCATGAAAATTTAATCATTTTGGCTGAAAAATTATTTGAATGGTTGGAAATTAAACCATTTTGTTAAAAATTCATGCTATTTGCTTAAAACCTTGTTTAACTAACAGACAATTAATTTATTATTTAACAGTCTGGTCTCATATTAATTTGATAAACAGGTTATTCACTTAATGATAAGGAAATAAAAAAATAAGTTAATATTGAATTTAGAAATGGAAATCATAGCCAGAAATTGTTTCATTGTTTGATATTGATATAATCTTGGTGTCAAGTTTATATTACTTTTCTTGACAAAGAACCTTATCTGGTGATCATGAAATAATAAATAAATTAAACTTTGAAACCATCCGATTTGTCAAGAATTAAAAATTGTTTTGTAGAGTTTTCAATTATTTGTAACTTTTAGGGGTTTCACCTCCCTTTTTTACTTTACAAATTGTTTAACTTTATACATTTTTAACTGAAAGTCGTTTTTAACATTAGAAGATTTTTTGTATTTCAAATTCGTGTCAAGGTCTGATAAAAATTTGAAATACTTTAATAAATTGGAACTATTTTTTTTTATTTATATTTTCTTTTAAAAACTTTCATCAGCGCATTTTTTCCACTTTTGTGACTGTATAAAACTTTGATAGCAGATTTTTTTAGTCCTTTTTTAGATGCATTGATTGACCTATTGATGAACCTTTCATGGCCTATCATTTACTGCAATCACGATTTAGGAATTACATTTATTTATGTTAGGAATATTTCTTTTCACATTTGGAATATAACTCTGCTGCAATGGATGATCCGTGAAATAAGTTAAATGTGCTTCATTGGATTTTATGCGACAGATAGATTGCGTAATTTTGAATTTTTAAACTTAGAAAGGTAAATTTTTTAACAAAAATGGAATAGTTGAACTTCTAATTAAAAATATTATTTTCTACCAAATAGTTGATTTATCGCAATAAGTTTTTAAACTTTCAAGAAAAAATGAAACAGTTTCTATACAATACAGTTGAATTACACAAGCCAACAATTCTCAGAACCAGAGACCAGACCTACTATACCCGAAGGTTTTTGCTGCGCTGAATCCGAATCTGACCTCAGAAAAATTCCATCA
>NC_046657.1:62367831-62373017 GCF_010883055.1 Belonocnema kinseyi
TCTGAGGTCGGATTCGGATTCAGCGCAGCAAAAACCTTCGGGTATACTAGGTCTGGTCTCTGGTTCCGGAACTTTGTCAAATTTTGTCGGCCTGTGTTATTGAAGAAGAAAAAATTAGATTAAAAAAAAGTTAAATCTGTGTCAAAAAGGCAAGTTTCCAATAAAATACAAGAACTTTTAACCCAACAGTTGTGTTTTTAAGTTAACTAGATCAATTTTCAACAAAAAAAGGATTTTTTAATAAAATAGTTCAATTTTAACAAAAAATGGAATAGGTAAATTTTCAATTACCAAAGGATTAAAAAAAATAGTTTAATTTTCCACCAAGAGATGAACTTTCAACTAAAAATTGTAATCGTCATTTAAAAGATACAGTTTTAAGAATAACGTTCACCTTTTAAAACATAGTTGTTAACTTTATGAACAAAATTATTCTTTTTGCTCTTTTTGGGACGCTATAAAACAGACTTATGGGTCAATATTTTAAAAATAATATTTTACTAGTATTCTGTGGCTATTTGTGAAGAGAAGTTCTGAGGTTTAACTTTCTTCTGCTAATACTGACGATTTTAAACAAAATTTACAAAAGCATCTTTTCTCCTTATAAGAAATACGTGTTAAACATTACGGGGCTTGTGCTACGTCTAAGTAACAATTTTCGTGCATATAAAAAAATGGATTTACTTCTTTTGTGAATACGAACAAATTTTCGGCCGTCATGCACCCCTGTTGCTTTTGTCATAGAAGGTAAGCAAGAACGAGAAAATTACGCAAGATATTTATATAAGCTACCAAACAACATGGCGATCATGATCATTTTACAGGTAAATATTGTATTACGTGTTATTAAACTTGCAATTCTAACTCAGGATATGATGCCCATTTCTTATGATCACCATGTTTATCATTAACATAACTATTATTTTTTCAAACTCTTTCTCAGGTGAACTCGGGTTTTCATCATAATCACGGACTGAGTCTGAACATGAAAGAATCTGAATAATAATTATAGTGAATAATTTCAATAGCATTTGACACAGAACATTTGCCAATGTCGTTAAAGTTGAGTGCAGAAATATATGGAAAATTACTTTGATTATTAGGAAATAAAAAGGATCGCTACCATGTTCCTGCTTTTGAAGTTCACTAATCAAATTGATGAAGTGGTCCAACACCCTTATACAGTACTTTTAAATGACGGGCGTGGGATCTATGGAAAACAAGTCAAATTGTTGAATTATAGTACGGAGCGATACCCAGTTTCTGCTTTCTACATTCTAGCCGCAAGTTTCCTAATCGCTCCGAAAAACTTAGCAAGATCGATTGCCTATCAACGTATTCTATCTTACCTATATACTATCGATATATAGCTGGGTGCTTGCCCATGGCTGAAAGAAGACAATTTTCCATTGGCAATTTGCTCTTTGCAATATCTAGAAATAAAGCTAGTACTAATGCAGTTTTTGATTTTATTTAACACAAATCTTAGATATGCAACATTACTATGTACTTCAACTTATAACTCTTAGATTTTAGTTTTGAGAATACTGCGTATAATTTGGTTCGTTAGAGGGCTAATTGAGGAGTTCCGGACAAGAAGGCGACATGCGCTCAAGAACGAATAAAAGTATTTTCCAGGATGTAACGTCAGGTATCAAAGCTGAAAATCGAAATTAAAAAAAAAAAAAAATAGTTAGATAGCTCTTGAAAAATGAACCTGAGTGTCCATTTACAGCTTTTCTCTCGGGCTGCAAATTTTCCAGTAAATAAATAAAAACTGACTTATTTATTTAAAAAACCATGTTTTTTCACATTCAACTCGCCGTAAATAATTCGTTTATTAACAAATTAACAAATTTCTTTTTTTAGACTTTCACATTAAAAAGTGAGCAAGGAAGTTTAAGCTACGACAAATTTTAAGCGAACGAATTTTCCGTTAATGTATTGGCCAACTTTTTGGAAAATCTCAACTCGATTAGATTTTTAGTTCCATAATTACAGCGAGTTTACTACGAGCTCGCGACGCGACACCACAGGCTTCGTCAGGGGGCGCCGCCTGAAGCCTGAAACATCTAACTATAGTTTTGGTTTTTTCAAATTTCGAATTTTACTGTTGATACCTGACGTCACAACGTGAACAATACTTTTACTCATTCTCGAGCGCCTGTCCCCTTCTTGTCCAGAAATCATCAATTAGCATAAGGAACTTTTTCAGTCAATTATTATTACATTTACAAAAATTGGAAAAGGAGTAGACAGACATAGAAAATATATTTTAAGACCATTAAAAAAGTTATATTAATTAGCAGCAGTATATAATACAAATTTAGTATTCGTTATGGTTAAGAGCAATGTCCGTCCAGCGCACTTTTCTCGAAGGAGTGGAAGCGATGAAAAAAGATGAAAGGAGTTTGTGAACTTCTGATCAAAACTATCAACTTTTGCGGCTTAACAATTAATTTGTACACAACTCTATTCATATTTATTGAGTAAAAGTTTTTAATCTTGATACTTTTTATTAAAATTCATATGTTGTTTATGCCCGAAATAATATTTATAATTTTCTAAAATTAGTTCGCCTGGTTTAGATTTCCACAACAACGAATTGTTAAATTTTTTACAAATATTCTAAATTTCTACCAAAATTAAAATAGTTTAATTCTAAATTAGGAAAACTTACTTGTTGCTAAAAAAGCTTTTAACTAAAGAAATGAATTTTTACTGCAATTTTGAATCTTTGACTAGAATATTATATTATCAATTTAAAAAGTAATTTTCAACAAAATACTTAAGTTTTGAAACAAACAGATCAATTTTCAAGTAATTTGATAAATCTTTAACTAAGAAATAAATTTTTAAAAAAGTACTTTACATTTGTTTTAATTATTATAGCTCATTAAAAACAGATTAGATTTAATAAACGAGTTGAATCTTCTTCCTAAACAGGTCATTATCAATAAAAATAGATCAATCTTCAACCAAAAGCATGCATTTTTGACAAAGAAATTTAACCTTTTACCATGGAGTTGAAATTTTAATCTGAAAAATGATTTTTTAAAGAACAACTGAATGCTTGTTATTTAAACAAAAACAAAAAATTGAATTTTAAATAATGACAAAATTTGTCTGCACGAAATCGTTGCGACATCTTTACGAAAGGAGAGGAGTAGAAAAAAATTACCCTTTATCCAAATGAACAAATTTTTGAGTAAATAAAGATTAATTTTCGAAAAAAATAAGTTTTATTAAATTTGTTGTAAAAACACTATTGCTTAGCTGAAAGAAAATTGCTTAAATCAATAAAATAGTAAATATTAAAACCAAAGAGATGAATTCTGCAAAAAAATTGAGCAGTTCATATTTCAAATAAAAAAACTTTTTCTGATAGAAAAAGTATTTTCTTTTTGTTGTTGAAATTACCTAATTTCGATTTAAAAATGAGCCTGCTTTGTTTGAGGATTTAACCAATATGTTGAAAATGATTATTATTATAAAAAAATTCCAATTTAGACTGAAGTTTTCTAGAAAATTCAACTATTTGCTAAAGAAATGTTGGTCAAACATTCATCAATTTAGTTAAAAATGTATTTCTTTTAAAGAAAATTATTATTTTTTATTATTAATTGAATATTTTTTGTTAAAAATTGTTCGTGGTTTGAAAATTACACATTTTTTATGCGATTTTTTAAATTTATAGACTGAAAAATCTGTGATTCTCAAAAGTTTCAATCTTTGGTATCAAGCCCCTCCTTGTGTTTGAAATTTAATTGTTTTTCACTTCAGATTTCAACTAATTTGTTGAAAATTCTTATTTCCGGATTTAATGCAAATATTGCTTAACAAAAAAATATATTATTGGTAGAAATAGTATGTATTACACTTCTCGTTAAGAAATCTTTTTTTCTATTGAAAATTCAGCACTGTGTTAAAGATTGGACTATTTTGTTTCAAAAAATTTCTTTTTGAGTAATGAATTTATCTCTTCTGTTATAAATATATTGTTTCTTGATAAAATTAATATTTGGTTGAAATATCAACTATTATCATTTTCTTTCAAAAATCATCTTTTTTCTCAAACTTAACGGATTTCTTGGAAATTCACCTTTTTCTTAAAATTTCACATTCTCGGCTTAAAAATTCAACAGTTTTATTGAAATACTTTTAGCCAGAAGGTGCAATAGTTTGATAAAAGGTTTAAATAATTTGCTCAACCTTAACCTTCTCCTTGTTAAAGTTGCAAAATTTGGTAAAGAATTGATTTATTATTTGAAAACTAAAGAACTTTGTTCAGGATTCATTTCTCTTATTAAATTAAAATTTATTTCTTTGAACTTTATATTTAATCAGAAATTTAATCAGAAGTTTGTCTTTTTTGGTAGAAAACAATTTTTTTTTTAAATTGCAACTATTTCAAATCAGTTTTAGTTGAGAATTCAACTATTCTATTGAAAATTGGTAATTTTGGCTAATTATAACTATTTTGGATTGAAAATTAATATTTTTTTATTAAAAATATTATCTATTTCAATTTTTCGTTTAAAATTCATCACCTTGTTTGAAAGTAGAAAAATTATCTCTTTGTCTTAAAAATTCAACAATTTTGATGCATTTTTTTTCCTCGACTGAGAAGTTTCTTTTTGCTTGAAAACTAAAAAAATATGTTGAAAATTTTTTTCTCATGTTTAAAAATTCGTCCGTTTTGGTAGAAATTGGGTCATTCTTTGATTAAAGTACAAATATTTTTAGTTTTTATATCAACTATTTGGGTGCAAAGTAAATTAATTTCTTCAAAATAAATGGTTTTTGTTGAATATTCAAAATATTGGTAAAATTTAATTTATATGTTTGAAAATTTAAATATTTTGTAATTAATAATAATTATTTTTTCATATATTTAATTTTGATATTTCCAAACCAAAATTAAGAATGCAAAAATTGATTTCTTTTTGGTAGAAGTATTAGTTATTTTATTTTGCGAAAATTATCATTTTAGGTTAAAGATTCCTCTCTTTGCTTAAGCATTCACCTCTTTGGTGGAAAATTGGACAACACCTGTCACAAGTGGTAAGCCCCGCTCTACGTCTGCCAAGCGTTGGCTTCGCCGCGTTTACTGAAGGACTGACAAAGTGGTTGACCAGAGAGTCTAAGTAGAATTGCTTCTCTAATTTTTTTATTTTACTAAACCT
>NC_046657.1:62373117-62374659 GCF_010883055.1 Belonocnema kinseyi
ACAAGCTATCTAAGGATGGTACTATAGAACGCCACCTTAAGGTAGGCCTAGTGGCGCCATCTCTTGGTCAGGCCGGAAACTTATCAATCCACCCTCGTATGTGCGTACTTCTGTCAACAGAAAAGTGACCGTTTTTGGTTAAGTCTGTGCATTACAGATTGATTTTCTTATATCTACTCTCCATGACAATTTCCCTCGAATTTAAAAATGTAATAGTCAAAACCACTACAAACCAAAAAGAATGAATAATCTGGCACGATTTCCTCTTTTCTTTTAATAAAAATAAGATTAATAATAATAGGTATCTCATTCGGTTCTAATTTCTTTCCCTACTAATATATTCCTATAATTTCCTAAATTTCATCATTCTGAAATTTAGATATTCTTCGGAATTATCTGGCAAACTTTGGTTGATAAATATTTTTCATTCTTAGTAGAAGGTCAAATACCAAAGTGTGCTGAGCGCTGTTTTGGATTCCGATAGGTTGTTCTGCCTCATAAGATATTTTATTGCTTTCAACACGGGATCTACACACCTACTGGAATATTTCGTCATTTTAATGGATTATTCGCGTATATTTATATATGGCAATGTTCTACATTTATTAGTTATCTTTAACCAAATCGCATAAGAAAAATGAAGCTTCTTTTTGGAATTCTGATTCTTGCCTTTGTAGTTTTTATCAATTTTGGAGGTAAGTTTCCCTCTTTAGTTGTACGGTTAAAAGGGGATAAAGGGTTACAGTGTGATAGAAAGGGAATAATAGTAAATGAGGAGAGTCCTGGAGGGTATAAAGGGAAATGATCGAATGGTGAAAAAGTTGGCAAGGGCATGCTGAAGAGGTTAGGAAGGGCTGGGTAAGTTATGAAAAGAAAGGAGGCGGACAATAGAAACTGTGGGCATGTTTTCGGAAAGATTGGTAAAAGGATGAAAAAGGAGGGGATAGAGGGGAAGGAGTGAAAAGATGGAATAAATTTGAGGTGCGAGAAAGTAAAAGAATGGTTTAAATGAATATGATGGAAAATAAGGGAAGATGTAGATAATTATAGTGTGGAGGTATGGAAAAGTGAAAATAGCATGGAAAGTTTTCACGATCAATCTTTAAAAATATGTTGAAAAGAAACAAATATTTTATGATTTAAAAATTTTAAATTACAAAAAAATCATAAAATCCTGACCTAAAATAGGTTAGCATTTCTGGTTTTTCTACACCCTAACAGATTTCGATCAACTAAAAAAATTTTTATTATTTTCGAACTTTATGGAGTAGGCTTTTAATCCTTCGGTTGAAAACGGGTTAAATAAGAACTTTATTCATTGTCCTCAACAAGTGATAGTTTTAATTAGATAAATCTATCAGGGCAGTTATACAGTTTTGAAACACTTAACAGTTTTCGTTATTTTCACAACTCGTTCTCTTTGATTAAGTCAACTATATGATGTTTTTGCCAAATCCTGGACACTCATTGCTAGAAAAAAGAATTCATTTATCTAGAGATCTGGGGAATCCTATCTAGATTTTCGAACGAGTACCGAGCTCG
>NC_046657.1:62374759-62405920 GCF_010883055.1 Belonocnema kinseyi
TGTTTTTGCCAAATCCTGGACACTCATTGCTAGAAAAAAGAATTCATTTATCTAGAGATCTGGGGAATCCTATCTAGATTTTCGAACGAGTACCGAGCTCGTGAATGTGTCTTCGCAAAGCAGCTAAATCAGTGATGAGCGAAGAGTGCACTTCCCCGATCAGTCTTTTTCATTCATGAATGCGCACGCAACTATCGGTTTTCCTTTAATTCGATCCCGTTTAACGCATTAGCTACATTCTTAAGATATATATATATATATAATCCTTTTGGTTATGAATTTATGAGAGGTCATTCAGTAGCGTAATATAAATACTGGTCACCCAATCTAAATTTATAATTCTATTTTCAATTTGACAAGTAATCTGAAATGCTTCACAAAGTAGCTCGGAAATTTGAATGGATAGAAAAGATAGTACAAGATATCTCCTGAAATCTTCCTGAAATATTGTGGATTTTGCTCTTAGAGAACAAGAGATCGTTACTTTATCAGTTATTTCTCTATTTTAGACAGGGTAAGGAAAGAATCTCCCTTTTTCTCTTCAAAGAGGACGTCACTTATTTGAAGAAAATTTCTTCAACTCCTGCAAGTCCCTTTCAGTTGCAAGATCTATATGGCCATCTTTTTCCCGAGCAGCTCCTTTTATCTCCATACTCGTATTCTCCCTCTCAGAATTACGCAAGTGTGATTGCAAATGTCTTTTCAGTGATATTTTGCAGTGTTAACTTCATATTTCACAACTTGCAAATATTTAAATTATTCAAATTCAAAAATGGATAAATTTGTCAGTTTTCAGAGTAATGATGTTAATTTGTCGACCAGGGTATTAATTGCTTACATTTTTTTATCTGTGGTCAAATAATTTTCTGGATCTTGGATATAGGAGATATCGAAAAATATATAAAGGATATAGGAAGAACGAGAAAATGTATGCTGTTGCCTCGGTGGCGTAATTTGTTAACGCTTCACTCGTGAATATTGGCGTTACCAGTTTAAATCCGGGCCGTGGCTTATTCTGTTTCGTTTTGCCAGAAAATTATTTGACCAGTCATCAGAGAAAATTTTACATCATAATTTACTTTGTTAGATTTCATTGAAGAGATTTCTGGTTTGGCCTAAAATAAACTAATGTAATTTTGCTTTTTTCTAATACCGTTGAGGATATTCGTTTCACAGCTCTTTTTTACGTCTTGCATAATCCTGCTGATCAACACTATCTACTCTACATTCTTAATTAAACCTTTGATTATTTTAAGCAATACTTTAATTTTTTCCTGTGATCTTCATTTATTTCCTACAATTTTTACTTGTTCTTGATATTCGTTTCATTTGGATAATCTAGCAGACTAATATTGTTTACGCTAAAGGCTCCGCGAAGCTCTTGATTGTCGTCTGCGTTCCTTATTTGTTTACTTCAAGTCTCACTTGATCTTGATACCCCTGTCAGTTGCAAAATCCTGACTAATATTTTCTATCCTAAGAGCTTAGTTAAGCTTTCGATAGTTTACGGGGATCCTCATTTGTTTCGTGTAATCATCATTTATTTCATGCGATTTTCACTTATTTTTTATATTAGTTTTATTTGCATAATCTTGCAGACTTTATCGGATATTGATGTATTTTCGTAAATGATCTGCGAGTTTTGAATAAGAATGGAGAAACTCGATGTGACAAGTCTAAAACCGTTCTTCACTTACTTCTCGTAAAATACTACTGGAATATCACGAGTGCTTGTGAAAAGATTCACAGAGCACTCATGAGCGTGGTCTGCACACACTCTCTCCAACACGCGCGGATACATAAGTGGTTAGCAGTTTTATATCACCTATTTCCTTTAGGCATCGATGGCTGCGCGTGTTTACGCAGCCTTTGTTTATGTTTAGAAACTTCGAGTCAGCTGATATCGAGGGTTTTGAATCCTCAGGATTGCGTATTTATAAATTAATTAAATCGCGTACATAAAATTGTGTTCTTCTCATATTCATGTCTGAAATTTTTAGGAACTAAAGAATAACGAGTTTGTTAAAAAGCCATCATAGAATATACGAAATTCAAGAAATCAAGCGATAATCCTAATTTTAGGCCAAACAACGCACGATACGAAAAAACTCAAAAGAACGTTTCATTTTTAAAGTTCTATAAGATTATGATAACAAATTTTTGGATGTTCTTTAAAAATATAGGATTCAAATTTGGGTCGCGTAAGAAAAAATAGAGAATGAAAAATTCCATTTTGTGGTCAAACTTTACAAGATAACAAAAAAACACAAAAATTATCGTAATTACAAAAAAGACCTACAACGTTTATGATAATCACTTCATACTAAAGGAAATTCCGTCCTGTATTTTAAAGAAAGATGGTGTTACGTTATTCTTTTAATTTTCCACTAAAGTGATGAAAGAAAAGTTAATTGATTGATCGTGCCGCAAAGTTCGAGAAAAGGGGGTGGGTAAAATAAATAAGGAATGCCTAGGCCACGTTTACTAGGTACTAAATAATTAGAAAGATCACATGTATTAAAGGAAAAAAATACTATTTAGATAGCACGCATCGAGATTTTTTTTACAAAAGGTACTGCTTCCCACAATCTTACGATTTCACTTGTTAAAATACAAAAGAACGGAAGAAAGAAGGTAAATTCCGAGATGGGTTACTTAACAATTTTTGGAGGTGATGAGAGCACATTTTTTACTTCATTTTAGTCTCGAATTATCTCGGTAATCAGAAGGGAAGGCAATTCGGAAAGGACACCCGCTTTACTTATAAGAGGTAGCGAAGCTCCATGCTCGAAACACGTGGCTGTTATTTTCTTTTCAATTTCGAATTTAATATTTTGAAAGCTCGTACAACCATTGAGCGTGCCAGAAATACAAAGCCTTAGACCTGTGACCTTTCGACTGAGTTGGCTTAATTAATTATTTTTGTCTCTTCCAATTTATGCCAGCTAGAAGGATTATCTTTCCTTTATTTATTGTCCTCTTTTCCGGAATGTTACGTCTGTTGACACCAGAAAAACAAGAGTGGCATTTGCCGTGACAGAAAAAATTCGGTAGAATCGTGAAATACAGATCGCTAGCTAAGTGAGTTCGCAGACTCAGAAACTATCAAAGTGCACCCCGGTTAATGGCTCAATTTAGTTAATTAAGACGTTCTAAATACAATTAGCCTTCCTAAATTACCGTCCGTCCGTTGTGTGGTGACTTTCAGTGGGTTTGAGCGGAAAAAGTTTTCAGATTCAAATACAAACGTTTGCGTAGATCTTTTGAAAGCTAGTCCTCCCTCTAGATATAATACATTGTCGTTGACAGATACAGTCAGAATTACCACGTCACAAAACGTATATCCTTTCGACGCGTACTTTGGGGGTAAACATGCGAAACTAGCATAAACTGCTTCAAATTTGCTATCATTAGCATGTCACCCTAATGAATTAACCGACAATCATTCGTAAGAACCGAATAAACAGGTAAACGAAATTCATCCTCAAAATATTTCAGCACATCTTTCTATAGTTTTGCTTGAATGATATTAGTGATTGATAAATTATCAGTCGATAATTTCGAAAATCGCTTTTAGAGTTTTTCCTGGTGAAATAAATTGTGTATTAGCTTCTGCTGGCTCAGATACCTTCTGACTGTGTAATATTTTTTCACAGTATCTGACCATAAAATTTGCTTTGTTGGTGCAATGTAAGAACCATTTTCGTTTAAAAAATATAACCTTTTATATTTGGAATCAAAGTACCTAAAAAGATTTGAGATTTTATCTACTACTTTGTCAGTTTGAGCAAAATATTGCCAGAATTAATACACTGCTGAGTTAGGTTTAAATCGCAGTGTAATTTTGGTTTGGGAAACAGCTGATATGCATATTCTAGATATGAATTAACAATATCGACAACCGTCTGCTAGATGTTGCTAACTATAAAAGAATTATCATATAATGATCATACAAGCATTCTAGCTTTTGATAATAAATCAATTTCCTCAATCTGGACATCGAGTTCAATCTCATGAAGTGGGATTATTGTATTTTAAGTATCACCAGCCGCTTTATTTATACCGGATGTAGAATTATCCGAATTTATTTGCACATAAACTTCTTCCCAAATCAAATTTTTTCGAGAAATATTATTTTCAGCTATTTGTCGATCTGAATTATAAATTAGATATAGATGCTCTATAATTGAATTCAGGTAATTGTTCAGATATGAGTAATATCTTTTAGATAAGCCGCATTCAAAAGTAGCGAATCAAAGTGATGATTTACCATAACCTGAGAGCAGACCGTATTCTGAAGCGAATCAATAAGAATAGGAATCGGCTGGTTAGATAATTCGTACCTATATAGTATTATTTCTCCATCGCAAAAGTTTCGATAACTCCTCGTTAGTCTGCATTATGTATAACATATTTTCCTATTATTATTACAATCGTATAAAATAAATTTAATTTATAAATTGAATTAATGACTGAAAACTATCACAAAATGACTTAATTATTAGCTTTAAAATTAATAGGGAATGGGCTAGTCTAAAGATTTAGGGACAAGACGCTTATTTATTAAATATCTGCATGTGAATTAAGAAACCCCTTTCAAGCTGTTCTGCAGAAGGTCTCTAGTGATCTCCAGACATCTTTCATTTGACATAACTGATTTTTAGCATGGGAGGCAATAGCAATAAGGCTGAACCATCAATATTGCCTGAGCAAATACCACGAATTAAAAATAAGAAACAGATTTACAAATATTCGAGAGTGGTATTAAGGGCATTTTTTCCCGGCGTTTTTCCCACAAAAATGAAAGTTTTTGAAAACTGATTTCGGAGATGCTATAAAATATTATAACGGACTTCCCCGGACTCTTTTTTGAGGGATAATAACAAAAAAATGTATTATGCTAAATACAAATTTTATGCATTATTTTGAGGTTACGTCGTTTTTCATCTCTGCGTTTCCGATAATTTGGAAATTATTTATAAAATAAACTTTTTTGATTGGCTGCAAACAAGGTTAGCTTCGGCAGATTAATTACTATGTTTATTTTTAAGTCCAAAATTTTCGGCCAAAAATATTTGATTTTGAAGACAAAATATTTTTTATCCTAGCAAAAAAAAAAGCCGGGGCAATCTAACACTGAAAAAATCGATGCTAATTTCTAAGCGCTATGTAAATTAACCACATTTTGCTAAATTAAAAATTTTTTAAATTAACACACAAAAAAGTGTGCGAAGACGTCCTTTAACATGTTCGCTATCATTTCCCAAATGTTCAAGACAAAATATTTATTATTCCAATAAAAGCCGGGGTAACCTGAAACTGGTAAAATTGACCATTTTCTAAGTATCACGCAAATAAATTAAGATTCTTCCCAAGCTAAGATTTCAAAGAAATGTCAATCTGTAAAAAATTTCCATTATTACTTTGATTCTCCTGAACCTAAAATTCAAAATTTACGTATAATTATTAATATTTAAAAAATTTGTTACCGAAGCGTGTCGAAATGGATATTTTAGAGCTTTATACGTGTTCCAATATTATAAAATTGTGGATCCTTCCTTGGCGCAACCTTTCAAGAACCGTTTTTCCACCGTTCACTTGTTTTTATTCCATTCTCGTTATGATGTAGCCCCTGCAAATCTTCTGCAGATCGGCATTATGGTGATGTCTAAAAGGCTTTTTCTGTTTCTTTTCGTGTCAAAAAAAACTTTTGTTTCTTTAAAGATAAAAAAAGTGTTAATGGATCCCTCAAACCAGTTTTTGAATATAAAACACATAACCTAAATATTTCATTTACAAAAAACTACTTGAGTCAATGAAACTTTGCCACATTCTTTGCCTGAGCTGCTGACACTCCTTTTATAGAAAATCTACTTTTCTCCCGGGAACAGTTTTACAGCCTCTGGAGCCTACTTTTGGAAATTGTTACCATAAATTCTGCAAAATCAATATTCAGGTGAATAGGGTCTCTTTAGTTTCACAAGCAACGATGAATGAGCAGGTGCATTATCGTGATGCAATAGCCACGAATTGTTTTTCCAAAGGTCCGAACGTTTTTTGCGTATCGCCACGGTAATCAAAATAGACAGTGAGCAAAACCTTCACATTTGACCGAACTTGACGTGCTTTTTTCGGTCTTGGAGACTTAGGATGCTTCCACTGAGACGATTGGGCTTTAGTTTCGACGTCATAACCATATACCCACGATTCATTCCCTGTTATAACCCTTTTGAGAAAATCAGGATCATTATTGATTTCATTCAACATCTCATGAGCGATGGATCTTTTGATCAAAATTAAGCAGAATAAAATAAGAATAAAATCTCCGAGCACACCAAACCCTTCTAACCTTTTACGCCTCTGCCAGAAAAACAACACGAGCTATATAGTCAAAACGGTGAACGTAAGATCATGACGAGTGTACCAACACAACAAAACAAAAAATTTTAAACTTGAATGTACGTAGCGCGCGAAAATTGAAAAGTCACCTTACTTTTTGAACACACCTCGTATAGTTCTCAAATTTGTAGACTCATAAAGAATCTCTTCCCCTCCTAAACTATTTAAAATTGTGCTTATGTATTAGTTTAAAGTTACAGAATAAAAAAGACCGTGTTGAAACCTGAGAAGTGTTATCGGTTCAAATGCTACAAGCATACTTAGACGTGCGTTCCCCACCTCAGCAGAGGACCTGGGTGACGGAAAAGCAGCAAATGGAAATGCACGCCAATATCTGAATCCAACATCCCGCCCGCCTGGTTCCTTGAACAAAATTGAAATAATGACGCCCGCCGTAAGCAGTCGTTTGAAAATCTGCCTGTACATGGTGCCGATGCAGGTACCTTACCGTGTTAGGGAGCCTCGAAAGATTAAGCGCTGCCTTCCATGGAAGTTCGATATCCATGCTGCTGGTCGGCGGGTCCTTGTTCTAGGTCCACTTGAACCACGGTTTTCGTTGATCTTGATAAGAATAGGGTCGATGATAATGACCATTTCACCGAACGGGAGGTTTGAGCGTGGCCTGAGCCACTTAGCTCTCTATTAGAGGTTCTTAAAATACTCACGGCTCCAGTGCACCCAGATGTGGTCGTGGAGGCCTTTGACCAAGATTTATTGCGTAGCATGATCTAGGGATATATTTGCTATGGAGGGCTGCAGCATACAGGGAGGGGTCTGAAGGCGCGACATTCAGCGCATGCCAGTGCCCACATGTCATCTAGGTCGCCAGGAGCGGAGTTAGGGGGTCTGCAGTTTTAGACCATCGTGATGTTGACGCGCAGTGTGGAGAACTTCTCGAACGTGAGCTTGAAGAAAGGATTTCAAGAAACGACGCCATTCTCACGCAGTCCTGCGATGTGGGGCGCTAAAGGAGCGACGAAGCGTCGGCCAGTGAAGCCGCGATCGAGTGCTCCGCGAAAGCCTTACGTCGTGAGGTCTCCTGAAAATTTCAGATGCTCAGAATACATTTGAGTCTACGTTGAGGCTCGCTACTGTGACAAGAAAATTGTCCCATTGAGCGGCAGGACGACCAGAGGAGGCGAGTTGACTGTGTTGCCGATTCATCCTTTAGAGCCTCAATAAGAATATTGTATTGAAATGTTATTTAACTAGGACTCATCGGTTATCAGAGTGAAACTCTAAAGCGACCCATGCTGAGGCGTAGTTTGGTCCGGTAATCGGGATACTGTTAAGTTCTTCCTGCACTCCACCCTGGAGAGGTCTCGAAAAAAATCCCAGTTCGCTCTTTGCCCATACTAAACTGAAGCAGCGCTTTCTCTGGAAATTTGGCCACTCCTTGGATACCGCAGAATGAAGCTATAGCTCCGACGGAGGCAAGGCCAGGCTCGTAGCGAGCCTGTAGATCATAAAGACAAGCCTTGTTGAGGGCGGGGCTGGCCCGATGTACGTCAGAGCTCTGCAAGGCGGGGTAGCACCGATGCCACAATCTCATGCCTTGTGCGAGGCACAGCTTGTCCTGAAGCGGTGCCCAAAACAGACTGGAACCTTTTGGACAATACGGCGTGATGCCAAATAGTGCGCTAATCAATCCACGGAGTCATACCACGCGCAAGTCAAACCATAGCTCCTGAAACCGTGCGAAATACAGGCTACATCCGGATGCGCAAGACGTCACAACTTCATCCTAGGTGGAAATGCCGGCAATGTGCCGGAGTTCACCACGGGCGCACGACCGGAGCGACACTATGCCAGTAATACAACAATAGACCTAAAAAAACAGCCTAAATCACCTAAAAAGCAAAAAGGTACATGAAGGTTTAAAGAAAATAGTTATTAAAAAAAGTGTTGCGCAATATGGTAAAATTTCTAAGTTTCGTCAATACGAATTTTAAATGCTCATTAAATGTTATTATCAGAACTTTTAAAATGATCTAAAACGCGAAAAAATCAAATATTACACGAAGAAAAATTGTAGTCGATTTAAATTATTTACTTAATAATTATTTTATTGATATTCTTGTTAACAGTTCGTGCATTTAATATTTACATAACGTCGTATAATAATAAATAATTGGAAAACGAGAGCTCTAAATTTGGTACTTTAACTTTTCTGAACTGTAGCTTATGAGGATGGCTTTTTCACCAAATTTCAACTTGTCGGTTTAGCGCAGTGGTTAGTACTCCCGACTGCTAGGCGATAAATTGAGTATAGATACGTAGGTTCGATCCCCCTCAGCTATAGAAATTTTATTTGTAATATAATGTTTAAAAATGTAATATAGTTATTCATTCTAAGCAGTGCTATGAACATGTTTTGACAAAATACTCACAGTTAATTATTATGTTTTATTATTATTTTTTAAATACCTTTTTTGTTATATCTTTATATTGTAGAAATAAGGGGTGTTACAATTAAACAAATAGTTTAAAAGTTATATTTTTGTGATTATAAAATATTCGGATGATTTGCAGTCGTATGATGATGAATGGATGGTCTCTAAAACAATTCAATAATTTTTTATAATTTTTATGATTAACTCTGGCATTTTCGTACGCCAGCGGTTTGTCAGTACTGTCCCAGTACTGGCAGTCAGTACTACGCGAGTGCTGTCAAGCCAGTACCGCCAAGCTTTACAATCCAGTATTAGCACAGTACTGGCCCAGTGCAGCCAGCCAGTATTGGAACTCCGGCAGGCTGTACTGGACCAATACTGGGCCGGTAGTGTATTTCTACCTGGTATACTGCGCGCGAGTCGACCGGTACCTCCCGAAGTGTCGCGTAAGACAATCCAAAACCTAATGCGCAGACGTTGCCGCGTCATACTGGGCTCGTTTCGAGCTGCAGCTCCCGAAACGGCGTGAAAGACAGGCTAAAATCAAATGCACAAGATGCGACGACGTCATATTGCGCGAGTGCATACGTTTCCCAAAGCGGTGCACAAGACAGGCCACAATCTGATGCTCAAGATGCCACAGGGTCATTCTGCGCGCGAGTCGCGCCACAGCTCGCAACGCAGCGCGCAAGAAAGGCCATAGCCTGATGCGCAAGACGCTACAAAGTCCTTCCGCGTGCGAGTCGAGCATAAGCTCCTGATCATAGGGATTTAATTCCGAATCTTCGTTAGCTTTTTCGTTTATCCCTTGGCGATGTCTGGTTGGGTGCGGCGGTGAAAGTGCGGAGGCACAACGCCGTGCGCGTCTTCTGAGTGGACTGCTGGTTTCGGATTCGGGCTTGTTGTCGTAGTCGAAAGCACTAGGAGTCATCCGCGAGGATGTGGCAAACTGGTGTTTAAGCTTGGCATTGAATGTATTGCTCGAAGGACCAATGTTCGGTTTAAGTTTTGGACCAATTGTAACTCTGTTGCAACTTGAGAAGACACTTTATTACCGTCTTGTTAGTTCAGACGATACAAGCGTACAGAGATATACTTACTCCCACCAGGAGAAAGCGCGCACGGTCCGAAAGTGAAAATATATGTGCGATGGCCGAGAGTGCGTGATGGACGACAAACAGCGGATATGAGCGTATGCGAATATTCGAACCCAATATTATTTATATCTACCATCCGGCCAATTTCGAAGGTTTTGCAAACTAGAAAATAAACGAAGATATGAAATAAAATCAAATGTTTTGTTACAAGCATACTACTGCTAACACACTTCTATCAACTTCGTTTCTTACCTTCGTTGATTTATTCCATACATTAATCAATACAATTATTTTGAAATAGAAAAAATATATATAATTAGAAAAAACGATTAAAAAACTAAAGATTATTTTTTTTTAATTGAGATAGCGAAGAAAGTCGTTAAAGGATGTAATAGTTTTAGATAACCTTTTTAATTTAAATTCAGATTCATTTACCGTTTTAAAGACAATATATTTTTACCTTTCGATGTGACTACATTTTTTTTTGTTTGAACATCTGATGAAGTTGATTTAGGTGCTTTAAAATGAGTTACTATCGAAGGATCATTAGATTGGTTTGCGAGTAATATATTGAATTTTCAAGCAAATTGGGTGCAATCTAATTCACATAGAGAGTGCTCAGATTTCCTTCATTTTGAGAGGAGTGCTGAGATTTCCAGAACTTCGCATGAACGGGACTCTGCAGGAAAAATCAGACTCGACTAAGATTGGCGTTGTTTGGATGGAGTCGGTTGTCAGTTCGACTTACTGAGACAGTGTGCAGCACGAAATAGTAAATGCTTCGTGGAGTGAATCCTCCATGCTTAGAGAAAGATTTCCAAGATTCCTAAGAGAAGCAAGAGCTCCTCAAAGAGTTCTCTTCAGACTTCTAGCGCGGCAATCTGAGACTTCTCGGTGACTGTTCCTCGCTTTCCTGTAAACTTGCAAGCACTCATTCATTTAAGAATCTCAGCACTAACCCATCCATCTTTAAAGAAAGTTAGAATTATGTAATATTTGGACAAAGACAAGGGCGATGAAATAAACAATCGGCAGCGTCTAAAAGGTTCTTGGAAATCTGTCGATGTTTTCTTCGTCGGGGGTTGATGTATTATAGGTATACCCATTCGGCACACGCTTAATTTAATGGGTAATTTAAACTTTGAGCTGTCGAATTCCGATAAGCATTTCACAGAAAATTATGCGAAGGAATACAAAAAACGCGAAAAACTTTAAACAGCAGATTGTCTCGTTTGAAAAGCTCGTCGATTCTGGAATTTGGTGTCGTTGCATCAGAAAACCTGACTGGCACACACGTAATTTGGGAAATCTGGTAACTTTTTCACGACAGTCGGTTTAGTAATTAATGCAGAAAATACTATAAAATAGAGGTTTATATGACCGGCAGATGAGAGTTAGGTTCTCTTTAATTTCGTCGGGACTTTTACAAAGAGTTCAGTTATTTTATTATTTTCTCTTTCTCATTAACTAATGTTGAGGTTACCTAAAACACCTTACATTTTTCGATAAGTAAATTATATACTACTTTTATGATGATTATTTATTTTGCTTTGATGATTAAATTATTGTTTCATATGTAAATCTTTTCACTTGTAAGCAAAAGAAATTGATTTAAGTAACTCAGAACCATTTCCCAAATTAGTTTTATATTTAGAGATTCCGTTTTAAATTAGTAGGTTTGTTACCTTTTCTCTCTATCTCTCTCTATAAGCAAAATTTTCATGAACTCTCTTTCTCTGATTCCTTTTATTTTTATGATTCCAATTAAGCATGTAACCATGTTTAATTCTGTGTTTGGAAATGACCTATTGATATCTAGGACTTCCATGAAAATTATTTCGATGTTCATCTGTCCTTAATCGAAGTGCTCTACGTATTTGCCATCTCAGTAAATAAAAAAAGCTTCAAAATAGTTAAACGTAATTGGAATCTGGAATTCATTTTGTATCCGGTTTCTGAGCCCTCTTTCCTGGGTTTGAAAGGTATAGTTTAATCAAAATTTGGATCCCTATCTCACGAAGTACTACAAGTAGACCGCACGCCTATGGCGGGGATGGTGGAAAAAAGCCCACAATCGTAATCGTTTGCAATTGCAAACTGTTTGTGTTCAGTGAAAAAATAATTGTTGCGTAAAGTGTAAGTGCTAAAAACCTATATAATAAGTGATAGAATAATTTCGCGTTGTTTGTTACGGGCTGTGATTCAAGTAGTAAGGCACAGAAAGAGAGATATGTACAAAAACTTAGTTTGTTTAAACTAAGTGCGGTAAGTACAGCAAAAAATGTAACAAAAATGCAATTTTTAAATACAGCATACTAATACATTACTATAAAGTATTGGTGTGGATGGATTTTTTATAGAATTAATTTATTAAAAGTTTCTTTTTTAAAGAAGCAAACTTTATTGTTTCGCTATATTTGTAAATAACATTCCAAGCCATACGTATGTAAGTCTCAGATTAAGTGGCATTTAAAATTTCTGAGCATTGACAGGGTCAAAAAACTGTTTCAAAGAGAAATGAAAGCGCCCGATTGAAACTTTTAAAACTATTTTCAATTTAAAAATAAAACTGTTCTTATATAAATTCTTCTAATTATAAATTAAATATTCAAAAATGATTAAATAATTCAAAATAATTTTAAACAATTCAAACGAAATTTCGATGCAGATTCCACGGCCTGATTTAATACCATATATTATATTATTAATATAAATGTTATTCACGTGGCGGATCTTTGTATAGGAAATGTTGCAGAGATGGTCAGATGCCATTGGCAGAAGTGATAGAGAATTGAGTAGAAAAAATGATATATGTGTGTTGTAGTTGCGCGAGGACGAAATTATAAAAGAATTTATTACTAAATTGCCGGATGGAACTGTTAATAAAATAAAAGGAGACAAAGCTATTCTTAAGAAAAGCGCTATGCCGTCTTTATTTTTAACCGCATCAAAGAAATGTAGTTGTAATGTCTTCAGGTGTCCTGGCGGATCTGAATGTCGATCACCAGATGAACATCAGGAAATTTTGAAAGAGAGATTGGCCAAGTTACATGAGGGGTTTAGAATCCCGAATGGTTTCGAAGGTATTGCTAAAAATTATAAGGATAATTGATTACATTCCGAATTCTGGTCGGTACAAAAATATCCAGAATATATCGTCTGGATGTGTCTGGCAAACGACGAAAAGTTCTCGTGCAGAAGGGTTGTATCATATCATGGTGTGAACGTTCGAGTAGGTATTTGAAAAAAGTATCTGAATAATAAATGTTTCAATATGGGAAAGCATTGTAAATTTTTGTTTAAGTTTTCTTAGGTGAAACTGAAATCAAAGTCTCTCAGCAAGTTTCTCATATAACAGAGATAATTTTGGGACTGGAGATTGTATCCATCTGTTGGAGCAGATTCTAAAAGGTTTATAACGTAATTAATTGTATGCGGAAAGTTTGAAAAATATGAAATTGTATTTATATATTTTTTCACTCCCTTAGGCCTATCGAGTGTGAAGGGTATGTTTTACTTAAAGATAAAAGTGTAGGTGGTCCACAACGTGATCTTTGTTCTTCGTGTAAGAGAATTCGAGGGAACATCAGGAATCAAAGTCAGAGGCATGAGATACATCCAAACAACTTACGGATTTCAACCTTATATTTTTGAAAGTTTAGAAATCAAAACAGCTTTCATGTTTTCGGCAAAGATGACGAGGTGTATTTCTTTTATCATACTTTGCTTCCTCATTCATTCTCTCGTTATCGAATGCCATATATTGCTAAAAAATATTAAACTAAATGATATGTTACAGGAATATTTGTAATCGACAAAATATAATTGTCCGAAATTTTAGCTTTTATTAGACTTAATTTAAAAGTGGAAGGATTCACAGATTAAGGCAAATAGACACCAGAAACTGAAAAAAGACAAATAGGTGACCATGCTCTGGTGATAATATTTCAGCCATTTATGGGGAAGATAGTCCAAACCATCAGTTGCTTTTTGAGCTGAGGCTGTTTAGGTCACTACCTCTAGTTAAACATTCTGTATTATATAATCGTAAAATTTGTTTGTCACAAATCTCAAATTTGTACTCACCTATACATTTCAGTTTACTGCAGGCTAAAAAATTGCAATTCTTTTGAAATGTTTTAAATTCCTATCAATTACTTACAGTTCTTTGAAGTTCCTGGTGAAGTTTTAAAAATTTCCTGCAATATTTTTAATTCTTTGGTATTCCTTTCAATTAGTCAAATGAGTTGAAAATTCCTTAAAATCTTTTTAAATTTCTTAAAATATTTCAAATACTTTGAAATCTTTTGACATGTGTATTGCTCTTCAAAATTTCTTTCAATTTTTAAAAATATAGCAACATTTTTGAAAGACTATAAGATCTCTTTAAATGCTTTAAATCAAATATAAATTCTTTATAATATTTAACAATATCCCAGAATCTGTAAAGTCCTTCAAAATAAGAACTAAAGCCTTTTGCAAAATTGTGACTAGTCTAAATAAAGCGATGAATAGTTGAATAGCTTGGAACGTATGTATCATTTCACTAATTTCAAACAAATGTATTTAACAAATATTATATTGCTTTTATGTACATTATACAGGTTATAAAGGATTTTATTGCATACCATAAGAAATAGGAAGAAATAGCAAAAGAAAATAACTACGACGTTCTAACTGAAAACTGCTGCTATAGATTGAAAATTTAATTACAAGCGGCGTTGGAAATTTTCTAATTTCTCGTTGCCAAGCGTGGATGCATATACGTTATGACAGGTCGTTTTAATCAAGATTGTGTAGAGGTAAACTTTCATTAACAATTGTGGGTGGCCGCTGACTTAATATACAGTTTAATTTTTATTACATAAAATAACCAAATTTTCAGCCTTAAGAGTTCGAAATAGTTAATTTCAATGATCGCGAAATGTTGGGGGAATCAGATTTGAATATAAAATTATTGAATTAAGAAACTTTGAAACTTTACCTTTAAAAGTTTTAAATTCAAGAGTTCCAATTTGAGTGCTTTCATTTGCAGCTCAGTTTTTATTAATTCAAATGGAAGAATTGTTAAGTTTAGAGTTTGATTTTTTAAATTTCATTGACCCTGAAAAATTTTTGCGAACCGGGAAAATTAAAACGGCTACATTGATATTTTTTTGACCTTGAAAATTAACAAAAAAATAGACCTCCAATTAAAGGGCCATCCTCCACTTGCTGTTAAAAACTATTTCCTTACTTAAGTTAGTGACCTTCTGTCCTAGAGATACTTTGGCATGGTGCGTGAGTCTTGTGGTGCAAATGACCATCCAGATTTAGGTTTATTTATCCAAATGTATAAACTGGTGTTGACGTACTCACTCATCAAGCTACCCAAGGAAAGCAATGTTGAAAGCAGTGAGATTTTGGATTCATTACTGAACCTGAAAGACGTCCAAGACACGAGTGAGAGACAAGAACACTAGGAAGGTATAGTTGACATTATTTCGGACAAAGGTAGTGTATCGCATCTACTATGCGAGGCATCGCACTTATTGATCGATCATGATTATTCTATGTTTCAAACATCTGAATACGCTCTCAGCTATATTTCGGGATATTTCAGCAGAAAGGGATCGTGGTTCGCAAAGTACCTGGATAATAAGAAACGTTTTGCGTGCGCAGATTGTAAAGCAAACTTAGTTTCATCGCAAAATGATGTACTACCAGGCAAACTGTGCAAAGGGATGAAGTGAATGGCAATAAACTTTTCGAAATCACCAGATCGTTTGAAGAGCTCTGTCCCATACTCTTCGTAGGATGCAATGAATACGCTTCTTTACTTACGCGACGTATTCTAGTGTTTTACTTGTCTATGAGAATGTTCTTCATTTGTAAACAATACAATAAAAATAACAACAAAGTAAGAGAGTAAAGTCGAGAAAAGAGAAAGACCGCTAAATTGACTTGCGAACCTAATCAGGAGGTTCCTTTCGTGGATACCTCCAGAAACAATTGCTGTGATAGCTGAAATGCAGCACTGTTTAAGAAAAAGAAACCACGAAAAAGAAGAAAGTTTGTTACAATATCGAAAAACAAAGGAAGCGAGAATAATGCTGTCTACGCATCCAACACAAAACAAGTTGCTTTTCGAAACGTCCAGCTATTTCCGCCAAAGACTTAATACACGAGAAGAAGGTACGATTCGTATTCGCAAATTTGACAAACAATGAAAACTTCAATTAAAGAAAAAAATAATGAATTTAATGGTGCCAACAAAATTTTCAATTGGCTCACACTACTCGCGTAGTAGAAAATAATATCTATTCAATTTCGTTGACAGTTTGCAGAAGACCGACAGGTTCTTTAACACTTATCGTCCTTATGAATTGGGAAAGGGGATCAATTTTCTCATTAATAATCATTTTGTCACCCAAATCCTTTAGCACTACGACCCTTTTTTTGACAGTTGCATTAGCATAAAACTCGACTTTTACGAACCCAAAAAAGTCATCACCTCCTTTGATGTAACACCGTCTGTCAGAAGGAAATTTTGTTTACTCTTCATTGTTGTGATACATTTTGAAAGTAAATGCTTCTTTTGCATATTCTATTCTTCTTCGTTGACTTTATTTCGCACTTCACTTAACAATAGACAACGTATCAAAAAATAGCAAGCTTAATCTGAAACATTAATTTTACGTTTCGTGTTTCACCCCGACCAATAGAATTTTTAAAGATAAAAAATGGCAAAAACTTGTTCTTTACAGTTCTTGCAATCTTATTTTTGGATACGTTTGTAGCAATAACACGTTATAATAAACCGAAATCATTTCACGCCATTCAAATTAACCGTTACACTTTCTAGTTATTATATTTTCACGGAAGGGGCGCTCTAATCTGGGAAGGCATGAAAATCCGAGGACACGTGATCGCAAACTGGCGTTGGGCGAAACACATGGCTTGCGGTCTCCTTGAAGTACTTCGTGCCCTCTTTTCTTCTTCCTATTAGCTATATTATAAAAACTGTTGTGCACAAGTAGCACTAAAGTGAAAGTTACAATTCATGTAAGCGGTGGGAATCCGCAATGGCATGTTGAGTGAAAGAAGGCCAATAAACAATCAAAAAATGTTATACAGGATTCAATACTGACATATATGGTCTAATTTATTATTAGTAAATAGACAGACGACACTTCGCGTTTTTCTGGTTTGCTGCTATTCACGAATTCACCATTGCAGATTGGCGTCCGCAACATTGCTTTAAATACGAAAAGACTGGCTTTTATTTCAAATTTAGGATTAAAATTTTTTTAAATAAACTTCGAATTCGAAAGTATTTTTAATAAACATCAGGCGTTTCTATTTCTGAAATTAGTCCGCACTAATATTCAACAAAATAAAAGAACAAATGTACAAAACAATTTTAGATACAGCAGATCCAAAACTGTTTTTCCTTTCTTCAACCGTTTTAATTTTCAATCAGTATTTCAGCTAAATTCAGCAAATATTCGGTCTTACGGTCAATAATAAAGTGAAAATAAAAACATCCGAAATAACATGTGAAAAACATATTTATTTCTTTAAAAAAAATCCTCAACGTTTCGACCAACACTGCGGGTCTTCATCAAGATTCGATATACAAATCTATAATTTAATAAAAAACTGTATGAGCGTAAACGTTTCAATAATTAGTGTCGCAAAAAGGATATCAATATGAACAAAATAAAAAAATTATTATATTGAAACATACCTGAGTCAAAAAACAATGTGATATTTTTAAAAAACAAACAGCTTCATTTAAAAATTTGGTTTTTTAAATTTTTTAACAGAATAAAATTTCTATTGATTGGAGCCTCAAAGATATTGGAGAGGCTCCAATAATTTATGAAAAATGTCACATAATTAAAACGATTTTTACAGACGGACGATACAAGACTAACTGTCATGAAAAGTCGTAATTGCAGAGGTGACAAATATTAATAAACCTCTGATGAAAAGGCGCCCCAAAGCTTGAGAATATAAGATTGAATAAATTAGGTTGATTTAAATTAGAAGAATCTAAACAGAGGGGGGAAGGGGTTAATGCATGATGCTTTGATAAATTTGGCTTATATTTAATATTTCAGTTTTTAAATTTATTGAAGTGTTGATATATTTATTAATAAAATTTGATTCCATGATACGTCTTTTAAAAGTATTATTTTCGCTGGCCAAGATTTTAATATTGGCAAAATCAAAAGCATGACTAAATTTCCACGAATGTTGTGACAAACCTGTGTTCAAATTGCCAATTCTACAATCTCTTTTATGTTCGTAAATTCTACTTTTCAATCTCCTCCCAGTTTCACCTATGTAATGTTTTTGACAACCATTGCATTTTATTAAATAAAACACATTAGACAGATTTTCAATTGTTTGAGAATCCTTTTTGTTACTCAACAATTTTTCTAAAGTATTGTTATTTTACAAATAAACGTTAATATTAAAATTTTTTAAGGATCTCCGTAATGTTTCAGAAAGGCCTTGAACATATGGTAACGTAACTTTCAGATCAGTTTTTTTTGTAATTTTCTAACCATTTCTTTTTCTTCTCTTCTATAATGGAAGTGTTGTATATTTCATTAATACGTTCTTTGATGACATTTTCTATTAACAGCAAGGTATAATTGTTTAATTGTAAGGTAATTTTCAATTGGTCTAAATTATCTTTTCTATATTTTAATCACTTAATTTTATGCATCTGTCCACTAAACCTTTAATCAACCCTATTTTTTGACTGAACAAATGATGGGATTCATAATTTAAGTAACAACCTGACCAAGATGGTTTCTTATTCGTGATTAAATTTCCACTAGGTATTCTTTGAATTTCCAAATCTAAGAAACTTAAGATGTTGTTTTTTTCTTTTTCAAGAGTAAATTGAATGTTTTCATCGATGCTATTAAATATATTTAAAAGCTCTATAATTTTGTTAGTTGGAACGATTGTTTAAATGTCATCTACGTAACGTTTATATAAAATTGGTTTGAATGATAACAAAGCCACACAAAAAAAACAAGTGTGCGGATCTGGTAACAAGACACACGTATTCCTATGTATTTTGGGGCGCTCAATTCAAATTCGGTATCAAAAATCACCCATCACGTTATGGTTGAGCCATAAGCTCAAAAAATGACGAAAAATCATGCACTGAGCCAAATAAATTTTAAAATAATGCCAGTCATGCAAGTTTTCACTTCAAAAACATGTCGACAACTGTGAAGGATCAACCATGGCCTGATATCAACTCATTTAACATAACTTTACCCAACAGAACCTGACCTCACTTAACCTGAATTAACAGAAATTTATTGAACTACACGTAAAGCTCTGGAAGCATATTTTCCCAGTAGCAAATGTGTGCTACATCGAATGGGTCAACTCGAGCCTAACATAGAAATAGATTTATTTCTAGGTTCTAGCCTAATCTAACCTAACCTCACGAAACACAATTAAACTGATTGTGTTGTCACGTTGTGTTTGCGGTACCGTTTCATTCATCTTCGGCTTAACCTACACAGAGGTTTAACCTATCCTAACCTAACAAAAGCTGACCTAACCTAACCGATTACGCTGGCAACCCTGTTCTTGCGGACTTTCATATTTTGACATTAATGGCGGTAAATGTCTGGAGTTTCGTAACCGCTTGTTGCTAGCATTATTCGCATGTGTCTGTAACCAGGGCACTTCCACGTGGTGACGGTGGGCAAGAACTAGGGGAACGTTTTCATCAAGACATAAAAGTGATGGAACAACGATATCAGGGTAGATGGGACGAGGTCATGATGGTTGATTTTTGCTGGATGTTGAAAAGGGAAACTAACGTATGTCTCAAACGTAAGCGTAACCCTTTGCATCGTTCCTTCGAAGAAAAAAGGACACGTTATAGCAGGCAGAAAATAGAGTGAAGTAGGTCTATAAATCAATCTAATTACTATAAAAAGCAAGATAAAATGTAAACACGAAATATAGTATAAATATATCCCTTAAGTCTAAGAAAAGCGGAGAGGAAAAAATTTTGAGTTTAACTCATATTCATTTGCATGTTTAAGTTACAGTTCTACATTTTATTTGATACAAACATTGTCAGGTTAATTGAAATGGGGTCAATTCTACTTGTAGTTCTAAGTTCCTTCAAATGAGTAATGTGCGTCTAAATTTTTAACCACCGGTAGTACAATGAAATGAATTTTATTGTGTTACAACGGGAACTCTTACTGGGCAGTCTGATAAGTGCCTGAAAATTCTAAGTGATGGCATTAGTATTCACTAATGTGAACCATTTTCGTCGAGCTTGATCCTTCAAATGACGCCTGTCAAAACTTCAGCCATTTATGCTTACGCATTTACAAGTTACAGCACTGTGAAGCGACTAACCTCCGAGTTTTTTTTTTTAATATGGAAAAATCTGAGTTTCGAGTTTTGATCAAACATTAGTATCTTCGCAAGAAAACGATATCCGAGACCAAGGCCAAGCTGGATAAGTATTATCCGGACTCTGCACCGTCGATTGGAACGATTCATAAGTGGTTTACCGAGTTTCGTTGTGGCCGTACGAGCACAGTTGATGCTGAACGATCTGGGCGCCCAAAAGAGGTCACTACACCAGAAAATGTCGAAAAAATCCATGATATGATGTTGAATGATCCCAAAGTGAAATTGAGAGAGGTAGCTAATGCTGTAGGCATATCATTGGAACGTGTGGGCAATATCGTGCATTCAGTTTTGGGCATGAAGAAGCTCTGCGCGCGATGGGTGCCGCGTTTCCTTACAGTGGACCAAAAACGAATTCGTGTGACAACTTTCCAGCAGAATTTAGCATTATTCTGGCGTAAGCCGACCGAGATTTGCACTGATTCATAACCATGGATAAAACCTGGATCCACTACTACACTCCTGAGTCAACGCAACAGGCAAAACAGTGGGTTTCACCGGGCCATAGTGCTACGAAGCGTCCAAAAACGCAACAATGGGTCGGAAAGGTTATGGCCTTCGTATTTTGGGATGCACATGGCATAATATTCGTGGTCTATCTTCAAAAAGGTAAAAATATAATCGGAGCATACTATTTATCATTATTGGACCGATTGAAAATCGAAATCGTCGAAAAACGACCGCATTTGAAGAAGAAAAAACCGCTTTATCATCACGACAATGCGCCTGTTCATTCATGCTTAGTTACACAAGCAAAATTGCATGAAAACGGCTTCGAATTGGTTCCTCAGCCACCGTACTCATCAGACCTGCCCCCAGCGACTATTACTTGTTCCCTAACCTGAAGAGATGGCTTACCGGTAAGCGTTTTTACTCAAATGAGGAGCTCATAGCTGAAACTGAAGCGTATTTTGAGACCTTCCGATCGAGTACTTTTCGGACGGTATCAAAAAGTTAGAAAATCGTTGGACTCGCTGTATCGACCTAAAAGGAGAGTATGTTGAAAAATGAAACCGACTTTGGCCAAAAAAAAGTCTCCGTGTTTCATTTTTCAGGGACTTATCAGACAGCCTAGTAAGTTAAGTTGTGTTGTGTAAAGCAAAATTTCGTTAGGTTCTGTTAAGTTAGATTCATTTGTAGGTTAAGATCGGGTTGACCTATTAAATATAGCACACATTTAAGACTGAGAATCGTGCGCTTACATAGCTACACGTGTGGTTGAATTTCATTCGGCTAGGTTAGGTTAGGTCAGGTTTTGTTCGGTTAGGATAGGTTAAACCTCTATGTAGATTAAGCCGAAGCTGAATGATACGGTACCGCAAACATAGCGGGACAACACAATGAGTTTAATTGTGTTATGTGAAGTTAGGTTAGGTTAGGTTAGGTTTTTTTGGGTTAGGATAGGTTTGACCTCTTTGCAGGTTAAGCCCAAGCTGATTCAAACGGTACCGCAAACACAACGGGACAGCACAATCAGTTTAATTGTGTTTCTTGAGGTTAGGTTAGGCTAGGTTCGATTTATTTCTAGGTTAGGCTTGAGTTGACCCATTCGATGTAGCACACATTTGCTACTGGAAAAAAATGCTTCCAGAGCTTTACGTATAGTTCAATAAATTTCTGTTAATTCAGGTTAGGCGAGGTCAGGATCTGTTTGGTAAGGTTATGTTAAATAAGTTGATATCAGGCAAGGGTTGATCCTTCACAGTTGTCGACATGTTTTTGAAGAGAAAATTTGCATGACTGGCATCATTTTGAAATTTATTTGCCTCAGTGCATGTTTTTTCGTCATTTTTTGAGGTTATGGATCAAACATGACGTGATGGGTGATTTTTGATACCGAATTTGAATTCAGAGCCCTAAAATCCATAGGAATACGTATGTCTTGTTACCAGATCCGCACAATTGTCTTTTTGTGTGGCTGTGTAATCTAGATAAGGCTCTTTTTTCAATATCTTCCATAACGTAATATCTCTTCAATAATCAATATCTTCCTAACCAGGTACAAAAACCAGGTCAAACCTGGAGATTCAGTGTTTGATAATATATCTCTGGATTTAGCTTTAGATTGTGTAGAAGAAAAATTGAATTTATATGAAAACTTAACAAAAATTTCAAAAAATATATTTTTAATTGCTGTTAGAACTGTTTTTAATAATACAGTGTTTTCTTTTAATAATAAATTTTATAAACAGTTATCAGGATGTCTAACGGGATCTTCATTACCTCCCATAATTTCAATTTTGGTTATGTAAGATATTGAAAAAAGAGCCTTATCTAGATTATCATTCAAACCAATTTTATATAAACGTTACGTAGATGACATTTTAACAATCTTTCCAACTAACGACATTTTTGAGCTTTTAAATATATTTAATAGCATCGATAAAAACATTCAATTTACTCTTGAAAAAGAAAAAAAACAACATCTTAAGTTTCTTAGATTTGGAAATTCAACGAATACCTAGTGGAAATTTAATCACGAATAAGAAACCATCTTGGTCAGGTTGTTACTTAAATTATGAATCCCATCATTTGTTCAGTCAAAAAATAGGGTTGATTAAAGGTTCAGTCGACAGATGCATAAAATTAAGTGATGTAAAATATTGAAGAGATAATTTAGACCAATTAAAAACTAACCTTAAAATTAAACAATTATCCCTTGCTGTTAATAGAAAATTTCATCAAAGAACGTATTAATGAAATATACAACAGTTCCATTATAGAAAAGAAGAAAAAGAAATGGTTAGAAAATTACAAAAAAACTTATATAAACGTTACGTTAGCATATGTTCAAGGCCTTTCTGAAAGATTACGGAGATCCTTAAAAAAATTTAATATTAACGTTTATTTATAAAATAACAATACTTTAGAAAAATTGTTGAGTAACAAAAAAGATTCGGAAACAATAGAAAATCTATCTAATGTGGTTTATTTAATAAAATACAATGGTTGTCAAAAACACTATATAGGTGAAACTGGCAGGAGATTGAAAAGTAGAATTTACGAAAATAAAAGAGATTGTAGAATCGGCAATTTGAGCACAGGTTTGTCACAACATTCGTGGAAATTCAGTCATGCTTTTGATTTTTCTAATATTAAAATTTTGGCCACAGAAAATAATACTTTTAAAAGACGTATCATTGAATCAATTTTTAATGATAAATATATCAACACTTCAATAAATTTCAAAACTGAAATATTAAATTATAGATTTGTATATCGACTCTTGATGAAGACTCGGAGTGTTGGTCGAAACGTTGAGGGTTTTTTTAAAAGAAATAAATATGTTTTTCACATGTTATTTCGGATGCTTTTATTTTCACTTTATCATTGACCGTAAGACCGAATATTTGCTGAATTTAGCTGAAATACTGATTGAAAATAAAAGAAACCAATATTTAAAAAAAAAACCGTCATGTATTAAAGAATTCTACAAGGCAACATTAAAAACAACAATTCTACTAAACATTTCTCAAGGTCATAATGATTAATGAAAGGAAGTTGCTTGCATTGTTCGATATTTTTTAATTAAAAATTGTATTTTACAATGTGACGGATCTATCTGTTTGATTTTTATACCTTCTGCTTTATACTAAATTAAGTGTTTAGGAAGAAAACTAAATTTTCTTCCTGAGCAATTATATTTGCTCAGGATATATTTAAACAGTTAATGAGTATCCAGGATAGTATGTTTAAGGGGGGTTCCTAATTTGTTGGGCCGAAATCCGTCTATTTTTTTGGGAATATTTTTTGAGGGAAGTAAAAAAGATAAAAGACTGAAATTTTCCAAAATTGTTTGTCCATGTTTATTGTAGTAGATCAAAATTTTTTGGGTTGTTACAACAAAACGGGGAGGGGGGGGGGGCACTGATCAATGGCGGGTGGTCGGCGGCGACTTGTTCCGCTGGTGGAAGATGTGTCCGCCGTAGAAAAAATATGAAACAAAAAATCATAATATTTTCTTAATCTGTACACTATAGCGCACAAAGTAGACTAGAATGAAGAAAAAAAAATAAAAATGAGGAAGTTATGAGATTTTGAAAAAAAATGGATTTCTTCAAGTTTTTTTTTGTTACTAATTATTTTTTTAAACAAACAATTTTTAATATTTTTTAAAGATTGTAGTCTACTTTGTGCGGAAAACTTCTGAGAACATGTCAAGAAAGTTATATAGCGATTGCTCAATTTTTGCGCCTTGTGGGACTTCCACCAACACGGAAAAGGTGGTTTTGAGAAAAACGCGTTCAAAGTTTTTCATAAAAAACGCAAAAAATTATGTTGAACTTTTGCGCTCTAATTACACTTATTCATCATTTCGTATGTTTTCGGTGGCGCTGATTTCAAATCTGCCATCAAATTTGCAAAATTCATTTGTTAAAACAATTGTTATAAACAATTTTTTAAAAACAAAATTCCATTTTTAAATGATACACATGCTTTCCATGGCCTTCGATATCACTGATTTAAAATCTGATACTATTTTTGCAATAAAAAATTATTTAAACAATTTATTTAATAAAAACTATTGCAAAATTACTTTTTTCCAAGATGCAAATGATTTTCATAGTTAAAGCGGTCAGAAATCACGAATTTGACATCAGATTCACAACAATAATTTGTTTAAACAAAGTTCAGAAAATGTGATCAATTTTTATAAACAATTTTTTAAAACAAATTACAATTTTTTAATGATGCATATGCTTTCCATAGCTTTTGATATCACTGATTTCAAATCTGGTACTATTTTTGCAATCAAAAAATTATTTAAACAATTTATTGGATAAAAACTATTGCAAAATGACTTTTTTTCAAGATGCATATGATTTTCATAGTTAAAGCAGTCAGAAATCACGAACTTGACATCAGATTTACAACAATCATTTGTTCAAATAAAGTTCAGATAATGAAAGTACTTACGCCTAGTCAGCTATGCCAGGTCCATACAAGCCACCTTCCGCATTCACGTGAAAAACAAGCCTAAAGTCGGAATTGGTTACGCCGCCGCAGAGTACCCGTCCGCTGCAGCCCAGCTTGTTTGACACCGTTCCATTCAACGGCCCATAACTTTCGAAATTTTTGATATTTTGACTTGAAATTTTCCAGATATATTTTTGAAACTTATATCTATCCGAAAATGCAAAAAGAAAAAAAAAAAAATTTTTTGACCCAACAAAGTAGGAACCCCCCTCACGTGTCATCACTCCGCTTACACTTTTTGTCACATCCTCCCTAACAATTTCTTGGAAAACAAGCCTATTCTGGCATACAATTTCGACCCCTTCAAATCCGTTGCTATCAACTTTTTTATATCCTTTCTTCGTGTAAGGCACTGCTGTATAATGTTTTCTCCTCCCGTCTTCCGAAAAAACTAATTGTCGTATCTTTTATAATGGTATACTTTTTAAAACTCCTAAACACTTTCTCATTATTAATTTTTCGTATATTTGAAATTATAAACCTTCGTTTTCTTTTTAAAGATTCATATGCTATGAGGAGACCCCCTGCACCAGAATATTATTCGACTTTTGAATATGAGAACCACAGTGTAAGTATGTGGCTTACTATGAGTGGAATGCCGACCAGGATTAAGCTGACTTACGATAATATGAGAATAACTGAAGAATTTCGAAACACATACATTGTTGAAAAATACTTGGAATTTAAAAATGGTATATTTTTTGTTGTGAGCACGATGGAATCTGATGGGCATAAATTTATTGCAAGAATTGACAATGCACGAGAATTTAACGTGCAAGGATGTAAGTATTTTTGAAGCTGAAAAGAAATTTCAACTTTGGCTACATCTCGGTAGAGCCGCAATGAGCCATTTTTACGGCCAGTGCAATTTGAGGCAGACAAATATTTTTAAATTTCCATGGCTGAAATGGCAGGCCTCGGCCTCGTTTAATAAATTAAAAATACATTGCCTCATTATTTGCAATAATTTTGAAAAATAGGAAATAAATAGAAACATATAATTTTTCCCATATTAAATCAAGGTATTAACTATTCTTGTTATCGGAGATAAAATTTACATATCCCATACGATGTCCTGAAATTCGTTCTGATTTTTTTAGATAAATCGTACAATTTTTTCAATCCGTTCGAATCCTCTCAGATAACCCCGCGATCTGTTGTCGAGGTTTTCCAAAATATCTTACAAAAGTCGTAAATATATATCAGAATTTAAAAATACGCCTTTGCTTAAATCAGTACAATACTAATAATGAATACAGAATAATGAGATAATTATACAGATCTTATAAGCAATCCCTTATTGATATTAGTAAGCCTTCCTACTACAGCTTGAGTTAAAACTTAAAACAAAATTAAAATTTTTTTAAAATTAATTAAAATGCCTTCAGAAGACATTTCTTAATACAACCTTAATGAGAACAACTATTTTTACAATCTACAAGTTCAACCCCTTACTGAGATTAGTAAGCCTATCTGATATTTTCCTAATTAAAGCTTTGAAGTGAATTATAAATTGATAAAAATTCATGACAATGTATCCAAAAAACATCCCTTGATACATCTAGAATAATAATAATAATAATATATAAGATATATTCTTAAAAGCGGCATATTACCCGAAATATTGTAAATTGGCTTCAAATCTTGATAGTCTTACAAAATGTATTCATTGTCGAAAAAATATTTGCAATTTATATCGGGAGCGTGCATTGATTTTTTAGAAGTTTCTTAGAGATGGCCGCATTTAGTGACAGTTAAATTGTTTTTAATTCAAATGACTGCTGCAAGTCATCGATTGCTTTTGCCAACTTACAGGCATAATACTCTATCGATTAAAATGTGTAAGTACTAGTTCCGAAAATTTGAATGATCCCAAAAAATGGGACGGTTCGTGGATAGTTTCAAAAGACAAGTCGTTTTTCCGACTTGTCATCAGTATCCTGATGAGTATTCTTCAAAATTCTTAACATATTTTAAAGTGTCTTGCAATTTTTCAGAAATACCCTAAAACCTTTAATATCGTATCAAATCAAATTAATTTGTGCAATCATATGTGCAACAGTCGGTGATTTTATTTCTTTAGTACTGAATTTTAATATTTACGTTAAACCTCTTTTTTAATTTTAAATATTTTTTTCTATTTTATAAAGTTCCAACGCCAGGTCCACCACCAGCTGGTCATACCAATATGTTCGGAAGAGAAATTAGCGTATACCGCGATGAACATACTCAGGATATAACCAGATTGAGATTTACAGATAGAAATATATGTCCAACTGAGGATACGTGTCGTGAGTACCAAATTACAATTGATACGCGTCCATTTGGTAGCACTGGTAAATACATAAGGTGTTACATATTAAAGAGCGGCTACTATATGGGAATTGAGTTTATATAAATTGAGTAATCATTGTTTATGTAAATAGAATTCACAATATATTTAATAAAAATATATAGTCGATTCATTCACTCAAATATAAACATAGTGCGTGTGACTGGATTTGAACTCAAGCTAGCGCTACAGGCAAGTAATGGCAAAACGCGGATATCACTAGCGTGCCTGACAGCGATTACTGTGTATTTTCAGGTTATGCAAAGCAATGTTTCTACCACGAAGTACACCAAACTCTCGCTTTCAGGTCAGTGTCGGGGTTTTCCTTCAAATAGGCTTGGACTCAATTCGGGGGGCTTAAAACGTAAACAGTCAGGACCGCCTTTTATGTTTCGAATTGGAATGCATGGTATTGCGCAATATACTTTACTCTGTACTCACACGTACGGCCCTTCCAAGACAATTTCTGCAACCGCATTCGCCCGGATCTACTGACAAACTACGTGAATCTTGAAAGGTCCACAGTGCGCAAATAGTGAGTCAAGTATATTGCGCGATAGCATGTATTCCAATTAGGCAGGGTTCAGACGGCCCTGATTGTTCACGTTTTGAGCCCCCCGAATTCAGTCCAAGGCTACACCAAACTCTAGCTTCCAGTCACCCAGTTCTCGACCTTCCCAGAACTGCTGGCTCACGCAGTTTCTCAGGGGAGTAGGGCGAAAGTGGTTGCGACCTCATATATTCATATATATATATATTTCAGTTCGGTTTTGATTCCTCTAGCCTAGCTTCTCGTGGGAACAACAATGACAACACCAAACATAGTTGTAGTAAGTGCGGTTCAAAACAACAAAACGCGCAGGGCTTCCGACAATAAGTCGGCCAACAATACCGATCAATCTAGAGCTTGGGGAGCCAATGAAAATGGATTCAATGCGATGGAGCGGCGGGATCTCGCGACCTTTGGGTGGACGGAGCGACTGAATCACGACTTGCTAGAGCGCTACGATGCGAGTTTGGCCCCGGAACGGGGTTACATGGCAGGGCTGCATGCTCTGTGGTGCGAGAAACACCCCTGCGAAACCATGCTGAACTACTCCGCGAAAGTGGCGATGTAAGCGTAACGCCTACACTACCACAGCTAGAACATGCCGGCAACAGAGAAAGAGAGGCGACACTAAGACCAACCGCGGGCAGGCATCCAATAGATAAAGAACGATGCTTTACGACCCGGAGAAACATCAACACTAAGGTTTCTCTCAAGCCTAATGATCTGGTTGAAATGGATGACGAGCTTCGTGGACATTTTTCCGGAGAATCCGACCTCTGGGCTATCAATCATTGTGTGTATGATGCAGCGAGAGCTTTGGCCGATGCGAACCGTAAAACAAAACCAACGGTTGATCACTACCGAGAAGGTGAAAAAAGTATTAAGAGGGATGCAGAACTATTCCGCACCGGGACCAGATTGTATCAAAACCTTCTATGCGAAGAAGTTTTCTTCCAGAGCGGTTGGTGGAAGGGCGCACAATACTCCTACCGAAAATAGGCAACTTAGCTGACCCGAAGAATTACAGGCCAATAACTTGTCTGAACACACTTTATAAGATATTCACAGCTAACCTAAATGATAGGATTGTTTGGGAAATTGAACATGTGTGGCAAGAAATGTATAAACAATGAGGCTCAAAGAAAGGCGCAGCCTGGATTGATTATCGGAAAGCTTTCGATTCAACCTCCTATAGACTTATCATCTGTTTTTTGGAAATCTGAAAGGTTCATCCGCAAATAGTTGGGTGCATAGAGAGATTGATGCCGCTTTGGAAAACCAGATTTACTATCTCATCTGGAAAAAATCGTGTGACAACTAACAAGGTCACCTTTCAGAGAGGTGTCTTTCAGGGCGACACCATGAGCCCACTCCTCTTTTGCCTTACATTATTACCACTATCTCTAGCACTCCGCCATTTCGACGGGTACTTGTGCGGAAAACCTGCAGATCGAAAGTACAAGGTCACTCATGTATTTTACATGCACGATCTTAAAATCTATGCTAAAAACAGAGAGCAACTGCATCTAGCTCTGGGGATTGTCGAACGATATACTAAGGAAATTGGAATGGAATTTGGGGTTGACAAATGCGCCAAGGTTTATTTGAAGCGAGGAAAACTTAATGGCATCCCTGAAGATCCTGAGCTCGTTGATAGAAGTGCCATACGACACCTTTGCGCTGGAGAGACTTATACATACCTGGCCGTGCCACAGAGCCACATTCAGGATGTGACATCTATGAAGGATATTCTCTGAAGCAGATACAAACGTCTCATCCGACAGATTTGGTCTTCCGAACTGTCGGCGAGGAACAAAGTATCTGCAACGAACATGCTCGTCGTCCCGGTACTACTCTATTCATTTGGAGTAGTTCCATGCACGAAGAACGAGCTCAGATCCCTTGATATCGGAACAAGGAAGGTTATGCACATGAACAAAAGCATTCATCTTAAGTCTTCCGTTCCGCGACTGTACATCTCACGCCGTGAAGGGGGTCGCGAAATATTGAGTCTGGAATGTCTTCACAGCAGGATTATTCTGGGTACAGCACATAGAGCTGCAAATGGAAGAGACCTTCTTCTTGAAATGGTCAGGAATCACGAAGAAGTGGGTAAAGGAGCGTTTCTGTACAAAGCAGCGGAGAAGGCTGCTGAAACACTCGGACTTGACTTCAGTATTAGAGGTGAGAAAAATGCATCAAATCTTATCTATCTCGAGTACTCACTCCTGAAAGCCCGGATTAAGAAAGCC
The DNA here is from genome assembly GCF_010883055.1 of Belonocnema kinseyi. NCBI lineage: Eukaryota > Metazoa > Arthropoda > Insecta > Hymenoptera > Cynipidae > Belonocnema > Belonocnema kinseyi. Next base: position 62,405,212 of record NC_046657.1, read on the forward strand.
CTTTCATTAACAGCTACTCGATAAGAGGATGCACTGTATCTTCCACAGAAATGTGAAGGATCAGTCAATGTCTTGTGAGCTAACGTTTGCTTTCCTTAAATCGCCCAGATTGAAGTGTGGTACGGAGAGTTTCATTTTTGCATGCCAAGACGGTGTCATTTCCACCTTAACATACCGTCGCCACATTTTGAGCCAAGACATTCCCGATGATAGCTGCAGGGCGTGCCATGCACACCCCGAGAATTTAGCTCATATATTATGTAGTTGTCCAACTCACGCCGGAACGACCTACATTCAAAGGCACAATGCGGCACTAAGAGTGTTTTATTACCATCTCTGTCACTATTACGGCATTAACCTCAATATCGCTCCTCTAAATGCTCCTAGGGAAATTGAGTCAATTGTCGAAAATGGAAAGTGCCGCATATACTGGAACTTTATATTCTCGCCAATTATTTCTGTTGCTCACTCGAGGTCTGACATGGTTCTTCTTGACTTCGAGAAGCGAACCATGTTCGTTATCGAATTTTCGGCACCAGCTGACAAAAACATCATAACCAAGGCTAATGGCCTATAATGCATCCCTGCATGTCAACAATATGCTAAAAATATGCTAAAATTTTACCGCGATTTCGCTGGGAGCGGGTGCATTTTTCCAGATTAGCACCTACTCCCGGCGTAATCCTGCGGTTGTTCTTATGACAAATTT
>NC_046657.1:62406020-62412165 GCF_010883055.1 Belonocnema kinseyi
AGGCCATTTTAACACAAACCCCCAAAACTTAACTAAAAGCGAGAGTTTTACCAAAAATTATGAAAAATAAGTTAAACAAAATTTCAAATAGGGACCATAGGTCAATAATCAGATGAACTGCAAAGTTTAAATGTATTAATAAAGAGGGAATAAAATAATTGGCAGGGCGGTAAATTCTGACAAACATTAGGGGAGGCAGATATTACCTGTTATGGGTGAAATCTTATGTTCCTACCCAATTTTTCGTTTCCTTTCTAATAATGCTTTAGAAAACTGTGCAGCCCCAACATTTTAACAAGCTGGAGTCTACATTTCATACTACGTTTTACTTATTATTTTACAATTTTTTTCAAGCAAAGTTAACTTATTATAAATAATATAAATATTAAATATAAATGAAAGATTATATAATATAATTAAATGTATTTTTTGTCAATAGACTCCCACATTATTATAAAAAATAAGGTGCACAAGAGCTTGATACGAGCGAACCAATCTACAGAAAAAATCTTGGAGACTGAATTGAAAGAATCTCAATTAACAGGAGACGAACCGAGGCTAATTTTTCAATTTATTATAAAGGATGCTCTTTGAAAACATGCACACAAAAAAATCTTCGGATTTTCGACGAAAAAAGATGACTTTAACAATATAGCTAAATTTCAGCCAGTTCCATGCATCGCCCTCTTTTTTTCTGTTCTCTCCTGATCCGGAGGGGAAATGGCGGCGAAACTAATTCAACAAATGGCGTCACGATCAGTTATTCTGATCTTTCTGTTGATGAACATTCACGAGTTTAGAAAATTAATTGAAAAACGATTAGTTTGCGAAGCATTGACAAAAAGTGTTTTGACAAAATGTAGCCCAGTGCATCTTTTAATTTTTGCAGTTTTCCTTGTTCTTTTTATGAGTGCGGTAAGAATAGGATGTAAGTGTGTAGCTCCTGGTTGCAAGTCAGATTATGACAACAATGAACAGAAATTTTGCATGTTCTTTGCACTAAAAAATCCAGCAATAATTACGCTGTGGCAAAAAAATGTTTTAAGGAATGATACTGTGTTAAACCATAAGCATGACGGGTGTCAAAATAACTTTTTGGAGTCTGACATCATTTCGGGGTTGAATCTTAGAGGACCTGTGGAAACGTCATGAGTACGGTACGTTTTGTTTATCGATCTTAATAGTTTATAGTCTGTTCATTTCAGATATGAGGTTCACCATAATATAATGAACTATTTCATTCAAAATTGACATTAACCTTTTACTAAATTATTCTCTCGAACATTCCAATTACAATTACCGTTTCTTTTTAAAAATATTTCCGTCAAAATTTGAATTTTTTAAAGATTTTAAAGGTATAAAGATTCTTTACTATTTAAGTTGTAGTTTTACATATTCAAATTATTATTATATTCATATTGAATATAAGTGATATATTTTTTATCAATTGTTCTAATCATTTATATATTTTAAATATTTCTGTCATTGAGGTCTTCAACATTATTAATTTTTCCATCAGGAACATTATTAATTTTAACAATCAATAATGTTTTAAAATATGACAAATGATTGTTTTCAAAATTTTAAATTTATCTGCTATATCATCAGAGATTGTACCTTACCGACAGCAGATCAACAAACAATAAAATAAATAATGTCAGCAAAATAAATCACAGATAAAGTTTGAACTGCTTTCAACATGTATCTCCAAATTAAATGTTATTCATATTAATCTACATATTTTCAGGACTTTTTCTTTTTTTAAATAATTATTAATAGTTCCTCTCATCTTTGCATATATTTTTTTCTGCTTATTTCCTAATAGCATCAAGTTTTTAATTATTTTTGATGTTTCTTAATACAATTAAATGCAAAAGTCAGACCAACTTATCGTGGCCCCATCTGTTTGATTAGTTTGACAGACATTTATCCTCTGGATCGTGAAAGAACTACTACTACATACATTAAGCCATACATGGCTGATACATGCCATACATGGCATTAAGACGTTTAGGCGCTGGGCGTTTAGGCGCGGAGTGTTCAGGCGCCCGGATATTTAGAAGCCTCGAGGTTTAATCAACGTAAACACTAAGGTATCAAAGGTTGAAAATTATTTGGATGTATGCAACATATTACGTTATGTAAAGGGTGACAGTCCAAAACGTGCTAGGGACATTTTGACAAAAATGGGTTTGCTGCCCCAAAAATGATTTAAATTTCGATTACACATCCTGTAAAAAGAATTTTCTCGAAAGCGCATTTTTTGGTATAGTAATAAAAAGTTAGTATGCCGCAGAGTGTCAATGGACATGCTGCACTTGACAAAGAAAAACTTGGCAAAAAATAATTCAGAGTTTACCTTCTCCTAAGCTAAGCCAGATTTAAAAAAAAGAAGTCAAAATTTTTTCAGAATTTTTCTGGATGTGTAAAGTTTTATGTACATTTTTTTATATCATGCGTTGTTTCGGAGAGCTTATTATTCTGCATTCCACTAAAAAAACCGAAACTATACCTAATGAAAGAAGAATAAAAATAAATTGGTGCTTACTCAATTTTGTTGGGAAACTTTACCAAACTTTTGTGTAAAATTGGAATATATAGATTAAAAAGAGAATGTGATTCCGCTAGATTATATTCATGGTTATAAATAATATTTATAACCAGGACTTATATTTGGCAAATATCCATGATTCTTTCTTTCGTCGCCTGGGCATTCTAACCTCACCTGCGCGGCTTTGATCATCGATTACGCTTGTAGACTTTTGCTTGATGAAAGCTCGCCAATCGTGCGACACCCGCGCACAACCGCATTGCCGAAAACATCCTCTCTCGTTAACTTTGGTAATTTCGACCACGGGCCAATGTCCCCTTTCGCTCACTTGTGCTGTAGGTGACGCGCGGCCACCCGATTAGCCGTTAAATATAGCACGTTTCAAGACCAAGACTTCATTTCTCCCGGAGCCCCCAGAACGAGCAGATCCATGATCCGGACTTAAAGAAAATTTCCGCCGTACCTCGCCTTCTTACCTCTTAGGACCCCCTCCCTCTTTTTCTAGCATTTGCATGCCACCTTCACGGCACAGTCGCAGCCGACCATCTTTACGGAGACTTACACAGAGAATCCAAACGTCAACACGGAGAGAGCATCGACGAAATTCGATTCCAGCATCGAAGAGCCCCGTATCACCGTGAAAACCCCGCCTTACCACCAAACCGAACCCTCTGTGGTAGTATGAGCTTTTACCTCTCTCCCATGTCGGTGCTACCTACCGCGTGAGGCAAAGCACCCCCATAACCGTACCGCTAAGCGCCTTGCCTCCCATGTCTCCTGGCAGCCAATCTAGGGTACGAATCAGTCTCGACAGAGAGTACCACACGTCCCCGGAATCGGACCAAAATACCCCTGGATCTCATAAACGCTCCGCCAGTCTCTCGCCTAGGACATCCCCGAAAGAGCCCCCTGATCCTTGCAAAGCGGATCCAACATACCTCGACCTCAATCCCGGTAGCCCTTCATGGTTCCTCTACCCCCACGAATCAAACCCATCCCCTAGTACAAGATTAAGTGGTGCCGTCAGGTGGTTACCCTCGCTTAACTACGTGGACACTACTGGATTGCTCTCCGCGCACGAATACCCTGAGCGGACGATCAGACATGAGCTCCCCCGTCGACAATTACGACACTCCGGAGGCGGTGAGATTAGCAACGGATGTTCCACTCACCACCCCGTTCAACCGAATACATAAAAACACAATCAGAGCAACTCGCCGTCGTCGAAATGTCATCCTGTACGACAGTAATGCCTGCAATTACGTTATCACTGCAGATCACAAAATCAAGTAGACGAGCAATCTACTTGAAAACGTAACCAGATTTTCTGACATCCACTAAAAACCTGCAAAATAAACGGTTAGGACCAACAAGTGTCTCAAACGTAGATTTACTGTCTATTGCTCGCCTTCCTGTCTTAATATAATTGATTTTACCTCTTTATCTTAATTTAATTATTATTGAATCAATCTCAACCCACAGACTGACCTCAATTTGGCGCCCAAACGTGGGCGCCCATGACACAAAGATCTCCGACAAGGACTCGAAAGTCGTTTAACCTGGAGTGTGACACACAGAAGCAACACACCTGTGGCATCAATCTCCAAAATCGAGGGGACTCCTCTTTAAATAATTATCTCCACCTCCTCGGATTTAGATCTTCTGGTGAAGCTATACTGTCAATTACTATGACCACCTCTACAGGAAACCCATGCCTTTTGGACAATCAAGGCCCTGTGGGTAATCCACGCCTTGAACAAAAGACAGGTCCTGTGGGAAATAACCCCCTAATCAGTGTCCAACACCCGGCAGGAAATCCATACCTTTTGGACAACCAAGCCCCTGTGGGTAATCCACGCCTTGAACAAAATCCCTGTGGAAAACCTTCTCCTTTTTTATAACGCCCCCCCCCCTCCGTTAAAAATCACGGGTATGCTAATCAGCTACCCTACCTAAATCTACAAGCATCGCAGGCAATTCTAAATGCCCTCCCTGCTTCCCCACGATCCCTTCCAGAGTTCCAGGGTCGTGATTACGAAGACCCTACTATCTTCCTAAATCAAATGGAAGAATATTTTTACAACCAGCGTACTCCAGCCGAACAATGGATTACCGTAGTAGCCCAAGCCCGAAAAGATACCGCCGCGAAATGTTGGGACATTTACCGCGGTCTCCCCTTTAAATGGGCACGTTTCAGGGAACTATTCTTACAAAAATACAATGGGCCAACATACTAGGTCACCAGACTTCCCAGTTATACTCCCAGAAACAAGGAGATGAAGAGCCCGTTTGTCTCTTCCTGCAGAAAAAGTCTCTACTTTTTCAACGTCTATAACCCAATGCCCACGAAGAAGCTAGGGTCGCTACGCTTCTGAACTTACTCCGTCTCTCAATTCGTCGCGGCATCAGGGCTTCCCAACCAGCCAATTTTTACACCCTTATGTCGAGAGCAGTAAAGGCTGCATTCGACGAAACCGAAACACCCCAGATCTCCAAACGGGTTGAGCGTCTACATGATTTTACCGAACCCACCGCCTTAAGCTGACTACCAAAATTTTTGTATTGCCCAGGCAATCACATTAATCGTGACTGTCCAGGGAATAAACAGAAAAGTTCTGCTAGAGCAACTAAACCCACTCAGGAAAACTTGAAGCGGGGGGCACCACCCGGTCATGCTGCCCCCAAGAAGACTTCAAACCACGAAACGGCGTTTCCGGTTTATCCCCCACTTCGGACTAATTCTTAAGAATAAAGAAATGCTGGCCCTTTTTGACAGTGCGTCTACGGACAATCTTGTACAGCTTCAGTACTTGACTGAAGTCCAGCATAAGCGAATAAGTCCTCGGAAAGAAAAAGTGGATATAGTGAAATCCGGAGCGTTCCTTAATGCCCAAGGAACTGTGGAACCAGAAGTCACCGTGTGCGAACATCGTACAAAAAGCACCTTCTTTGTGAGCGATGAAACAAACGATCCCTTTATCCTCGGAGATCCCTGGATCGAAGAACACATAGCAATTCACGATCGACGCAGAAAATGTGTTTAAGGTGAAAAAGCAGCGTTTTACCATGTACTGCGAAAATACAACCCCCGCACCCGCCTTAAACGACCCAGAAATATGCCCAAGCTCTGACGGAAATCCCAATCCAGTATGTCGCCCAATTTCAGGACACCCTTCAATGGATCCAAACTATCGTAAACCCTGCCGGAATTCCCAATCAAACCCATTTAGCTGAACATAAAATAGAGCTGACAACTACCCAACCTTTTCGACTACGTCCCGCCCCCTGCGCAGAAGAAAAACGCAAGCTTATCTGGGAACAGGCACAACAAATTTTTAGCCGATCAAATAATTAAGCCCTCAAATTCCCCTTATCGTTCCTCAGTAGTCACCGTCATAAGTAAAGACGGTAAACCCCGTGAGTTACCACACATTCATGATACTCTTAAAGAGCTAGGAAATGCCAGCATTTTGTCTACTATCGACCTCCGTAATGGCTACTGGCAAGTTGCAATGGAAGAAAGCTCAAAAAAATATACGTCCTTCACCCTTTCACAAGGTGGTACCTATCAATTTAAGGTTTTGCAATTTGGTT
>NC_046657.1:62412175-62416284 GCF_010883055.1 Belonocnema kinseyi
CCCCCCCCCCCCCAAACGTAACAACGACTAATGTCCTAAATTGCGCTTGTTGGATACATCAATAAATTTTGTATGGTGTATCTAGATGATATCATCATCTATTCTCAAACCTGGTAAGAACATATTCATTATGCTAAACTTATTTTGGAACGTCTCAACAATCACGGCCTTAAATGCTCGCTGGAAAAAAGCAGCTTCGGAAAAACCTCAACCGATTTTCTCGGTCACGTTATTACCGCTGAAGCCAACTTTCCCCAAAGCGAGCACGTGAATGCTGTACTTGAAGTCACTCCACCCAAATAAAAAAAATTTTTACAATAGTTCCTAGGTATCTGTGGATGGATCCAGGAATATGTCGCACATTTTTCTACTACAGCCGCACCACTCACGGATCTCCTCAGTAAGCAAGGCAGTCGATGGAACTGGACCGCAGAAGCAGAACGTGCTTTCCAAAACGTTAAAACCCTCTTTAAAGAGCCCTTACTAATTTGGACCCTCATTAAGTTTGCTTCCTATGTACAAGACCGTCCCTTCGTCCTTAGAACGGACGATGAATCAATCGCATAGCTATATCGTCGTTAATGAGACCCGAGGAAAACTCAGACAATAGGCCTGCCTACTAGGAACTCATTATTTCATGGTAGAAAAATTCCTTACGAGTCGAAGCTTACTCCCTGTAGCCCTAGCGGAAGCCCCCTCTGGAATTAACGATAAAAAAGATCCCTTCATCGATGAACGCCAACTACACTTGAAAATAAAAATCCCATGTCCTCACAGACACCGTACATTGCATCGATGAAAACGCGTGATCTGTACAATGACGTTACAAGTACCCAAAGGCAGATGACACCCGGGTATGGACCGAGACACTTCGAGCTATCCAACAGCGCTTTTTCTGGCCTAAGATGAGAGAGGACATCAGGGAATACGTACAAAGTGCTTGCTGCAAACCCCACAGGACTTCCCTCCCTGACCAGCAGGGCCCCCGGGAGCCAAAGAACCCTTGGGAAACCATCGCCCTAGACCTAATGGGTCCTTATACCCGATCGGGACGAGAAAAAACCTACCTTCTCGTAGTGACCGACCTTTTTTCAAGATGGGTAGAGGCCTTTCCCCTGAGTAATGCTAAGGCCCCCCAGATTATCGCAGATATAACAGCCGTACTCTACGTAACACTGCAACTGGCTCACTCCCAGAGAAGTTCTTTTCGGAGCTAATCTCAAACGTCCTGGTGAATGGACATTCCGAAGACAACCCGCACCCATTGAAAGTTCCAGGAACGTCCGAAGCCATAAAGTGAGGCAACATCAGGCCCAGTATCTTAAGAAAAAAGCTCTGAAAGAAGCTCCTGAAGAATCTGCGCAAAAATATGAAGTCGAAGACCAAGTCTTTGTCCGAAAACACCAACTTTTGCATGCCCAAAAAGGTTTAATTGCGCCCTAGCCCTCCTACACACTGGACCCTTCACTATTCTAAAACGGATTAGTGGACAGGTCTATGAAGTCGACCTAATCGATCGTGTCGCAAGAATGCACACGACTCAGATATACCCTGCACACCCCCGCAAAAATAACCACGTTGCCAAGCGAAAGAGTGGCGCCACTGCCGCTCCAACATAGTAGGATTTCCCATTAAATAGTACTCCCATAACTACTCGGAAACCCACACCCATCGCTGCCTCAATGCGGGACGTCTAAACTGACCCATACATTGAGAAAAAATCAAGGTCCCCAATGGATACCCCTGATATCCAGACCTCAACAAACCATAGGCCCCACATCGATACCCCTGATATCCAGGCCTCAACAAACCATAGGCCCCAAATGGATACCCCTGATATCCAGGTTGATTAATATAAGGACCGCTTTCATCAAAACCTCACACCAGTGCCTTGTGAAGCACCAAGACTACATGCTGGACCCACGACTCTCTTAATCCCTCAAGTCTACCGACGACACAGAGGACGCCCAAGAAAAATGTCCGAATCAGGTCCGGTAGTCAGTCCACAAATTCGAGTCCCTCTGGTCCATGAATACCGTAGAGGGCGGCCTCTAAAAAGGACCGAGATTGATCCGTTGATCCAGAATCTCGACAAAGACCCTCCGGTACAGAAGTGCCGTCGAGGGTGGCCACCAAATCGGCCCCAGGATCCCTCGTCACCAGCTAGCGACGTGAAATTTGTGAACTCCAGATCGTAGTCCGATGTTTGCTAATTGTACGGAAAATAGTGGTGCAGTACATTCCTTACCTATTTACTATTATTCTTTTTTGGTTGAGAATTCTTTTTTACCAATTCTTCTTTTTTGGCTCGATTCAACTTTCTTTTATTTTAAATTGAAATCTGTTTCGGTAGAAGTATTTTGTATTACATTTTTTGTTAAGAAATCATTTTTTTTGGCTAAAAATTCAACTACCTGGATGAAATTTAAACTTATTTCTTAAATATTAATTCCGTATTGGGTATAGGCTTATTACTTAACTTGAAAATAAATATTTTGAATTTGAAAATTAAAATATTTAGTCGAAAATTTCATATTAGAGTCTTTCAACAATTTGGCTTAAAAATTAACTTTTCTGTTGAAAATTATTTTCTTGGTGAAAAATCACATTTATCATTTAATTTTCAACTTTTTGTAGATAATTCGTTTTTTTCTCTTAAAAATACAAGAACTCTTCTTGCCTTAGGGGCAGCTACTAATTTGAATGGTAAGTTTGATTAATATAATACAAATCTTAAAAAAGTTTGGAGGAAAATGGTGTTAAGGAGGGGAAATAATTGTAAATGAGAGTAGTGGTAGAGAAGGATAAAGGAAATTAAGAAAAAGGACAAGATGTGGAAAAAGTTAGAATGAGAATGTTGAACAGGTATGAAAAGAGGTTGAAAGGTTACGATTTGAAAGAAGGCAGATAATAGAATATCTAAGGAGGAATGAAGATCGAATTTCGACACAAACAATATTAAACTTCAATTGAATGCAGTTTCTTTTTTAAATAAGCCTCTTGAAAATGGGATGAGTTTTTAAAGTCTTCATTTTGTTTTCATAGAATTAAATTGTACGAGGCCTGTTGTACCACAACTGCCTCCTCGGACATTACAGTATGCTCGCAAATTGGTTCGCGTGATCTTTAATTAGTATGGAATACCGAACCGTATTCAGTTTGTAGAAGGCAATCTAAATATCCCTGAAGAAGAGTAGAACACACGTAATGTTAAAAAATGCTTGGAATTTTAAGATGGTAAATTTTTTGTTTTGACCACAGTGGAACATGACGTCATTGATCGTTTGGCAAGAGTTGATAATGCAAAAGGATTTAATCAGCAAGGATGTAAGTATTTTCGCAGCTGAAAAGAGTGCCTAATTTTGGCTAAATCTGGATAGAGTCGTGATAAGACTTTTTGCGGCCGTCGCTAATGGATCATTGTGTCCCCCTCCCTCTCCTCCTAAAAAGTAAATAGTGACTCAAAGAAATATTTGAAAATTTAAAATTGAAATCGCAGGCCTCGGACTCGTTTAATACATTGAAACTAGTCTTGATAGTAGCATATATTTTGAAGAAAGTAAATAAATAGTATGATATAATTTTTGTAAATATTGAATCAAGGGATAAGCTATTTTTATTATTGGACATACAATTTACATATCTCGTAAAATCACATGAAATTTATCCTAATTTTTTTAAGTAAGGCCTCCAGAATATCTATCTTTATATACCATAAAGGAAAATATTTTTCAATATTTTCTAAACGAGAACATCAACATAAAGGAAGACAATTTGATACAACTGTAGATAAAGCTTTAAACTTTTAGGGCGTGCGTCCTATAATTTTACTTGAGCGAGCTCGTATGGTAAATTTTACGTCATTCGAGTTTATCAAAGTTAACGAAAGAATTCCAAAGTGTCTCCAGGTGAAACAGCCAAAAAAATTTTAAACTGAAAACAGAAGCCCCGGTTCATCCTTCTAAAGCCCCAGCTTATCCCAGGTTATGTTTTAAACCTATCAATAATATTAAGCAACCTCTCAAATTCAACCTAATAAAAAGAGTGTTCATGTCAAATAAATCATTTTTACGTTCTTATCAGAGAAGATATTAGATTTGTATAAAATT
>NC_046657.1:62416294-62442216 GCF_010883055.1 Belonocnema kinseyi
CCCCCCCCCCCCGCCCTAGTTATTGTCAAAAGGTCCACGTTTTGAAACCCCGTGCATCCGAAAAACACGTTTTTACAAATATATCTGTCTGTATGTCTGTGAGCTTATTTTGAAATTTTTTGAGTCCACATTTTTTTATGACCACACAAAAAATAATCAAAAATTTCATTTTTTAATCAAACTATGCAACATTGGAAAACAAATGATAAGACAAACATTGTGCACTCAAAAAAAGATCTACAAATTTGTTATTAATCAATGCTTTATAGGACATATATTTTTTGGTTTATTTATAAAAAACATGGAAAATGCAAAAATTTAATTTTTGGACACACGACACAAGCTAAAAAAAATAAATAACATTTTTTTCCAGAAAGTAGAGCAAACAAATTTTTAATAATGGTTTTTTTTTACATTCTCATCAGAGAAGGTATGAGATTTCTGTAAATTTGACAACCTCCCCCCGCCCCAGTTTTTGTCCAATATCTACGTTTTGAGACCCACTGTATCCGAAAAATAGGTTTTCACGAATGTGTTTGTCGGTCTTTCTGTATGGTACACTCATTTAGTGTGCTAAACCAAATGTCAATTTTAGGAATTAAGTTGAGTGCACAGCACAAGATACGTTATAAGAATGTGTTCGCTAAAGCCGAAGGAGCTTTAACAAAAGAGAATTAAAAATCGCCAAATTACTGTTGTCGATGCTTTCACCTTTAGTTTTAAAAAGTCTATGCACAAAGATCAAGCGCGCAGCGCGAGATAAATATATTATCGAGCGGGAAGCGCGAGAATTAACAGTCGTGCGCTCTAGGCGCGTTCAACTTGTTCACAGATTTTGTTTACTCAAATTTGTAAAATTATGTCCAGAACAATTAGTCTATTTTATGTTTAAAGGTTGAAACATACCCATTTGGTAGCACTGGCAGACACATAAGGTATTATCGATTAAAGAACGGATACCTTATGGGAATCGAGGTCATATGAATCCAATAACAATTGCTTATTGTGAATATAATGCAAAAAATAAACAATGAATGTATGTAAAACTGGTGTAACATATTTCTGATTCTTGCTTATCCCTACTGATGTCTTCAATTTTGTTGTGTTGGTTTAATCACTACAATAAAATAAATAGTACATGTGACAGGATTTGGATTCCAGCTAAAGCCAATTCGTGGCAACGTGCACTATACTAGCCTAAATTGTACGTTTACTTACGAAAGTGAAATGAGAAATAGGTTAGCCTTAAGGAATGACTATTTCGTTGTTGAACAGCGGGATGCAACTGTACTTGCAACCCCAAAAAGCAATTTCACCTACCGCAGTAGTTTCACTTTGCTTCGAGCATTCGAAAAAAAAATTGCTTACGAATTTTGTTGTCAGTTTATATCGAATAAGTTGAAATTTCCAAGGACCCGTGAATTTACTTTGCACAAAAATGAATCCTTTTCTTCGACATTTTCGAGATACAATAATGTTTTTGTAAGTCAGCTAGGGCTTCTTTGATTTAAAAAATGGGTAGTTTAAAAACTTGTTTTAATGCACTTTAAGATAATTATATTAAATCTTTTGTTTGATAAAACTATAGCCTCGATTTATCGAAAGTAAAGATTAAAATAGATTCTACGATGGAATCTTCAAAAGCCTTCCTGACTATGGGACCGTTCGCTGTTCTGATCAAGAGCATTTCCACTCATTTGATGGAAAGGTCCTAAAAAACTAGGATATACTTATAACCGGAAATACTGTGGGGAAAAGGGCCCATTACATTCGCGGCCTGGGCCAATAAAACCTCAGAGCCACTACCGCGTTTGTCCACAGGGGTCAGGATTGAGGCTCAGAATATGCCTTTCTCTAGCACCTTAGCCTTATATTCCTCTGGGGCCACCAAATCCCAGAATTCCAGGTCCGTTACCAACTGGTGGGTAATTTCGTTCGGTCTATGCTGATACAACTTACCGCCTTCCATCTTCCAATCCGAAAATATCCAAAGCCGCTGCACTACCGACTGCAATCGCTTTTTGTACCAGTGGTCAGCTGAGTCTTTAAATTGGATAACAATTTGCTCTGTCGTTAAATTTTCTTAAGTTACGTAACCATTTTAAATTTCTATGGTCAGTAATTAGCTTAAAATGCAAACCCTCCATGTATTCTAGAAATTTCCTAATTCCTAAAACGACTGCGAGGCACTTTCTCTCAGTAACCTTATAATTGCGGTCGGCGGTGGACATGGTTCAATTGCGAATGCGATTACTCTTTCCTGACTAACCTGAACCTAATTCAATACCATGCCCAGATCAGTAGCAGTAGCATCCAATTGTTCAGTGCCTCTTTAAGTAAATATAAAGCTTTACGTTGTTTCTCTCCCCTCTGCTTCTTCACATCCAGCCTAAACAGTCTAGTCAAAGGCTCGACCACCTTGTCAAACTTGGGAATGAGTCATCTGTACCACGATGCTAGGATCGTGAACATACAAAGCTGTTTGACGGTAAGCGGTGGTGGATATGTGAGGATGGGAGCTTCATTTTATGGATCTGGCCTCAATGCCTGCTTGTTGACCAAAAAACCCAAGTACCATACCTCGACGTAACAGAACTTACTCTTTTCTGGGTTGATAGTCAATCAAGCCTAAAAAATTCTGTACAGGACCTTTTCGAACCAAAGCAAATGCTCTTCAAAAGTCTCAGTGACGGAAGGGGGTAAGCGTCCCTTTTAGAGATGGAATTTAGCTTCCTACAATCCATACACAGTCGATAACCCCCATCACCTTTTTGGCCATCACTATAGGAGCCGAGCATTCACTAGAGGACATGGGTTGCTGAACATCAGGGAAATTATACAGTATATTTCCCTTATTGATGCGTGGCCTTGTATGCTAATGTAGTGTAATCACCAATTGTATTGCATTAAATTGACCCATTCTCTTGGAACTACTTTTCTTTTAATTAATTTCTGCAGCTCCCTATCTTGGTTGCTCGATAAATCTAAAATGCCGCCGCAGTTATCCTCTGCAGTTAACCAAACAACGAGTGGATAGACTTGCTTGTCCGTCCGTACTTGGTATCCAAATCGCATAAGAACGCTCCATAAACACCATATCAAAGTCAGATTGCGCGTCTAGGCCTAAGAACCCTTCCGATGTTACAGTGTGTACTGCTTTCGCCCTTCTCCTCGGAGAAAATGCGTGCACAAGTAATTTTAGGAATTGATCAATCGTGCTCACTTCTCTTGTGTATTGAAAAAAATCAATTTTTTTACAGATCCAGCAAACGTCAACTTTGCCAAAATAACTTCAAAAGAAAAATCTAAGTAATGAGTAGGATTAATTTTATAATTGTGTTTTTCGATTTTCCTTAGGGATAGGTAAAAATCACAGAAATGTTCAATCAGTTCAATATATTTTCATTGTTTATTTTTTCAATTATATTCACAATAAGCAATGGCTACTGCATTTATATGACCTCGATTCCCATATAGTATCCGTTCTTTAATCGATAATACCTTAGGCTTCTGCCAGTGCTGCCAAACGGATACGTTTTCGCTGTAATTTGGTACTCACGGAATTGAGCTTCAGTTGGACATATATTTCTATCTGTAAATCTCATGCTGGTTATTTGCTGAGTATGCTCATCACGATATATACTAATTTCTCTGCCAAGTATGTGGGTGATGTCAGATGATGGTGAACCCGGCGCTGGAACTTTGTGAAAAAAAATTTGTCATTAAAGTAGAGGTTTTGAAATTAATCTCAATATCTGGCAACGAACAAATCACTGTTGTTATGTGAGAGAAAATAGAACGCCCTTAAACATTAAATAGACTAATTGTTGTGAACATAATTTTACAAATTAAATATAATTACATACTAGCAATCAATAATCTGAGGAACAGGATACTAACCAATTAGGGCATATGATAATATCTCCAAGATTTTTTGGGCTATACAGAGATTAAAGTATAGTTTATAAAATTTCAAAGAGTCTTCTGAACTTCATAAAGATTCTGAAGGATTTTATAGAATATTAATTGTCTTAGGGTATTTTTAAACGAATAAAATAAGTTAAGGAATCTGTATTATTATCAGAGAACCACAGAATTTGTTAACCTCTATACAGACAATGAGTTATGAATTAAATAAATTTTCATCTAAGTTTTTTTCTGGAAAAAATATCTCCTTTCGTTCCGTTGGGAATCTACAGACTAAATAGGTATATGAATTTAAAAAAAATTTAATTAAATTTTTTCTGAAAAACGTGAATTTTAATGGATTCTCCTCAAAATAGAAATATTTTAAGAATTTTATAATACTTCTATAAGTTTGAAAGATTTTCTCAAGAATAAGGGTATTTTATAGGAATTTGATTATTTAAAGATAATTTAAAATATTTTGGCTAACATTCGGTTTTAAAGAATTTCGAAAGATTTTTAACGACTTCTTAGGGTTTGTAAGATTTTACGGGGCTAAAGATACGCGATACTGCATTTTCTAGATTGAGAGAATGAAATTTTACAGTGCAGTAAGTAATTAAGGGATATCATAATATTTAAAAGATTGTAGAGATCCAATTATAATTTATAGAATTGCGAAGAGATTCCTGAACTTTATGAGGATTCTGAGATATTTAATAGAATCTTAAAAGTTTTAGGTTATTTTTGAATGATTACATGGAATTTCAGTGAATGTTTAAGATTTTAAAACATTCTTGTGCAGAAATTTTGACTCCATTTTAACGGTTTCTAATCAATATAGAAAGATTCTAAGCATTTTATAATATTTATATGAATTTGGACAATATTCTAAAAAATGACAGAATTTTGTAGGACTTTAAAGATTCAAAGGTAAGTCGAAATATTTCGATTAGCATGCAGTTTTAAAGAATTTCTTGAACTTTCGAAAGATATAATATTATTTCGTAGGGTTTAATATGCGGTTTTAAAGGATTTCCTTCGGTTTTAAAAGATTTAAAATTATTTCGTAGGGCTTACAAGATTTTTAGTACGAAGATTTACCTTTTTAATTATAAATTTCATATTTTTTTAAGGGAAAATGCAACTAGCTGGTTCAAAATTAATCTTTTTAGTTTAGCATTTTAACAGTTTGATTGAAAATTCGTTTTTTTTTAATTAATTCAACTGCTTTCAATTTATAAATAGTCTTTCAATTTATAAATAGTCTTTTTTGGGTTAGAAATTATATTATTCCGGTAGAAAATTCAACACTTTGGTTAGAATTTTTTTTCTTCTTTAAATGAAAAATCTAATTTGCTTGAAAATTCTCTTTGGGTTTAAATTCTATCTTGTTTGGTTACAAGTTGAACTGTTTGAGTGAAACCCCTTTTGTTTTTAATTAATTAAACTGTTTTTAATTTATGATAAAAACATTTTTTTGTTGCAATATTAACTACTATATTTTTTTATACGAATTAATCTTTTTTTGTAGGAAATTATTTTTTTTATTTTATGATTTAAGGATTTGTTAAAAAATTGAAGTATTAGGTTAATCAAAAAGGTCAATTCTTATCTTTTTTAAATATATAGTTGATCTTGCAACCAAAAAAGATTTTAATTGCAAGTTGAAAGCAGTTGATTTACTGTTTTTTAAATTCGAAACAAAAAAGTATTTAAAAAGAAATTAGTTCAAATGTTAATAAAAAAAGAAGAAAATATAGAAAAGGCTCTATAATCTAACTTGTCGACGACGTGTTCAGAAAAAAACTATTACAATTAAAAGATACGCTGCTTTAACATTTCTGTTATCATTTTAACAATTTTTGTTGAATTCGCGACATCTGAGGTCGATGAAGTTCTCTTCCAAAACGATTCATGGTCAACGCAGTGAGCAACCTCCTAAAAATAACTAAGCCTGGACTTATTAAAACGTGGGCATTCGAACAGGAAGTGGTGACAATCATCTTTTTCTGCACCACAATATAGACACAGCTCCCCCTTAGGCAGGTTACAAGAGATCTGATCAATAATTATGTGCCTGGAGTGCTCATTAATAAAACTGACTTGTGCAAAAGTTCTCTTAAAGCTAAGATTCATTCTATTATGAAGGTAGGGCTGAACTCCCATTTTTAAGGGCAGAAGAGGCCATATCTGCAGACTCCTTGATTGGGTGCGCCCTGAAAGATCTCGGATGAATAAAAATCCTTCGTACTCCTTAAGTATTAGATCTTTATACCCCGCGAGTGCATCTAAGCTAGCAGATTCCTACAGCTCGACTACGTTGGCTTCTCTGAAAAAATGTTTCAACCGATTGAACCAGTGGGAACTATCTTTTCCTTGTTCGGACCTCGCAAATTCAATGAGGCGCAACAGGCACTTCTGAAGCACCATGTAAGAAAGGTAAAGCCTACCCATTTCAAGTCGAACTGCGTAACCAGGAGTGCATTGAGGGAGACGCAGCAGGCCCTTAAAGAATGAGAGCTGCACCCTCTCAAGGAGATCTAAATGATCCTGACCCCAAACCTGCACCCCGTACATAAGAGTACTTATTATTAAGCTATTATGAAGTTTAACGTACGTTGACCAAGAATCAGCCTTGGTGCTGTGATTTATTCGCATTGTCGCACCTATCGCAGAGTTGGCTGAGCTTAAGAATTTCGTTGCGGCGATTAAAAAAGTACAATTGTATAAAAGTGGAACGCCTAGATAAGGGTACTGGTTCACTACCTCAATTTTCTTGTCACCGAATTGGAAAGACTTGAATTTGCTTACAGAGGAGCTACCTCTCTTGCGGAATATTACAATCTTAGTTCTTTTCCAGATTCACGGTTAATATATTCTGGTCACAATATAAACGCAAAGCTTGAAGTTTCCTTACGAGCTCAATCGGCGTGTCAGAAAGCAAAGCAAGATCGTCTGCTTGAGCGAGTAAAAAAACTTCAATTAAGCTGTTAATAGCAAAACTGCTACACCCCTGCTCAATCAGAAACTTTTCTAGATCATGGATAAAAATTGAGAACAGCAGGGCGCTTAGTACCTTACCCTGCAAGACGCCCTGTGTTACCTTAACAAAGCAAGTTTGACCATTGTTACTCCTAATCCTTGCATACGCGACTTCATAAAATTTTTTTATCACTTTAATCAGCTTAGAGCTAACCCCTATTTTATGTAATTTTTTCCATAATAAATGATGAGCTACCGATAGAAAGGCACTTTTAAAATCTATAAAAGCTGCGTACACCGCAGATCTAGGGTGTCTCAGGCGAATCTGGATTATAGCTAGCAAAGTAAACAAGTTGTCGAGACACCCTCTCCCAGCCCTAAAGCCAGATTGGTATTCCGGAATTATTTTATTTTCGTTCGCCCAAGCAATTAGCCTTATTGAAAAAATTTTGCGTAAAAATTTTTCCAATGCAATTCCCAAGGGAGATGGGTCTATAATTGCCAGTATCGCCAGAATCCCTCTTCTTATGCAACATAAACATGGATAATTTACCCCAGGACTTCGGTAACTTTTCCTGCAAGATGATTTTGTTAAACATGTACTCCAGATATAGAATCCAATTTTCTGGTAACCTTTTGTAAAAGCTATAATCGATACCATCGCACCCTGCTGCCTTTGCATCTTTACATGTTTTTAGACTGTCCTTAATTTCCATTGCAGTTATATGACTATCGAGTAAGGGGTGGGCATTACTTAAAGCGAAATCAATGTCTACAAGTCTACTAGGGAAGATTTCCAGGAGATACGCGTGCCATATTTCATGGTTGATGATATTTGCCGATTGTGGCGTAAATCGATTTCCATTAAGAATTGACCAAAAAACAGTAGAATTGTTTGCTGCAGCCATCTCGTCTATCACTCGCTTTTCTCAAGTATTTTCCACCAAGTAATACAATTTTTGACCAAAAAGTTATAAAATGGTTTGAACTTTTAAGGTTGGCAAAATTTATGGTTAGAATTGAAGGTTGCAATAAATTAATTTAAAACACTTTCTTTGAACAAATAATCAATTAAAGGGCAAACGTGGAGCTTAGAGACAATATTTCTAATATCTGACTAGCAGAATACTGAGAAATTAAAATAAAAACACGGCAAAAGTGACCGTCTCTGTAATGGAAATGGAATTGCGCAACTCACGCTACTTGTCCGACAGTGTTTACAAATCTTTAAAACTTTTTGAACCGTGCTTGCGTCGCGCCGACACCGCGATTGGTCAATGTATGAGCACTGATTTTGAATTATATAAATATTCAGATTTAATATTTATAATAAATGATGATTGAAAAATACCCAAATAGAATTTCCCTAATCCTAAAATAAGTTTTTGACTGACAGATACAAAAAATTCGATTTGAATAAAGATAGGTTATGAATTCTGAGCTCAGAAAAATAAATCTTTTTTATTTTTCCAACTGATTAATCTCGTCTCTGTCGAGTTTTAAAATAAAATTTTTGTTTATTTCCAACAATATGGCTTAAAATAAAATTAATAATTTTACTGAAAAAAAAAGAAAAATTAATTATTGCACTGATAAATGTTATATCATACATTTTAATAATAATTCGAAGAAGACCTGTAACTAATTAATTACACAGGCCTCCAATTAATGGGGCCATGTCAGTTGTTGGAATGCAGAGGGTCATTTTCGAAGTAATATTGTTTACGTAGAATATGAATCTGGGATCAGAATTGGCCCACAAGGTCAGGATTTTAAGACATTTGAGGTTATGTACCCAAAAAATGGCGTTTTTGATCAATTTTGAGGCTATGTACAGAACACAAAATTTTTTGAGATTTCAAACACCCCGAACACACCTAAGTACAAATTTTTGAGGGAAAACACCCAGTAGAAAATGTCTGGCTCAAAGTATTTAAACCAAATGCTCAATTCATAATGGGACATATCTCGCAATTTCAAATTGGCGTAACTTCGTAAAGAAAAATGGTAATTAAACTCTGCTATTCTCAAATTAAAGAGAAAAAGCAGTACTATATGATACAACTAAAGAAAAAATCCCAAGAAATGTTGTATTTTCCTTACATAACTTCAAATGTAGCCAAAAGAACCATTTTTTAGGTACATAACCTCAAATATCTTGAAATTCTGATATGATGGGCCAATTCCGACCCGGTATTCGGGTGGTACGTGAGAAATTACTTCATAAATGACCCTCCACTTTTTAACAAAAAAATCATGTTGGCCTGTGATAATCTATAAATGATATAAAATATATAATATTGTATAAAAATAATCAAATCATATTTATATTATTAAAACTAATATTTTTTGCTTAAAACTAAAAAATCTTATAACATTTTTATCAGCATTTTAAAACATTTAAAATTCTTAATTTAAGTCAAGATCTTTTTTTCTGATGTT
Organism: Belonocnema kinseyi; assembly: GCF_010883055.1. Taxonomy (NCBI): domain Eukaryota; kingdom Metazoa; phylum Arthropoda; class Insecta; order Hymenoptera; family Cynipidae; genus Belonocnema; species Belonocnema kinseyi. The sequence goes on from NC_046657.1 coordinate 62,425,628, forward strand.
AGAATCAATAACGTTTATTCAATGAAGACCGCCTTGTTTTTTTATCTGTTGCTTCAAAACTCTAATTTAGAACTAAGAAATTACTTTGGATTTTTTTTCAATTATTATTTCTCATAAATATAAAATTTTAATAATTATAGAATTCAAAATCAGCGCCCTAACAGTGAATAATTGGGTTTTCGGCGTCAGAAGAAAAATAAATAGTGGTAATAAATCCAGAAGAACTTCAAAAATACTAGAAGATTTTTACTTTCATGAAGAATGATGGAATATAAAAGATGCTTAACGATATTTATTATTCTCGCAGTATTAGACATACTTTTTACGTTAGACCAGTGATAGTCGGTTTACCTTGTTTTCATTTCAAGGGTTGTAGGGCCCTCTTTTTAAGTGTGGATATACTTACATCCTTGCTGATTAAATTCGGGTGCATTGTCAACTCTTGCAATAAACTTATGGCCATCCCGCTCCATCATGAATACAACAAAAAATATACCATCTTTAAATTCTAAGTATTTTGTAACATTGCATTCGTTGTAATCTTCTTCAGTTATTCTTCGATTGTTTTTACTTAACTTAATACGGTAAGGTATTCCATGCACATCAAAGAATACACGAATCCATCTTTCAGCATAATAGAAATTTAGAGGAGTAATTTGTGGTGGAGGGACCCTTAAAGCATTTGATTCTGTAAAGAGAAAATAAAGATTTGTGATCAGGTGTGTAGTCCTAAAAGAATAATTGGCCTGGCGGCACTTAGGTAACATTTAGAACATACATCTACTATAAAAAAGTGAAGCAATTTAAATAAGAGTAAATATAATTTAAAATCCTATTTAACGTCCAATAACCAAGTTAATGTGAAGAATTCCTGAAAATAAAACCAACAATATTAACGACAAAAATTGGGCAACCACTATGAAATGTTCCTATTTTAATCTGAAAACGAAAATTTGGCAACCGACCAAATAGTCTTTCTGCTCTTTTTTATTGTGATTTAATAAGAATAAAAATAAGTGAGACAAAAAAGAAAAAAAGTTCGTTTTCTCTTTAGAAAGAAATAAAAAAGAGGAAAGCAAAATGAGAAAGCAACCAACCAAGTCGTCTTTTTTCTCTTTGTTTATTTTGATTTAATAAGGATGAAAATAAATATAACTTAAATAAATAACTTCACTATCAATCCCGGTTTTTCCCGGTCTCAGAATATGAATAAAATTTAATATCCTACAAGTCTTTTCTTAGATTTTTTACGTATCTCGCAAAATTTAGCGTCATATTAAAATTTCCTAATTGTTCATATCAATAAAAAAAAAAAAATTAAAAACAAGGAGTTATGTTAAAAAATGGTACAAAGAACATTTTTTATGGAAATTTTAAACGATGACAATTTTCCAAAAATTTTCAGGATATTTTGTGGTGTTTTTCGGCTAAAAATTTGAATTTTCGATTTTCTGCAAACTATTTTCGAAAAATGAAAAAAATTGCAAATCCTATTGAAAAATGGTAAAAAGAAATTTTGCAGTGCTTTTCAAAATCTTTAATTCCTCTTTCAGGCCTTTTTCGGATTTTGTGCCTGTTTAGTTCGAAATTTGAATTTTCAATTTTTCAAAAAAAATTAGCAACATTTTTTATATCCGGCGCTTTGTGGCTTAAAATTTAGATTTTTAATAGAATTTTTGAAGTTTTGAGGTAACGGAAGGACAGACGACCGGACAGACAGAAGTTAAAGATGGAACTATTTTATTCTAAATTTGTTCATTTTTGATTGAAAATTAAAATTTATAACTGAAAATTAATTATTCACTTTTTATTAAAAAGTGTCAGAATAGAGGACACGTGCATACTTACACGTACCCTTTCCGGGCATTATATATAATTACTATATATTATATATAATGCCTGAAATACATACTTTCTCTGTAACATATGCTCATTGAGAGCTATGACTTATTAGGTTAAACAAGAGTAGTAGCTAGTTTATTATAATTTATTGTGTATTTTTATCATTTTTCTCTATTTCCGAATGGAATAATAAAAATCGAAGGAAATCACACCTAGCGCAGCTGTGATGGACGGTTTTCCCATCACGCACCAAGCCTGGAGGCATGACTCACGCTTCGTCACATCTCTCTCCTTCTCTCTCTCTCTGCCCTCCGAGTGAAAAGCGTTGAATTTTCCCATTTACCTTTTATGAATTAAAAAAAAATTTTTTTAAATTAATTAATTAATTAAAATTTCGTTCTAAGGGTTAAAGAAAAATAACAAATGTTTTACCTTATACATACGTATTATTTTTCTTATTTTTTAAGTGCGCACTTTTTCCTTAAATTACCATTTTAATTTATTGTGAAAAGTCAGAGAAATTAAAGATAGCTTTTATATAAATTCTATTTTATATTTTATTGTCATTCCGTATTTTCTCATTTATTTTTAAATTGTAATATGTTGTACAAATTTTGCTTTTATTTTACTTTAATATTTTAACGTTTAGTCTGTAACATCAATTTTATTTTATTCTAATTTTTCCTTTGTAGCATGTAATATTTTATTTTAACGTTTTAATGTTCAATTCAACTTTTCTTTTGATTTTTGATTTTGACTGTTTCTTCTTTGTAAATTTTACACTTTCACAATTCTACTTTAACCGTTTAATTTTGCACTTTTGCTTTTTCTCTGTAATATCAATTTTTACTCTTGATCTGCTTTATTCCTGCGTGAAATTTAGCAATATTTAGTTTGTAATTCTATATTCTACTTTATATTTTCTCCGCAATTTGTATGTAAAAATTGCACAATTTCCATTGTTGTATTTCTTTTTCGATTTCTTTATTGTTCCGCAAACGAAATACCGCTCGTTACAAATTTGAGCGGCGCGCTCAGCTCAGCGAAGGAAGGGGATGCCAGAGGCAGCTGCAACGCCCCTCCATCCACGACGCGAGTGGCCGAGAGATCCGGGCCAATCGCTGGCCGGCTGACTCGCGGCGGGCGAAAATAAAAGAGGGTGCGTTTAACCGACTGCACGCTCTCTTGCCCCAGACGATCAATTAAGTAACCTCAGTCCCTTGATCTTCTCCGGAACTTCTTGTACTGACTTTTTTTAACAATACAGAGTGCTTTCGAATTCAAAAATCAATTTCAATATTTCTCCTTTATTCTCCTTCTCATCATCCTCCAAAATTTCTCTCTCTCTCTCTTTCACTATACTTCTTTCCGAGGCTGGTAAGCTCCCTTCCAGCTCCATAATTCTCTCTCACTATATTTCTTTTCGAGGCCGGTGAGCTCTTGCAGCTACGTCAACCTCTCTCTCTCTCTCTTCTCTTCAGGAAGCCGGTACGCTTTTCTCACAGCTCCGCGAGCCTCTCTCTTTAATTCTTTCCGATACCGGCAAGCTCCCTTGCAGCTCCACTAGCCTCTAGCTATTCTTCTTTCAAGGGGTCGGTAGGCTTGTCACACAGCTCCGCAAACCCCTCACCTTCTCTTTCTCTCTACTTCCTCATCCAAAGCCTATACCTGGAAACAAGCAATCCCGTTTTCGCCCTGCACACACGTGGTCAGTGGCACTCATGTCTCTTGACGTGAACGCTCCCTTCACCAACAGCAAAGAAAAATCGACCGACCATAGAGCGAGCCCTCTACCTTCGGGTACAAGATGGTTCTCTACGCTTTACCGACTATCAAACGAGGCTTTAGTCCCTTCATGAACTGGCTTCCCACCAGAGGACATCTTCACTAATGGATGCACTACAAGCGTGAAAATACCTGCTGGCTACAAAGGGCGCACCTCGAGTGGCACAGAAAACTCCGACCAGCTGCCAGAACAGACCCGGGTCAATGAGCCAGCTTGAGCAGCTCCTGGGACATTCATGATCCTCAGTTTTTCCGAAACCGGCTGACTCTCGGGACTCGCAACAAGCCTCGGTTCCTTATAAACCGGCTAACAACGACACCCATCTGCCATTAAAGGGACTTCGGTGTTTGACTAGCCTCTGCCTGGAGGCACAAACGGCCCTTAACCATAAAAATCTTCAACCCAGTCTTATCATCGTAGATCAATTCGAATTTTTTTATAAAGTCCTTCAAGGTCAAACAACTTTTTTTTCAATCAGTGCAATTTTGTTTTAGTTCCTAAAAATTTGCTATTGGTCCAAACTAAATATAACTCAAATTTAATCTTAAAGTCAGATAATATTAATCAGAACCCCAAATTCTGATGAAGTAGATATATTTTGAGAATCTAGACACCCTGCTTGATGTATTTTCAGAGTATTATCATCTTTGGACATCATAATGACTATTGGCAAGGGAAAAATTTAATTTGTTCGTTGTGTAAGATTTTTGACCAGGGAAATGTACTGTTAATTTCTTTTGTCTACGTGATCTATACTTCACAATTTTAAATCAATATTTAAAAAAATTATTATAGACCCTGTAGACAAAACTATTAGGATACCATTGAAATCCAACCTGTTGGAGTTGCAAAGAAAATATTCTCGCCTCTAAGCTAACCAACTAAGCTATGAAGCGTAGTTGGTTAAATAATCAGACCGGAAATATATACCTACGTGGATTTCTAGAACTTGAAGCTCCATCGCCAGAACTTGACGCTCCATGGCCAGAACTTGAAGCAAATTCGACAATTTGTTCGCGTTGTGTAGATATTGGAGTTAATGGTGGCTTCTCAGCAACTCCGCCTGTATGATATTATATAAGGATTTTTATTAAAGAAATTTTACAAGAGAAACTCAAAAGTCAGAAAACGGCAGAAAAAGGATTCGTCAAATTCGCTACATGATCAGTACAAACCTGGACAACATGACATTTTGGAAGATTTTAAAAGAGTTTTAATCAAATCTACTAATCTAATAAAAATAAAATTTTAAAAAACTGACGCAAGGCACGACGCAAAGTTAATTGACTACAAAGTTTGGTTAGAACCACTTTAAGCTAGAACGTGCGTTTTCAATTTAAGTCGTAAAATATAGCTTACAAATTAAATAAATTAAATTTGTGGAAAGAGGACAAAAGTTGCAATAAAATGTTTAATAACAAAATTCTTTTTTTTTTTGATGCGCTCTTTTTTTAGTTATAAACTCAAAATAACAAGAATCCGTGTGTTTCAATACCAATGCATATTACTAATAGTAAAAAAAGAAATTTATTGAAATAATCGATTTTTCAGGGTAGCTGAGAATGAAAATTAATGCAAAATAAGAAAAAATATTTTAATAATTATGAAAAATAAAATTTGGACATTTTTTCAAATATCAAAATAAGTAGTACCAGTCCGAAGTACAGAAATAAATAGAAGTTTCATCTGATATAATAGTATTGAACGAGCGCCTTGCCTGCGGTAAATACATTATCGAGTTTGTTAAATTTATATAAAGCTTAGTAATTTATTTCAGAATTATCATTTGGAACATTTATTTTGTATTCTTTCATTAGTTTGTCAAATGTTCTTTAATTATAATCCAAATATGTTTGAAAAAGTTGTATTTTTATTCAATTTTGTGTGCTTTCGATCTTCAAAATCACAGAGTTCCTGAGTTAAAACATTTATATGTATTTACAAATTAAAAGAGCTTTATGTTAAACAATAAAAAATTCAGCAATTTAAATTATTCACATTTGAAATATCATAAATTTCGAATATTTAAAATTGAAAACTCTTGACGGTTGAGCTTTAAAATCAGATTGCAGGACTCTGAATTGCAAATATTGTAAAATTGAAGAATTTGAACTGCAAATCGTCAAGATTGGAAAATTTGAATTAAAACCATTCAAACTTAAAGAATTTTCAATTGTAAATCTTCAAAATGGATCATCTTTACACTGCAAATCATAACAGTTGAAGAAGTTTCCATTATAAGTCTTCGAAATTTAACTATTTCATGAAAATGTATGAAATTAAATACATTTCAAATTTTAAAATACAATTATTGAAAATTGAATAAATTGTAATTCCATATTTTTAAAATTTATAAATTGTCAATTGTAACTCTTAAAAATAATGCAGAACTTTGATTGGAAAATTTTTTGTAATCCAAGAGTATCTAATTGTAACAGAATTTATCGATGAAAATTTTAAAATTACTTACAATACTATTCACTATAATATGTATGTTGTCAAGAACAACCAGAGAAGTTTTAAAAATAAATTAGAATCCGCGATACACGCGATAAACATTTCGGTGAATTTTCATAAATGCCCATAAACTTCCCTAAGTTATCATTAACTTGCACGACTTTCATTCATTTTCATAAATTTTGTAAAATTGACAGAAAGTTTTTTTTAAATGGGTTTTCGTATGCACTTTTAAAACAATTTTTTTCTGAATCCCAGCAATTTTTGTTTTAAAAAAAAGTATAATATACTAACTTTGATCAGAACGTCGTTTACGACCCTGGCCCTTGCTTGATCCTGGATGCCTAGGTGGTCGCTGATCAGATCCTTCTGTAAGATAAAATACAGTGATTTTCATTAAAGAATTTTTTCAAGAAACATAAAAAATGTTCTATTGGTCTAAAATAAAGGGGGTTGTAAAAACTTCTTCGTTAGAAAAATTAATGAAAATTTTAGGGGATTGTGAGGAATGAATTAAATTGAAAATGGAATAAGCAACATCGTGCTATTTGTAATTGTTGTTAATCTTTATTAAATTTTATTCTTTTTTTTTTATTAAAATAATCTTCATTAATCTAATCTTTATTAATTTAGAAATCGGTTCAAGTTTTTGTGCTCGCTCTTTGAGTTACTGATAAATAATTCGCAATTGTCTTGAAATGTAATTATATACGTTGAACCTTATGAAACATATATAATATAGATTGTCAATCACAATTAACTTAAACAAATATCCTAACTCGATGTTTCCTCGTAAAACAAAATTATTTATTCTTTATCGCTATTTTATTGATATTCCTTTCGATGATAAACCAACGAAGTTAATTAAATAATAGTTCATCTGATTGTTATAATCATTGTTTTAGACAAAAACTAAGATTTGTCCTTATTTTTTATATGTTATTGAATCTTTGTAATCGCCCCAACTGCTAGGATCATAAGGGACTGAACTATAGGGATTTTTTGAAGTAGTATAACAAGGCTCAGAAGCGAAGCTTTCGGAAAAGCACATCCATCCTCGCTTTCTGCTTTGGGAAGCGAACCCCCGCCAGCGTATCGCCAAGGCTGCCGTGTTGGCACATAAGATAATCACGACACCGTCTGAGTTACAAGGACTCCCGAATTAATTAACTGTTACCCGGAAATAACCATAAATTTCCCAAGTCGAGAAAATTTCTATAGATCCATTCTATAGATCCATTTCAAATGGTATTGAGGAAGATAGGTGGTAACTGTTTCGCGCCACAATCACAATACCATACCCAGTAGGCTATCTGACTGACATTTTTTAGTTTCGAACCTGTTGAACATCATTATTATTTCAAAAGCTCTAGAAATGGCTAGATAATCTCTGGTAACGCACCAAACATTCTCACTTTTGCATACACAAATAGCTTTCAAGGAAATCGAATTTGAAATAGTGTAACTGAACAAGGTCAGTTTATTTTTGTTTTTTTTTCTGGTCTGTTAGCAGCGTCCATGATGACATTGTGAAGAGATATCGAAGTATAACGAACATTATGTTTCTATGAAACATAACCAATGTACCATAATACAATAGCAACATGTGCACATAAGCCAAAGTATAGTACGCCAGACTGACACGTACAATACTAGCCGTGTATAGGATCAGGGACATTTCCATCTTGAGCTTTATTTTACGTGTATTCCATAGACAATTACGCAATCTAAAGCTGATATTTGGTTGCAATACCGAATCGTAAAGACTCTCACTCTTATCAATCCTGGCTCTGGGATCTTCTGCGCATGCCGTAATATTTCCCATTGAAACTATTCCTACTTCTCTCTTTGCAGCTTATCTTCGAGGCATCCTAAAGCTAGGTTGACCTAAGAAACTCCAAGAGATAATTATCTCGAAAGTTCCTACGTTAAACGAGAAAATTCTTGCAAATGATAAGAGCTTAACCACACCCACCTTTGAGAATTTCTCGTTTACTGGTTTTCCTCTTCTGCAAGCGCTTCAACAAGGTTCACCTCGCGACCTTTCTGTAGCAAACCTCTGGCCAGATATCCATTCGGATTTTCCATCTCAGTTAGTGAACGGGACCTGCTTATGATGACATTAGAAAATCGATTGAAATGGAGGTAAAAATAGGATTTTGCTGCAGCAAAAACGTACTTAAACGTTGTTGATTATTACTGATAATTGATAATTGAAACTAAGATATCAAAATTTGAATTAGCAGATATGTTCGGAAATTCTACCAGTATTGTGGAGTAGAATTACTTTCTTTCTTAATACGGGATTAACCTTTCGTGCAGTCGAAACATTTTGCAATGGCGTTTAGCAACTGTTTGTCCTTTTATGTTTGCAAAAGTATTTTAGTTCCACAACAGATCTTGCGAATATATAGGGATGAGCATACTGCTTTCTGCGAATTTTCAATTCGTCAAAGATAAACATTTATCCCACCAGCATTCATCTTAAATGTATAAACAAGAATATGCATTAATTGTAACCAGTCCATCGTTGATAAAATATTGTTGATGGCGTGTGATCCCTCTTGCCTTAGATTAAACGTATTGACGCAAACTGCGAATCATAGAAAGTGGTCTCGAAAGGCTTTAATTTGACTGCAGAGTCAAAGTTTTTGTATCACTGCACTTTTGCACACTTCACTATTCCACATGTTTCGACAGTCTAATTGTGTGCATAAAGAACGCAGCTTAGTGCAACCTGTATTGGTAGTGTCACCAAATAGATACACACTATACATTTATTGACCATATTTTTCGCACATCAGGAACCAGGATACTGCTACGCTTTGAAATAAGTTTAAAAAAACTGAAAATAGGATGAGAGTGGTTCTCTGAACGATCGAGAATTATGGTAGACTGAGGCAGTCGATATGCCACAACGATTCACAATCTCGGCGACTTTTATCAAATTTGTGGTGCTATGCTAAACAGATATTATGCACCAATTTACATGCAAGTTGCGAATTTAGAACTCACCAGAGATCTCCGAGGTAAACTTTGCTTAAGCACTCATAGAAAAAGAAAACCCGCAAACCAGAAATACTCAAAGATGAATGCGCTTGAACTGTCATCATGTGCAAAACTCTCTATGTGTAACGTTAGAAGTTTTGAGAGACTTTGTTGTAATTTAGCAAGATGAGATTCAATTGATAGTCTTGCGTCATGCGCAGACGATACCAGATATAAGACTGATAAAAATGACGGTCTTTTCACAATTCTGTATTGCAACCAAACCTCAAGTAAGGACTACGTATGAGCCGCCTATTGAAGACCTGACACATTGACGATCTAGATTAAAATGACCCTATTCCTATCCAAGGCTATTATTGTACGTGCTAATCTGGCACATGAACACTTGCCTCGTATACACATGTTGCTTCCGTATTATGATACATTGGCTATGCTCGATTAAAAAATAATGTTGGTTATCCTTCGACAGCGCTTAAAAATGTGATAATGTTCGATGCTCACAGAGAAGATCAATAAAATATAAACTAAGGTTACTTTTTTGAGCTTCACTCTTTAGAATTATATTTTTCTGAAAGTTATTTGAATATGCAAAAGTAACAATATTTGGTTCTTCACTAGAGGTTATTTAGCCATTTTTATAGTTTCTGAAATAGTGCTCTTGATCAGCAGGTTCGAAACAATAAAACGTCAGTCGCATAACCTACTAGATATGATCAATAACTATTGTATCAAACAATTATCACTTCTCTTTCTTGATTCCAAGCCTTATCACCAAAAGTGATCATGGTAGGAGACCATCCAGGAGATTCAATAAGAAACGCAGAAGATGTCAAGCCAGTACCAACGCAAGTGGAATTTCCAGAAATAGGGTGCGGTAAATACATATTCAAAAGAAAGAGTTTCGTATTCTTATAAACCTCGAGCCCAAAAGTCGATAAAATTGAATATTTACTCATAAATACGGTTCCCATAATTTTTATCATAATGAGCCATGCTAAAGTCTCTGCGAGGGAATAATAGTGCAAAAGAAAAGGGTGACATGTGCTAATTGCAAGGCCGCTCCCAAAGGTGAAGACTTGACAAAAAGTGTGTGCCTCTGTATGGTTCCGTGCAGAGTATCGGTCAGACTTCAGTATTAGTCTATGACTAGACCTGGTCATATGAAACTTCATTTAACAGGTACAAAGACATCGAATCAGTTTTGCTAACTAAGCACATTCTGTCCTCATATTATTTAACCAGGCTAAAAGCTGACGGTTACAATACTTTCAATCTGAGGCAACAATAGAATAAGCAGTTTGTCTTTGCTACTTTCTTTGTTACTTTTCTTTAACTTTTCACTTAGTGTTTCCTGCTTGCGGTCACTTTACGTGCCGCTTGTTGAAGTACAATAAATTGTTATTTTACTGCCGCTCCGCAGGCAGATAAAGTACGCTTGTTCTGCTTATTTCAGAATAAGTTATTTTATACTCTAATGCAGGAATACTATCCTTACATGTGGGTCAGTCGTTAACTTCTACATCTTCGTATAAAGTTAAACTTTACTACCAAAGTAGAAAATCTACTTTTTTATCAAAAATTTTAATACTAAATTTCCAATTCTAGTAAATTGGTTTAAAAAAAACAACATTTTTTAAAGAAATTTTTAAATTTCAATCAATCATCTACATTTTTAACTAAACAAAATTCTTAACTAATTATCGAAGAGTTCAACTTTAATCTATTAAATAATTAATTCAAGTTTTGACCAAGCAGTTGAATTTAGAGTCAAGTAAATTAATGTGCTCAACTAAAATACAAATTAAAAATAATACATGAGTTTTTATGCAAGTTGTTGAATTTTTATTTAAAAGCAATCATTTTTAAACAATAATGAAATAGTAAAATATTGCGTTAAAAAATTTCATTATTTCCCTTTTTGACCATTTTACCCCTCTATAGCTTCCAATCTAACTCTCTTATAATTCTTTCCTCCATTCCCCTTCCATCATTTTTCTTTCTCTCCTCGCAAACCCCTCATCACTTTTCCTCGCCACCTTTCTCACTTTTTTTACGAAGTTGTCCTTTCTGTTCCTTTCCCTCGCTTTTGCACTATATTTCTCCACCACTTCCCGCTTTCCCACCATCCCTCCTCAACCTCCCCTTTCTTTTATATTAACCACTCTTTTGAAGGAGGAGCAGGGTAAACGCTTATTTTTCGGCCTGTTGGCCTAAAAAAATTGACTTGCTTACATTTCCATTTTTTACAGAATTTTCTTACAACTACATCTTACAAAGTACTACCCATCCACACCTTATAACTAATCCGCTCGCTCCTATAGCCTAACCTTCCTCGCTGCGCCTCGTCACGCTTCGCACGCATTTCGCTCTTTTGTAGCTATGCCTCGCATTACGAGCCTCTGTCTTCGCTGCTAACACCTAATACTTAACTACTATTTACAATATTTACATTTTTCTTACATCTAATTCCTCTCCTATTTACAATCTTTCCTTCTACATTCCTCTTTCTCCTTCCTTCTCTTCATCTCCATCTCACCCAACAACCCCTTCACCCAAGCTACTGCCCTTTTGTCACCCCTTTCATGCAACAATACCTCCATGCTTTTCCCCCTTCTTTCCACCTCTTCACATTCCTCCAACCAATGCTCCAATTTTGCATCCCCCTTCCCGCACAATTCACACATTCTCTTCTCTCTAGAAAGCTAGAACCTATTAATATTCTCCATGCCACCGCATCTCATTCTCGCTATAAGTTCTTGACTTCCTTGCTCTCCTTTCTTACACAAACATTGCGCTTTCTCCCTTGGCTAAATCCATACATAGTTTCCGTTATACCTTGATTTTATAATTCTCTCCTTTCCTTCCGCCTTCTTTTTCTCCATACCATTCTTTTAAACCAACTCATATACCTCCCTTCCTTCCTGGTGCATTCTGCTAATTTCATCAATATAAAATCCATTCGTTCTAAAATACCTCTCCCTTTCTACCTCCATCTTTGCACCACTACGTCTGTTCTCCTTCTCCTACCAACACCCCATAACCAATTTACGTCCCCTTTTTTCCAAAAATTTCTCCTCATATTTACACGCTCGATTCCCTGTTATAATCCCTGAACTCGTTCCTCCTGTCACCCTCCTGACAATATAGTTCGGCGTATTCCTTGCCAACTCCAGTACCCACTTTACATACCTCTCCTGTACCCTATTTACCTCCACACTTACCTTCCAAACCCACACCTCCACTCAGTAAAATAAGACACTCATCACTAGTGAATCAAACAATTTCATTCTCCTTTCAAAATTATCAGCGAACAATCTCTTTCCCAGCCCTCACACCTGCCTCATCGTCACATTTGCCCTTCTCACTCTTTCTTTTATATGATCATCCACTCCCCCATTTCTTCGAAACAGGAAGCCTAGGTACTCAAACTTTACCTTCTGTACCGCTTTTCCCTTTCACTTCCACCCCCCTCCCCAAAGTGTTGGGCTAAGCATGCACCCTTGCCTCAACCCCATATCTATCCACAATCCCTCAGAGATTCCCTCCCCTCCTCTCATCCTATCTTTCGTCTCCTCATATACCTACCTTACTCTCTCGATCATGCCCCTCTTCACTCCCCTTTCTTTCATTGCCTCCCACAACCTCCCCGCATCCAGTAACGGGAAGGCGCTCTTTAGATCTACAAAAAACGTGTACACTTTGGCACCATTTTTGGTTAATTCTCTATTCACCACGTGTTGCAAGATGTAAATATTGTCAATAGTGCTCCTTCTCTCTCTAAAGCCCGCCTGCGTCTATGGCAATATTCCTTTCCCCTCAACATCCTTTCGCAGCCTATCTGCTAACACCATCGCATATATTTTGTACGCAGTATTCATGAGCGTTATTCCTCCCTAATTTTCCTGCCTCTCGCTATCCCCTTTCTTATACAGTCGTATGATCAGCCCCTCTCTCCACCCTCTTGAGAATCCTTCCCCCTTCATACTTTTTTCACTGCCCCCTTCAGCCTCTGCCTTACTTCTTGTGTGCCAAACAGTCACGCTTCGTTCTCTACCTCGTCAATCCCTGCTGCCTTCGATTTTTTCAACTTCCCTATCTGCTTCTCTATCTCCTCGTCATTCAGCTCCTCTTCATCTACCTTTCTGTTTCTTCTAATCCTCTCATTTCTCTTTCAAGTTTCTGACCCCTGAAATAAATCCTTAAAAAATTTCCTCCATTCATCGCTCCCTATCTTCTCATTTATCCCCACCCTAATTTTGGAAGTAAATTTCCCTTTCGCTAGAATCGTCAAAATAATTTTTCCTAAAGGCCAGAATTTTAAAAAAATGACTATATTTGGAGTTTCTGCACTTGTTTCTAAAAATAAAAAAAGTAGAGTTGTAGGAAATGTATTTTTAGAAAATCTTAGTCTGGATTTATTCAAATTCATCTATTTCTATAAAATTCTAGAGAAATCTTCAGTAAGGAAAATTGCATTTATAAAATGTTACAACTTTTCCACGATCCTCTGCTTTCCGATTCCTGCCCACTATCATTTTTCAAACCTCTCTTCAATTTCACATCACACCCCTTTAACATCTTCCCTTTCCTTCTCGCTCTCTTATCTCTCTCCATCCTTTCACGTCTATCCCTTAATTATCTTCTTTTACTTTCCTTTCCCCCATTCCGTCTCTGCTCTACCTCTCATTTTCTATTAATCGTCTCCTTTCTCATTCTAACTCTCTAACCTCTTCCCTTTCACTTTTAACCAGTTGCCTTCCTAACTTTGCACAATCCCATTCTTTTTCTTCCTTACCCACTAAAAAAGAAACTACTTGCTTTAATCACTATCATTCCCCTACTTTAGAACTATCCCCTCTATCCTTTTTCAAGATTTAAATTATATTGTTAAACTTACGACCAAAATTGATTAAAACGACGAAGGTAATGAACAGAGTTACAAAAAAGTTCTTCATGTCTTCTTCTCAGATTTCGTGAAAGATAACTGATGAGTCTGGATCATTTCTACTGCTTTATATATACCTGAGCATTTTACTAGAATGACGAAATATTCCATTTGGTTAAGGCAATACAACATTTTTATAAGCGAGGACAAACTATCGAAGGCGAAATCAGAGCGTGATATACCTCGGCCTCTACCCTCCTACTCTGACCCGCAAAAGCTGTGTCAACAAAAGTTTACCAGACCAGCGTGAAAGATATCTAAACTCTAAAGTATATTAAATTGACAAAGTGACAGAAACTCTGTTTTTTCATACATTTTATACATTTCATGATTTTTTAACCCAGTAGTTAAAGAAGAAAAAACTTATTTCAGATCAGAGATGTGTATTCACAATTAAATAGTTAAAAAGACCAATATATAACAAAAAATAAAAAATTTTAACAATATATATAAATGCTTAACCTTAGTAATTAAATTTGTAACCAAAAAATATGAACTCTCGACTAAAAAAGTTGCATTTTCAACTAGGTGAGATGACATTTCTGCCAAAAGAGATTAATTTTTAACAAAGAAGACGGTTTGTAAATAAAATTGTATAAGGTTCTACGATGAAACCAGTAGAATCTGATCTGGTGCCATGTAACTTCTGGTGAACCCGTTACATTCTTGTTGGAGCCTAAGGTCCGTGGTACATGTTCCTGAGGGTCGTCATCTTCTGGATACCAGGGTACTGACTGGTATTCCGAAAACTGGGCCATTACTGCGCCCATACTTGCCTAAGGTTTCCTGCTCTGACCCTCGTTTATCGTTTCCGAATTGGCTCCGTCAGTGGCCTGTGTTTCTCTACCTTGATGAATTTCTTGGTGATCGGGGTCTTCACGATTGTCCATTCCCGCTGACTCCATTGCTCTAAGTTACATTGAAGTTGGTTAAAAAAAAAACCAAATGCCAAACCAAAATCGCCAAAAACCAAATCGCAATTCGGTTTTGAGACATTCTTTTATTTTTATTAAATAATTAACACTCGAGGGCGAATTTAGGGGACGAGTGTCTTCGAGCCGTTCAAAAAGATATTGAATTTTTGAAGACGCTCAGGTCTTATTTACTTTTTAGAAAATTGTGTTTCTGCTACCAGCCTTCACTGGTCAGTTGTGTTCGCAACCAGGTATAAAGGTTTTTAGTCTCTAAGCCGATTGTACACAGTCTGTCAAGTGATGGAAGGATTGTAAAATCTTGGCCTCCGATTCTTTTGACCAAGTTACAGGATTTTATGCCTGTAGTTGCTCGAGAAAGTGGAGGAAAAAATCGAAAAATATAATTCATCTCGAAATTCGAGGTTTCAGCCTGAAAATAAATCTTAAATATTTTCAATAGAAGGAAGGGTCTTTTGCCCTTACAATTTTATTGGCTCGGAGCCACCTAATAAAGTTAAAATGTAATAACGTGACTCGCACATGATTGCTTTTAGCGTTGAGTTTCTTTTATCGATAGCCGAACTCTGCAATCTGTGTTTCTCAGCTACAATATTCAGACTGTCGTTTTTCGGCTTTGCTGCGCTTTTTATTTTCTTGCCCCAGTTCTACCTTCTCGATTTTACGCATCATCGTAGCAACAGTCATCAAAAAACCATACCGACTCTTAGCAGAACCGCTGTATATCACACCTATGGCCATGACTCACGTACGTGAGGTGAGTGACTAGCTTTCTGCATCTATCTCGCAAGTTCCTTGGCATATGTTTGGCATGCGTATATAGCTTTAAGGTTATAAGCCAGTGATAGTTGTTCATATTTAAGAGCTCGGATCACATGGACAATTGCTTGAAACGAATATTTTGGGTACATTCATTGCAGCTCCCTTATAAAGTCTTGATATCTCTCCTGCTTTTCTTTATCCTCGGCAGAGATATTGCAGTCGGCCGGACACGACATTTCGATCCCAAATATAGTTCGCTTCTCGAAGTCTTAGAGAACAATGTGAGGTACTTCTCTTTTTGGATGATTGGATTTTTTTTCAGAGCGTTCAGTATGGCAAGATGTATAGTAGGTGATAATGTATGTAGCGTGTTCATGATACGCTTTGCACCTATCGCTAGGAACTTCTTAAAATAAAATTCGATCGCGGTGTACTTTTCTTATTGTTTATGTATAAATAACTATTCGGGGATCTTTCCGGTCTCAAGTGGAAAGGCTCAAGACTTTCTTCACCCCATGGCGTCGTCGACTAGGATTCGCAGTCATCTTCTTTTCAGAGAGGCTTCTACAGTCCAGAGACCTTAATGGTACTTTCTTCAGGCAGATTCTGGTACTTTTTGGGTTTACGAGGGTGGATTGATAAGTTTCCGGCCTGACCAAGAAAAACAACGTTTTTAAGAATTTTTTTTTTATTTCGCAACATAATCTCCTCCAAGGCTGATACATTTCTCATAGCGGTGTTCTAATCTATTAATGCCATCGCAACGAATGACTTTTTGGTCCACTGTTAGCAAACGCGGCACCCATCTTGCGCAGAGCTTTTCCACATGCAAATGTTGGTGCAAAATATTGTGCAC
>NC_046657.1:62442316-62444289 GCF_010883055.1 Belonocnema kinseyi
AGCTATCTAAGGATGGTACTATAGAACGCCACCTCAAGGTAGGCCTAGTGGCGCCATCTCTTGGTCAGGCCGGAAACTTATCAATCCACCCTCGTATTTGGCTTGTTAAGGGCGGATTGACCACAAAATCTATAAATAGATAGGCAATTTGGCCTAATTTGTCGTACCGTTGATAATGCAATTTTATTTAGTTACCGTTAAGGGTTATTTTTGATTTAAAAACTAAGAAGAAACCCCGGGCAAAATGACCACAAAGTCCGTCAGTGGACAGGCATTTCCGCCAAATTTATCTTATACGAAAAATATACAATTTTTAACGCTTGTATGTTTTACAATCTCGTTTGAGGGTTCGTGGACCCCCCTCCCTTTTGCAACAGCAGTGCAGTCCCATCCGCCAATCATCGGCCAGGAAGCAGGCATCCCTAATCGACCTCAAGTCCTGTCCGTTAGGCTCTTTCTCTTTCCCCCGTTTCTCGCAAATGAGCCCCCTCTTGCGATTATCGACACGCCGAGCACGCGTCTGAGGTAGTACTTTTTGTAAGCTACAGGTGTCGAACGCTGCGTATACCACTACAGTTGGTGTAATGTAGGACTTCAATGCTTTTTCTTAGAGGTTCAGCCAGGCCTTTTTTTATTTTCTTATATTCAAGGAACTTCAATAACCCTTGGCTGGATCGCTATGTTTAGTAAGTAGTTTAGAATTATGGAGTGCCGCCCAGTTCTCTTGTCGCTTTTTATTTCGCCGGATAATTTTAGTGCTGGGCTAATAGTCACCCTACTCATAAATTATAATTAGTTTATTTCGACGATTTCGTTATTTGAGTATGGTGCATCAACTCTCTATCGATTCCTTTTCTGCTCTAACTTTCCGACTTTGACACAACCTCTACTCCCTTTTCTGAAATGCCTCGCTGGACAAAATGCCGATAATGCCCCCCTTCCTTTTTTTACTTTTCTTTCTTCGATATTTTTATTGTTCATTTACAATTGTCCCCTTAATTTCGTGATTTTATTAATTGAGTAAACTTATCAAACACATAAAAACTGATTAATATTGATGACTAATAGTTATAAATTGCATTTTAAACTAATATTTATCGCTCGGCCCCATTTTTGTAGAAGCTCTGGATGCTTTGTGTTTCCCTATCGGACTTTTCTCTTACGACCCTTTATTGTTATAATTTCTTCAACTCTCTCGTCCCTTATGAGGACCTCGACGTCTGCCATCATTCCTTATTATTGTTGTGTACTCATGTTAACGACATCCACCCCCCCCCTCTTTTGTAATAATAATCTATTTAATCTCTATTTGATTGTTTAAAGGTCCCCTCAAAAGTAATGCTTTATACAAATTTGTGAGATTCTTTGTTTACTGTTGTTAGTTTTATCACCTAATTTTGCTTTGCTTCTTAAATAGTGACTCTCTTGTACAACTTTGGTTTTGACTTGATGTTTTCTTCGTATTACCAGAATGTGATTTTTGTTTGATGTTAGACCTTCTTTCTCTTTTAAATTTTTTTTCTTTTATGTATGCTTTGTATTGGATATCTGCCACTACCTTTTTGTATTGTTCATATACACCTATTCCATTGTAAACTATCTTGCTATAATTCATTAAAATACCCCCACCCCCTCTTCCTAAGCGCTGAGTCAGCCCATTTTAAGGGATTTACGGGATTTTGATTTATTTATGCCGCACCTCTTTGGTTGTAGTGTGGTATTTTTCTTTCTCTTTCGGGTCCAATTCTGGTCATGATAACCGAAAGCTTTTAGGAATTATAATTTCAGGATAACCTTTATGAAGGCGGGAACCATAAGGTACGTGTTTTTTTTATTCTACCCTTGCGCGCGGCCTATAGGGCCTTTATTTTTTATTATTATTATTACACCATTAAGCCCTTTCCCTTTCGGGGTAGGCGTGACTCACTCGGCAGGGGAAAGGAGTAGTGTGTGGATGGGATAGAGATTTTTCA
>NC_046657.1:62444389-62478889 GCF_010883055.1 Belonocnema kinseyi
TCTCGTTACTTACTTTGTCCATTAGGGATTTCCCGCTTATTATGCGCATGAATCTCATGTCAATTGCGTTAATTTTACACTTATCTTTTTCTTGATAAGTCCTTTATTTAATTTAAATAAAATGGCCGCGTGACAACGGGTAACTGTTAGCAGAATATTTCAACATCTAGTTTTTTGACATCGGCTTTTAGAATAAAAGGATCTTGATGGAGTAAGGCACTTTTCTCACTTTTGATGTTCAGGTCAAGGGTCTAGGTTACCTACTTTGAGGGTACTTAACGACACTCCTTTGCCAATCATTTTGTCTTTCCTGATCATTTTAAGGAGAGGATGTTTGCCGCAGAGGTATCCAGTACAATTTTATAAAGCAAAATATAGAGGCAGAAGTGCGATGCAAAAGAGAAGAGAGCTTATAGTAACGCCCTAAAAGAACGTGCTGACGGGCTGCTGAGACGGCAGTAAAAATCTTACACAGCGTGTTCAAAGAAGTTATTAGCCTTTAACTCTCTAAATATGCGGGCCAGATGTTTGTCTGTAGAAATATCTGGTGATCCCTCGGAAAAGTTCTTCGTGCCACTAAGCTCTTTCTTCACCTCTTTAGCAGTCAATGATAAATATTCGTCCTCAGATCTTATTATATTGATGAAAGTGTCTTTTGGTCTTATGATCCATCATCGAGGTTGGCTTTCGACGTGAATCGGCGATAGTTCCCACAGCACCATGAAATAAACCATTGATTGTAATGGTGATTGTGAATTCTCTTTTGCTAAAGCTCCTTTAGCGTTGATGAACACATTTTGATCTGCCTGAGATTAATCATTCATATATTGCACAATAAAGTACAATTTCTATTCATAATGATTACCTTCATTTTTGTTTTTAATTTCACATAAAATGTTATTCGGATATGCCCTAAATAATTGATAATTTTTATCAATATATACTATTGAAATTCCTAATATTCATTAGTATTGATACATACGTATTTTCATTTTCTTTTTATCGTGATTAAAAAAAGGGCAAACCGTATAAGAAAAGATAAAATTTGGTCATTAAACATTTAAATGTAACTTGCGTCCTTTTTTCATAGATTTTATTATTTTTATTTTTAAACTTATATTCAACGAATAAAAGAAGATCTACTCCAATATCAAAGTTTTTTTTAATCATCCATCTTTTTTTCTGAACAACTTTCATTTATGAATTTTGTTCCGTACCTATGTCGTTTTTCCAAAATATATATTTTTTTATTTTCAATAGTATATTTGATGATTAAAACAAAAACTACGCATTCTATCAAAAAATTAACGACAAATTTTCATCTCTTTTTCGGGTGAATAAACTTTGTGTCATTATTTTTTGTAGCTTATGTCGTTTGTCCAAAAATGTAATTGTTTAATTTTTTCATTTTTAATCTTTTTGTACGAATAAAACAGAAACTAATTTTTCTGTAAAAAAAGTGAACCACACAGAAATTTTAGTTCTTTTTCGGCTGCATAATTTTTTAAGCAATACACATTTCAATTTTAGATTTTTTTAAAATATTCATACAGATGCAGACAGACATGTATACAGCACCAACATACAGGGATACTAAAACATCTTTTTGGGTTCAGAACGTCTCAAAACGTGGACATTTTCCAAAAAGGGGGGGGGGGGTTAAATTTTACTCAATTTTAATACCTTCTCTAATGAGAACGTAAAAAATATATTTTTAAAACCAACAATGGAATCTTTAAAATCGCAGTTAAAAAAATAGCATTGAAAGAGAAAGTTAATTTTCAAATAAAAAAGGTTTCTACAAACCAGTTAGAATGTCAAACTCTAGAAATTAATTTTTAATAACATAAAATGAGTCAGTTAAAGTAAAATCTGCACTAAAAATAAACTGAAATGAATAGTCATAAATTTAGTTTTTGTTATCATCCCAAGATTGGGTTCTCTTTTGCAAATAAATTGAAATAAGCATTTTCAGCTTATAACGAAAATTAACAAGATGTACAAGAATTTAAATGTCGTTAATTCCATAAGCATTTTATAAAAATGTGACAAACTATAAAAAAGTAGTAGTTATTTACGTTTAAAATAAGGGCGATTTTTATAGATTATTTTGAAAAAATAATTCATGCATAATTCTCATTTGTTTTCAGAGAAAATGCCTAAATAAATAGGAAAATAATTTTTTTCGGTTACCTGAAAAATCTTTTAAAGCATTTAGGAATCCCTTTAAAAATTAATTTGTTAAAATTCACTACAAAGATCTTGAAATCTTTGAAAATCCTACAAAATTCTATAAAATCCCTTCGAATTTTTCAAATACCTCAAAATACCCAGAAATGTTTCTTAATATTTTAAATGATCTAAGCTCCCTATAAACGTTACCAAATTGCTTGAAATCCGCAGAAATATTATTCAATCTTTTGAAAGCCAAATATATTTTTTTAGTCAGTTACAATCTTCATAAACCTCTTAAAATCTTTCTAAAATTGTATATTTAAAAAATAAATCAAACTTGATAAATTCCATTTGGTTGAATTTTTTGTTTATAAATGTTTTATAATTTGTTGTTTCTTAAAATAGTCAAATTATACAACAACAACAAAATATTTTTTTTACAAAATAATTAAATTTGTAATGAAAAAATGATTTTCAGCAAGAATAGAAAAAACTGTAAACCAATTGGTAATCCAAAACAAAAATTTTCAACTAGAAAGTTCAATTTTCAACCCGTACTCATTAATTTTTAACAAAAAAGTTAATTTTCTACCAAAAGTATGACTTTTTACTAAAATAGTTGAATTTTCGAAAAAATAATTAAATATCAAACCGTCTGATAAAAATTTTTAAACAAAAAAGATATTAAACACTGATAAAATCTTTAGAAATTAATTTGAATATTTTGAAAATCCAGAAAATCCTTGTAAAAGCTTTAAAGAACGTGGAAGTCCCTCAAAACCTGTTTATATGAATCCCCACAAATCTTTAACATTTTTTATTATTATGAAATTCCTTGAAATTTCGTGAATTTATAGTTTCTGGAAATCCTTAGAGTCCCGTAGGACCTACTGATAAGTCTTACATTAAATAAACAAATAAATTATTTATTTGTACTTTCTCCATTTGTCATCAACTCTCTTATTAGTTTTACATCCTTTATTTTTATAATAATTTTCTTACAATGATTTTCTGTAATGATTTTTCTATAATCGCGAAAAAATAGTAAGAAATTGATTGCAGGAAATTCCATTACAATACGTACAATCAATCTTAAAACTCGTTTATCTTTAAAAGGATTTATGAAATTGATATGAATTAACTTATTATTATTTTTTGTAAATATTGACGGAGCTTCCAAGCACTTTTAAGCAAAAAAATTGAGTTTGAAAATTTTTTATTTAACAGTAATTATTGCGAAGTTTAGCTTTTCCTTTCTCTTTAGGGAAAGGGTTCCAATTCTTATTTCAGCCTAATGATCAAGGTCTCATTTTATTCCTCCAAGGATTTTATAAATTTCTATTTGAGTGGATTTTATTTAAAAAAATTAATTTATAAATCATAAAGTTATTATTGCTATAAATAATGATAGTTTAAATTTTAATTAAAATCACCCAAGTAGAATTTTAAAGAATTCTTTAAAAAATCGAATGAGGCCTTGATCATTAGAATCAGAAAAGAATTTTAACGTTTTCATAAATAGAAAGCAAAAACTAAAACTTTGAATAACTACTGTTAAATAAACAATTTTAACTGAATTCGTTTTTCTAAAGTTAACTTAGAAGTGTCCGTCAAGCTTTCATTTTTGTCGATTTTATAAATTTTTATAGTTTTTTTATTATAATTGATTTTATAATAATAATAATTTTTGTGGTAATATTAGTTTCTAAATATATGACCTTCTGGTGTGTTTTATGTAAGCTCCATTCCAATTTACTTCACACATTAATAAAGCATAAAAAATGTTAATAATTGTCTTTTGATAGACATTTATCAAATTCACTTGCGTAACGTTTTTGATGCAATATCTATTTTACTGATAGTGCCGAAGAATAATAGTGGAAAAAATAATTTCTTTCGGTTGAATGATACTTAATGTTTTAATTTTTCATAATGCTTCTTGCAAAAAATAACAAACCGTTACAAAATACCCCCCCCCCCCCCCCCCCCCTCTTACTGTATGTAATTTTTAGTTTCGAAAAATGTTTTGCTAGTTAATTTTAAACTAAAGACGATCCATTTTTAAGAAAAAAAGACTGAAAAAAGTTAAGTTTGTAGCCACAGAAATGGATCTTTGTCTAATACAATTAATTTTAAACAAAGCAGTTTTAACATTAAAGTAGCAGTTCAATTTTTAACTCAACAATATTAAATCTCAATGAGATATTTAATACTTCAAATTTTAACCCAAGAACGATCAAGTTCTAGCCAAAAACAGATTACTTGAATATTTAATTGAATACAAATTATTTCCAAGCAAAAATAAACAACAAATTTTCAATTCTAAACAAGAAATATAGTAGCAGACATTTTAATCAAAGAGAATTAGCTATATTATGTAAATGCAATTCTTTGTTAATTAAATAATTTTTTGTTTGTTAATGATTTAACATTTTTCTTGAAAATTCGTCCTTACTTGCTGATAATTTATTATATTATATGATACAAATTAGAAAATCAGATACTTAAAAACAAATAGAGGACCGCACTTAAATTACGTATCAGTACTAGTGTGGAGGGGGGGGGGGGTCCGACAAATTTCTATATGATTTGTTGCGGAAGGGAGAACTTTCAATTATAAATTGTATTATTTGGTTGAAAATTCAACAATTTTATTTTAAAAAATATTTTTTGGCTGCAAACTTAACAATTTTGTTAAAAATTTGTCTTTTTTGGAAAAATGCAGCTTTTTCGTAGAACATTAACCTTCTGCTTAAAATTCATATTTTTTTGCTGATGAATCAAGTGAAATCTTTTTCGGATGAAAAATGTTTTTTTTTTCAGAAAATTGGTCTTTTTAATTTCAAATTTCATTTTTTCAGTATAAATATTGCAATTAAAAATTAAACTATTTCCAAGACAATTTACTTTTAATTTAAAAATTAAAAAATTTGCAAGTTTTTTTTTTAAATTAAAAACTTATTTGTTTCAAGAGAAATTGCATTTTTCTTGAATAAAAATGCAAATGTTTGGTTGAAAATTAAACTAGGTTGTCAAAAATCATAATTTTTGCTTAGAAATTCTACTGTTTTGTTAACAATTAAAATAGTTTAGAAAATTTACTTCATCGCTTTTTATTAAAAACTCAACTGTGATGGTAAAAATCTCATCTTTCTTCGTCAAAATAAAAAATTTAACTATTTGGTGGAAAATTTAACAATTTTGTTGAAAAGGCATTCTTTTTAGTTAAAAATTAATCGTTTTGGATTAAAAATCAAACCTTTTTCGTAGAAACTTATCTCTTATTTAAAAATTCATACTTTGATCGTAAAAAGTTCACTGAAATCTTTTTTTAACATAAAATTCAGCTATTTTTTCAAAATTTATTTTTTTTTTATTTAAAAATTCCTCTGTTCTAGTAGAAATATTATTTCTTTTATTGAAAATGCTAATTTTTGGTTAACAATCAATTCTCTTTCCCTGATTATTGAAACATCTGCTTTGGAAAATTTATATTTTCAGTTGAAAATTGATTTTATTGGTTAAAATTTAAACTATTTTGTTAGAAATAATCTTCTTTAATTGAAAAAATAAAGATGTTTCACTCTAGAAATAAATAAAATTGTATCTGAGCCTTTAAGCCAAAAAAATTAGTTTTCTCTAAAAAAAACTTGAATTTTCAAACCAAAATATGACTTTTCAGAAAAAACATTAATTTTCCACGAAATTGATGCATTTTTACTTAAAAAACATAAAATTTAAATGAAGAAAATGATTTTTTTAATATAAAAGGCGAATATTTAACAAAAAAAGATCAATCCATAAAAGATTTCAGTTCTCTGTTCGACACGAAAATATTACATTTGAACATAAATTAAATTTACTAGGAAATTGTCAAATTATTAACCAAACAGTTGCCTTTTTGTGAAAGGAAAATTCAAATTATAATAAAACAGTTATATTTTTTCAAGAAAGAAAAGTTAAATCCTTAAAAAAAAAATTAGTTAATAACCAAAAAATTGCATTTACATAGTTAATTATTTTTGATTAAAAAAGCCTATTGTTTTATTTCTGGCTTAGAATAGAATATTTTTGTTTATTCTTGCTTGGAAATTATTTTTATTCAACTAAAAATTTAAGTAATGTGTTTGTGGCTGGAACTTTATCGCTTTGGGTTAAAATGTTTTCGGTTGGAAACTTAACTTTTTTCATTCATTTTTTACATTTTCATCCTAATGAGAAGGTATTGCTTTTATGTAAAATTTCACTTTGTTGGTTGTCATCGAATCTCCAGTTTGGAGACCCCCTGAATCAGAAAAAAATGATTTTTACTAAGGTGTTTTTCTGCCTGTGTTTCTGTCTGTCTGTAAATATGTATTCTGTAGGCACGATAACTTTCGAAAAATTGATCAGATTGGATTGTGCTTTGGCAAACTTTTTTCAGGCCTAAACAGAAAGAACGAGTTTATTGACCAGATATTTTTGATCAAAATTCAAAAAGTTAGCGCATTTTCGAAATTTTTGAAACCACATTTTTTCAAGATTTGAAAATTTTATATACGGCTATTCATAGTTCTCAGAAACTCAAACAACCCAATAGGCACAAAATTTGGCGACGTCTTCACGACATCGTTACGACATCTTTGCGACATCTTTACGACATCCAATGTCCATGTCGTTTCGACGTCATTGCGATATCGTAAAGACATCCTTAGATCATACGACTTATTTACGATATCGTAAAGACACCTTAACGACATAGACATAGGATGTCGTGAAGTTGTCGTAAAGATGTCGTAACGATGTCGTAAAGACGTCGCCAAACTTTGTGCCCACTGGATTAATTTATTCTTATGACTTCTTTTCATAAAAAGAAAATAATTAAAGTTGGAGCATTTTCAAAATAAGAAATAAAATAAAATGAACATTTTAGGCCAAACAACGCATGGTATGAAAAAAAGTTAATAAAAGAAAAACATTTATTTTTAAAAGCCCTACAAGATTATCATAACAACTTTTTTCATTTGATCGAAAAGTTGAAGATTCAAAATTTGATCGTGCCAAAAATAATAAAAAATTCAAAAATTCAATTTTCCTTAAACTATGCAAGATATGAAAAAATGAATAAGGTGAAATTTCGTGCCATGGAAAAATCTACAAATATGTTATGAGTTACTTTTCGATAGGACGCGTAGTGTTTGTTTATAGTCGTAAAAATTAACATTCAAAATTAAAAAAATTAAATTGTTTTGAAAAAACGACACAAGGTGCGAACTGAAATTAAAACACGAGATATGTGATGAGAATCTTTTCGTTAAAGCCGAAAGAGCTTTAATAAAAGAGAGTTCACAATCACAATACATACTCGAACGTGAAGCGCGAGATAAATGAACAATTGAGCGCGAATCACGAGCACCAGTAGTCTCGCGTTTGGTTTTTTCTTTTCAAATTAACAACTGGGTAAAGAGCAAAACTACTTTGTTGCAAATTTAGCTTATTATTTGAAGTTCCGTCTTTTTGTTGCAATATTTGAATATGCTGTTCAAAATTCATCTTTGCGTTGCAAATTAATTTTCTTAAATGAAAATTTAATTTTTCTATTTTCGGTTTAGAATTGATCGTTTTTCGTTTAAAATTAAGCCATTTTGTTGAAAACTAATTTTTTTGTTAGGTATTCATACGTCCGGTGTCCAAATTTAACTGTGTTGTAGAAATTTCTTCTTAGTTTAAACAATTAAATAATTTATTAAAAATTATTTTTCTTCATTTCCTAATTTTATTATTTTCGCTAAAACTTTTGGATGGCAAATACGTGAAGAAATAGTATAAATTTTACATTATTTGTATTTTTTTATTGCATGCGTTTTCATCTCATAACTTTTTCAGCAGTCCAGCAATATCAGTGAGATTAAATATTGCATCTGAAATGCTAATCAAGAATTTTTAAATGAAGGCCAGAGTAAAACTAATATTTAAATTTTATTTTATAGATGACACAATATATTTACGACGTGGCTAACGTATGGTACACATTGGAAGATAATACGTTTCGAAACTAATAATTACGTAAAAAGCACCTGGGAAAATTAAATATCTGGAAAATCATTAATATAAATTTTTGATGTATTTTTATTAAATATAGATAAAACAATACACTTTGTTGTATATATTGTATACCAAATCATAATGAAAAAATACAAAAATTAACCAGCAATATTGATCCTTGATCTACCCAAATTAAAAATGATGCGGAAAAAATCTTTAAAAGAGAGAGTTGTAAGGTAATGTATTTTTAATTGTTTCAATTCTGTTACGATGTTTTGGATTGTGAACACCTAATATAAATAAAAAAGAGGAATTTATAACAAAAACGTTTTAAACTTTTTTATTGGTTCAAAACATGTATTCAAACATATTAGTAATCATTGTTATAAGTAAATTTTGTTCGGTATACATAAGTAAATAAAATTTGCTGTTGCTTTTACTACGCAGACTCCATTTATGAGTTGGAACAATTAGTCATTGTAGTGATTGATCAAGTATATATAGCGGTGGAATTGATCCATATTTATTAGTTATTTTTCACCAAACCTTATAGGAAGACATGAAGAACCTTCTTGGAATTCTGATCCTTACCTTCGTCGTTGTCATCAATTTTGGTGGTAAGTTTGAAAATTATAATACAAATATGTGAAGGGGATGGAGGGGATAGCGTAAAAAAAGAAGAATAATAATAGTGAATAAGGAGAAAGGTGGAAAATAGTGGGGAAGGAAAGGAAAGGATCGAATTGTGCAAAAGTTGGGAACGGGATATTGGAGAGGAAAGCAGAGAGGTTGAAGGATGATAATAAGGAAGGAGGCGGATAATAAAAAGTGAGTGAAAGGATATGAGAAATAAAAGAGGGAAAATTGAAGTAAAGAGATTAAAAGTGGTGTGATGGGAAATTAAGTAAGATGTGAAAAATTATGTTGGGTGGGAATGGAAAAGCAGGGGATTGTGGGAAAATTGTAAAATTTTATACTTTGAGAAAAATGTTAGAGAAATGAATATTTTGTATTATTTAGATATTAAACTTATATTAAAAGTAGTTTCTCATAAAAGAAAACATTATTTTGAGTGCAGAAAGTTTCAGATTCATGAAAAATTATTATTCTATTTTATTCCCTACAACTCTGCTGTTTTTATTTTCACAAAAAAGTGAGAAGAAAACCTGTGAAAAGTAAAAGCAAGAATAAAATTAAAGCGAATAGGCATTGTTTAAGTAAACAATTTTTGTAAGTTATGAAAATTCTCTACTAAAAATAATGCATTTCATTTGAAATTACATTAGTATTATTTTGTCAATTCATAAAACCATAGAAAAACTATTTTTTCAGAGGTCTAATTGTTTGCACAACTACTTCAAGTCATTTCTATTGAAAACTTTTTCCAACTTTATTTATTTTATTTCATAGTACTATAGCCTTATTTTTCAAGTCTAAACAAAGCGAAACATTTCTCATAGTTTCGGTCGAAGTCCGTCTTTGTGTCGACGTTTTCGCTGAGAAGAGTGTGGTGCAGAAGGACAAAATGGGCCGGAGGCGCTGACGGTAAAGAAGTAAGGGGGAAATAGAAGGAGAAGGTAAGAGGTAATTGAAAATTATGGCAGGGGGAGACGGGTCTTGGGAAAGCAAAGTAAATGATGGCTAAGTGGTGCTGATGAAAGGGTAGGGATGGTGAAGGTGAAGTGAAAGTATAGTGGGGGGTTATAGGAAATGAAAGTAGCGGTAGAGAGGGATGTTGAGAAAGTAAGAGAAATGAAGGTTGACTGGGGGTGATAAAATGGTAGGGATGGTGAAGGTAAGGTAAAAGTATAGTGAGAAGGAATGGAGTTTATAGGAAAGCACGAAGTGGTGGAGGAGAATGATGCAAAAGAAAGGAAAAGGAACAGAGAAAGATGAGAAGCTATGGAGGGGAATGATGCTAAAGGGAGGAAAAAAAGAATAATGTGAGAAAGATGGAGTGCATTTGTGAAGTGACTGTAGTTGTCGTCATTAAAGAAAATGTTTCTCAACTTAATAAGTTATTGTCTTTTATTTGTTATTTTTGTTAAAAATATATGTTTTCAACTGAAAATTAACTATTTAATTATTGTTTTTACAATCGATTGCTTTTAGATTAAAGCCTATCTATTTCGGAAAAAATTCATGTACTTTTTTAAGTTCGTATTTTAGTCTAGACAATTAATCTGTTTGATTATAAATTTAAGTGCTAGTTCAAAATTTTAATTTATTTATTAAAAATTAATTTGTTTCGTTCAGGATCTATCGCTTAGCTTAAAAATTCAACGTATTTGTTGAAAAGTTGTTTTTTCTTGAAAATTAATTTTTTCAACTGAAAAATAAACTATTCCGAAATTGACATTTAAATGATACTTTATTTGAAATAGGCTTCATTATAAGTCCAAAGGCCACTTCGTAGTTAAGCGTAGGTTTGCAATGAATTCTTCACCCTTTTTTCACTCTTCCTTCACTTTTCACTCACTTCAATGAAGTGGTGTTTTACTAACGCTCCGCGGACAGGGAAGGATCAATTAATCTGCCTGTTTCAGACAGAAGTATTTATTTTTAGTCCAAGCTTCAACTGTTTGGTTTTAAATGAGATTTTTTGTTAAAAATTCAAATATTCCCATGAGAGTTTCATCTTTTTAGCTTAAAGATTTACACATTTTGTTGAAAATTCTTCTTTTTGTTCAAAAAATTGTATTATTGTCAAAGAAATTTCAACTCCTTGGTTAAAAGTATTGTAACCGGCAGCTTTTAGTCTAGCTATATAAATTATTTCACGAATAAACATAATAGAACTTTTAAGCAAGAATCAATTAATAAAGGGTTACCTCCTGGAGAAAGAAGAAGATTCCATTCATATTCAATCATTTTTATTCAACGTGCCAGAGCTAATTTATTTGTACAATCAGGTTTCAAATCTCGACACTGCGTTCACACAATAAAATCTTTTGAATCTTTCAATGGAGAATTTTTCCCCAAAATTCGCTTAGGAACATTTAATGATTAAATTTAACAGAAAATAATATTCACTCAAAATGTTTTAAGTAGAATAATCCTTTTTGTTCTTTTTTAACATTTTCTCCCATCAATCTTAATTAGAGTCTTAGATCTTTATTTTTGAAGATCTCTTCCACCAGGACATCATGCTGTCTTCTGCTGACAGCTTCTCCTGATACCATAAATTCCTTTCGTTTTCTTCACGTAATTTTTTGCTCGAATAATATTTATAAACCGTTGTTTAATTTTTGTTAGCACCTTCGCAGATGCTAACTCCAGAGGGTTTGCTTTCTTTCTTTCCTCTCTCATCGCTAGCAAAATTACTAAATTAATCGTGGCCTCATGTAGAATTTCTTCTGGAATTTTTTTATCTGCTGATTTTGAAGTCGTTTCCGTGGCTTGATCCCTCAATACTATTCCTGATCTTGGTTATACTGCTGCTCGGATTTTCTCCTGTGATGTTGAAGGTTGTGGTGTTATTGGTCCTGGTTTGTCCATGAGTGATGTCAGGACTTCGGTCTCATCTTCCAAGAGGATGATTTATAAAATTGCAGCTCGCATTGGTACAGGTTTCTCATCTTCTGTGCTTCTTTTCGAAACTTATGAATCGCCCTTTATTAGGATCACTTTCGGTAGTGAGGCTTTCAACTGTATCATTGCCTCTACTTTCGTTTTATCGGCGGTATTGTTGGTACTTATAAAGCGAAAACAAGATATTCAGATTTCATACTAGCAGACCTCTGTTTCCACAAAATCAGCCATTAGTGCAGAACCAAAGTAGCTTTTTGCCTGACTAACGTTTTGTAATTTTGAACATAGCAACCAATAATACTAAGGTCTCAAGGTCGGAAAATATAACTGTAGCAATCGGGGCAGCACCAAAGTTCTATTTTACATAGTATTAAGAAAGAGAAGTGGTAATTGTTTTCCGCTACTGGCATAGATGATACCCAGTGGGCTGTGCGACTGACATTTAATAGTTTAGAACTTTCTAATCAATGATGTTACTTTTACATACTCAAATAGCTTTAAGGAAAATTTAATTTAAAATAATATAAATGAAAAAGATCATTTTAGTTTAAGTTTTGGTGTTCTCGTCTGTGAGAAGCGTCCATGATCACATTGTGAAGCGATTTCGAAGGATAACAAATATTATTTTTGTATCGAACATGGCCAATGTACTATAATACGGTAGCCGCATGTGCACGTGAGCTAAAAGTTCGTGCGCCAGAATGGCAGGTACAAAAGTAGCCTTGTGTATAGATAGGGTCATTTTTATCTTCGATATCATGTATTATGTCTTCAATAGGCACATGCGCAATTACTCTCTAATTTTTTCATGTAGTCCGGTCAGTTTGGGCGTTAATATCTCAAAGAAAAAAAATAGTATAAAAAAAATTGTATATTATATGCCATTGTGTCTTTATTTTTTCGTCGATTTCATGCTTAATGGTTATTGTGCAAAAATGTGGTGAGGAACTGTCATCATTTATTTGCCGAAAAGCACCGAAATAATGCACGTCGAGAACATAGATCAAGTTTGAGAAGCTCCTGTATCGTCAAATTTGCCCAGAAAATTTCGATTTTTTATTTATTTATTCTTCAAAGCCTTAACAACTTCTATCTTTTTCAAAAATTAAATATTTTCATAAGCGTGGCTATAAAGCAGTTTCCAAGAAAAAAAATTATCTTCAATACTATTACACCTACCGCAACGAGCCAAAGCTATTAACGTTTGCAAAAGGATAAGAATTAACACCATATGAAAACGTTCGATTAATAATATCACTTTGCATTGTTCTTAATAATTATATTTTTGGGGAGATTTTTTTTCTTTTAAACTTTGTAAAGGATTAATCATTAACCTTTTTTAACTCGAACATTGTTCGCTATACACACGTACTAACTACTAATTTCAGACAAAATTACACTCTATGTCAACCTGAAACGTTGTAAAATGATCTAAAACACCAAAAACGCAAACCTTACACGAAAGCTAGACAAATTTGGTTATTAAAAAATTTTGAAAGTTCATGCTCAAATTTCTAAGTTTCGTCGTTAAAAACTGTGAATGTTCATAAAAAGCAACAGGTAAATTTCGAAAAGAGTACCTGTTAAATTGCTGCTGCACTGCCAAGTTAAACCATGCTGAATATTAAATATTTAGAAAACTTTGAAAGAAATGCATAGCCCTACAAATTATTATTGATTTTTATTTTTAAAAATATTGATTTTCTATTTATCCGTATAGTTTTTTTTTATCCGTATAGTTTTCCGTATAGTATTGATTTTCATATTATCCGGATAGTTGATAACATGTGCACTTAGAGTGAGCCCAGAGTAGACACGACCCTGCTTTCAAAACCCCGCTGAGTGGCAAACATGAGAGGCGGTACTATCGCTTACAGAAAGGAGCTATTGTATTTTAGTTAAAATACACCGGCATTTAAAATATTTATTATTTCTATTAAACATAGTTTTTATGCAATCTATTTATATGGTGTTAATTCTTATCTTTTTGCAAACATTAAGAGCTTTGGCTCGTTGCGGTAGGTGCAATAGTATTGAAGATAATTTTTTTTCTTGGAAACTACTTTATAGCCACACTTATGAAAATCTTTAATTTTTGAAAAAGATAGAAGTTGTTAAGGCTTTGAAGAATAAATAAAAAAAAATCGAAATTTTCTAGGCAAATTTGACGATACAGGAGCTTCTCAAAGCTGACCTATGTTTTCGACGTGCGTTATTTTGGTGCTTTTCGGCAAATAAATGATGATAGCTCCTCACCACATTTTTGCACAATAACCATTAAGCATGCAATCGAGGAAAACATAAAGACACAATGGCATATAATATATAGTTTTTTTATACTATTTTTTTTGTTTGAAATATTAACGCCCAAACTGACCGGACTACATGAAAAAATTAGAGAGTAGTCTAGGTGCCAATGGGTCCCCGCTACCTTTTCAATTTAGATGGAGTGTGGCAAGTTTTTTTATGTATTTTGACCCACTGAACATGAATATCGAGGGGGTCTGTCCGTCCGAAAGGTCAAACTAGCTATAAACAAATAATTGTTTAAACAATCAAAAAATAATTTTTTGCGTATGAAAGAAATTTCATTGTATTTTTTGAACGATTCTAAGAGGAAAAGTACTCGACTGATTTTTTGCTAGAACTCTTAGTTTTCAAAAAAAAGTTAAACTTTCGAAAAAAGCGATTTTCGTAATTTTCGTGCTTCAATTCTTCCCGCTAGGATTGATATTTTCCGATTCTGCTTGCAGATATCAAAAGTTCAGATTAAGATCTACAATATACAATAACCTGCTACTCCAAAAAATTTGGTAAGGCATGTTTTTTTCGGCTCCGAAAAGCAGCGTTTGGCGACTCGCGAGCCAGCGCTACTGCGCGTGGCGGAAGGCCGGTGGCCTAATTATAGGTGTACCTCTTGGCCACGATGTATTTCGCCGAATATATCTTGGTACATGTCTACTCCCATATAAGTTCTGAATTTTGGGCGTAGAAAAATAAATATTAATTATTATTCATTTCCTTTAATCTATCACTGAAGATCATTATAACAATGTCGTGCCCAAATTATTTCAAAGGCTCAACCCAGTATGCGCATTATTCTAAGCAGATTGTCTTTTATTATTGTTACTTTTTGTTACTGTTGCCTTTTGTTTGCCACTCAGATCCACGTATATAACAGTAAAATGTAGTTCACGAGCAATAGCTTGTATGATTGTGATATTATTTATGTAATATAACTGTTTTTTGCCCAATTAGTCGTTTATATCGATGTTAAGAATTTAGTTGGACTCGCAGATGAATCCCACAATTTCCCTGAAGGGCGCCAGATAATTTCCACCAAAACTATCTAAATTTTCAATGAATTGACATATTTATTAAATGCTCAGACCGCTCTGATAGTGTGGTGTAAGAAAGAAGTGACGAATGAAAGAGAGGTTAGGTTAACACAAATGGAAATACTGCATTAGGATATAATTATTTTTTAAAATATTTCCATCATTTCGGATTCGATAATTTACAGGGGGAGCCCGTGTTCAAATACAGTACTATTTTTCTGGCTCGATTGAGGCCATTTTATTTAACTTTTCATTATGGCATGGTTTGTTCCGAGTGACCACTAATCGGCATGAACCGAACAAGATTTAAACTCTTAAATGGTTGGAAGACCGCATCAGATTGAATAGGAACTTTAAGTTTCAATTTACTACCTACAAACGAGAATTGAATGTACGCAAAGAAGTATTTGGTCCTGACCTTGTACGAAGTCAGCAACTAGCTAATTTCAACAGTGTATGTCTGCCATTTCACCACACGTCGTTGAACTACAATTGGCAAGCTACCGCGGACACCAAATTTAATTAAAGGGGCTTACCTGGCAAAGTCCGGCAACCTCAGGTCGTTCCTCTCATCTTCCATAATTCAAATATATCTCCTCTTGCTTTGATTTTAGGATAGTGGCGGTAGCCTTTCTTTTTTCTTTAAGTGTTTTGTCGGAGCCAGGGTCGGTCAACTACGTGTGAAATAAATGGCGAAATTCAGTGCCATCTGCGATGGGCAGGGGAAGAACAGAAGCATGCATGCATTTGTCGCTATATATGTGCATGCTCGTTCCTTAGATATGTTGACTAGTAAAATAATTCAAGAAAAAAGGATGAATAAAGACAAAATTAAGGAAATAAGAAACGCAAAATAAGAAATTAAAGATAATTATCATTCAATTTCTCATTTCACATTCCTCATTCACTCAATTTTGCTTTTATTATTATTTTTTTTTTTTATCTGCGATGGGCAGGAGAACTAATTTAACTCCCCTCGCTGTCTGTCAAACCCCCGCTTTAAAGTTCTAATAATTCGCCATTTTCCCTTATTGAGTTGAACGAGCCTGGTCGCAGCTCAGAATAACGAATGACTCTACAGAGTAGAGTCTCGGTTCATCACCTCAAGTGAGAAACGGAGCGCAACTTGTGTCACCAAATTGAGACTATAGATCAGTTGGGAGAGAGAGAGAGGCACGAGGGAGCGGGACAGTCGCCAGTTAGTCTCTGTACAGCGTGGTGACGCGCCGTCGATCCACCAATTTCACGGCTAGGCGCTGGTCGTCTTCCATTCGCTGCTGCTTCCGGGTGCGCTAACGCCGATCATCACGCAGATTCTCCGCAGCCGCATGGTCCTGTGTTTCCCAACACTCTTGTGCGAAACGGGAATCTCATCCACTGCGCATGTGCTGGGAAACCTCTTCTTGGTTCATAACTACGTTTCCCGTACCATGGTGAATTTGACAGCTCGTTTATTGTGGGTGGTACTCCACCAAATTTAATCACGAACGCAGGAAAATGTAACAAGGTTTGTTGCCCATGAAAAAAATAATAAATTCAATATTGGAGTTTTCCCGAGGTTGATATTTATGTCATGAAAATTAATTGATTCCCTACTCTGGGCTCTTTTTCCAGCGATCCTCGACAGCTAAGTATTATTTTTGATATGATTTTTAACGTTTTTGTGCGGGGTCTCTATTGCCCCGTCACAGTAAATATAATGTAATTACCAAATTTTTGATTGTTTTGCAATGAGTAAGATAATTGATTTCAATCTGTGTATACATTTTTAAAAGAATAATAATGTCAAAAGTCTCTTTTACCAAGAATGGACGAGAAAAACTCATCCACGCAGAAAACATACGTTGAGATATTTTATATAATAGATTGCAGGCTTTAGATAGTAAATATAAGAAAGGATTTTAGTAACTCGTAGTTAGTATTTCACGTTGCTGACTTTTCTATTAATAGTTGTACTTTGAAAACAAAGTTTTGTAGGCACTGGATACTTTTTCCATTAATCTTGTTAACCCTCTACCGCCCACAGTGACATGTATGTAACGTTTGGAAGACTTAAGTTTTTTTAATTCTGACTTTCAGACGAACAGAAATTTTTAACGCAAGGATTTACATGAAAGTCAGGACGGTAATGAGCTACAATTTCAGTTTTTTATACACTCCGCCATAGGAATAATATGACTAAATATCTTCAAATTCAGAAAAAAAGAAAGTTTCAAGGTCGGTAGGGGGTTAAGTATAATATCTAGAAGCATTTTCATCTGCTACATTATTTTGTCACAAAAACTGTTTGGTACGATATCAGTATAAATATAATACGTCCTTGTCAACTGCAGAAACATTATGTGGTGATAAGAAGTATGAATTACGTGCTAATGAAATTATTGTAGATTGTCAAGAGGAAAATACGTCAGTCGATTTAGATTTCACAATTGACTCTATTAAGTAGATCGAAGCTGAGCTTTTTCTTGGAAAAATCTTGTAATTGGAAGATTTATCAACCATTTTGAAACAAAAACATCAAATTTGTGTCAGAACATTCAAAATTAAATCTTCCTTGTTTGAATATTTCGGTGAAAAAATTAGCTTTGTCACTCCTACAAATAAAACAAAATCTGTTCCGTTTAATAGTAACAATAATATTGAAAATGTATTTGAAAAGGCTTATTACCATGTCTGTTTGTCTGAATGTGCTGCTGAACTTAAAAATTCTTTGGCCAAAGTTTATTTGGAGTTGAATAATAGTTTTTGCGATGAAGTAGGTGTAAGAGCTTCTTGGGATAAATTCAAGTTACTAGAAACCTTTCAAAATTTTTTTCTAAATTGTTCAATACCGACGTTAAAGAACTAATAGATACGCAAAAAAACAACATTTAATGATTTGTTCTA
The DNA here is from genome assembly GCF_010883055.1 of Belonocnema kinseyi. NCBI lineage: Eukaryota > Metazoa > Arthropoda > Insecta > Hymenoptera > Cynipidae > Belonocnema > Belonocnema kinseyi. Next base: position 62,462,344 of record NC_046657.1, read on the forward strand.
TATTAAAGATAATGAAATTTCACAGAACAACATTTTTATCAAATTAACGAAACTTCAAAACTTATATCAGATTATACATAACATAAAGAACAGTCACGAAAAAAATCCTCAGCACATTCTTCGTATTTTTGTGTATAGTACAACAAAAAGTAAAAATATTGTAGATATTTCGAATCGTCTAGGACTTTCCATTTCTTACGACGAGATGCTAAGGATGCGAACGCCCCTTACGTCCTTCATTGTATATAATTCGTCGAGTGATGCACCGATACCTAGTAATTTTCATTAAAAATGTTTTATTACTGGTTCATTCGGCAATTTTGATTCCAATAAGTGGACAATTTCCGGTTTAGGTGCCAGCCATGATAATGTAATTGCTTTATTTCAAAATGAGGATCCTAATTATCCAAGCAGCAAACCTAGACTTTCAGAAGCGGGAGTCAACAGACGCTCACGCACTTTCAGTTGGTTATTCAAGTGTCAGAAAATGATTGAATATACAAAATACAATGAAGTATTAACGTTACCAGAAAATTTCCAGATGCCTACGGAGAAACGATCTTTATCAACAAACGATTATGAAAATAATTTGAGTAATTCCGATTTTTTATTGTATTTATCAGGCATGGATTTTTCGGATAATAGTACTTCGGAAATATCGATGAATCAGCATGTACCTTCATGAAGCCCTTTCAACTCTACCGTTTACGAGGACAATCTTAGCAAACAAAAAGCTGGATACTTTCCTGTGATTCCTTCGCCAGCTGTCAATTTTTTCACTATTTAACATAGATTTTCATGAAAAGGAGACCAAAACTATAAAATATCACAGTTTGGGAAGATATCCTGGGACCTTTTTTTAATGTATTTGTACGGGCCCTTTGTGAAAATTTATAAAAACATATGAAATCGATCAATAATTTTATAATTTCAGAAATGTATGGTTATTTATCGATAACTGTTAATAAACTTGATAGAGAAGTTTAGGTTGCTGAACTTTAAGTTTTCAGTTATTGGACATCTAGCGAATTCGGATTTAGAACGCCCCTTCGGAAAGTTCAACTTTTGAGGCTATTCCAACGCTTCCAAAGGGACCAATTTCTGTTCGCTAAAGAAATTCATTAATGAAAATCCCTAAATTATATGTTACAGATGGAAGTAATCCAGAGTCAAATGAAGGTATACCACAAAAGCAGCGTAGACGACGGGATGATCAAAGTTAGTATATTATAATTTCTTTAAATAACAAAAAAATTCCTTGGATTCAGAAAAAAAATCCAAATTGGATTTCTTAACCGCAAATACATTATTTTTGCAGAATGGCGTTGGTCCCTGGAAATTATTCGTAAAAAAATTAAATTTTGACTGAAAAAGTACTTATTCTTATGGAAAATTTAAATGCTTATATTTTTTCATTAAAAAAGGTTTTAAAATACGTCCGAAAAGCCGGACTATAAAAAACAACTTGATTGAAATTCGTGAAAATGTATAGTAATTCTTCGGAAACTTTAATTAAAAGTTATGCTGAACGCAAATGGAATATATCATATATAATATATCAATATAACTTCTGTAATTTGAAAGAAGACCCTTAAATGCGGATTCTAAATAATGTGCTCAACTTTTTTTGTTGTTCTTGAATAATTTGCATATGAACTTGTAATATCTGCAAAAAAGTGGAAAAATCCTAAATAATTATTAAAAATACAGTTAATCGTCTTAATTATGATGTTGAAATTCGGAAAGTGTCTTAAATCGGCAGTTGCGAATCTCTTCGAATTGCGGACCTCAGAAACAGGTCTGCCGTAATTTCAGAGAACGTCTTTCAGATTTAAAAAATATGAAATAATTAAATTACTACAAATAATTTCTCAGTCATAAATTATAATTATAGTGAGACATTACATTTTATTATTATTATTATAATTAATTACTTTTGTATTTTTAATTGTCGATATTGTTAAAATTAAGTTCTCTTCAATTATATAAAATTTTCAAAAATGTAATTTTGAAGGTATCAAAAATGAAAATTTTTTTAACTTTCAAGATTGTCAATTTAAAACTCCTTAATATTAAATATTAAAAATTAAAAACTGTTTAGTTGTGAAAGCTGTATAAATAAAAAATCCTTAATTTTGATGAATTTGAAGATCAAGCGTCACGAGTTTTCATTCTCAAATCTTCCCAATTTATGAAATTTCAAATGTTATTCAATGAAATTGCAGAATTTTCTTATTTTTCAGCGTAAAACTCTTATAATTTGTAAATATAAATGTTTCAACTGACGACATCTCTCATTTTAATGATCAACTATTCAAATGTTCACCATTTCAAATATTTAAAATTAAAAATTCTTGAATTCTCAAAATATTGATTTTTTTTTCGTTTGTTTATAGTTTCAGATTTACAAACACAAATTCATCGACTTAATCGGTTTTCAACTTGAAATTCGTGAATTTTGAATTTTTGTAATATTTGTAATTGAAAACCTTTTAGTATCATTAATGATATCAAAAATTCTTCTTTTTTTTAACTGATGTTTAAACCAGCCAAGTAGATGTAAATATTATAAATTTCAATCAAATGGAAGTCAAACTTTTGTTATGAACCAAAAATAAAGGGATATGAATGTTATAACCGTGATTAAATTTTATGAATAACGAATAATACAAAAATTCTAGAGGAATCAATTTCTAAAATTGACTGAAATCTACAATTTTGTAATATATTTAGATCATAATTTAAGAGAATTTAATAAAAAATAAAATATTAAAAAACAGATTTTCAAAATAATAATTCTCAAATGAATTACTACGATTTACATAATAAAAAATTTGTAAATTTGTCCCCTTAACAGAGTTAATAGATCAAGAACACCGTTGTGAGTCATGGATACAATTTTATTAATTTCCTTCGAAAATTGTCAACTAATTGTTTCTACGTTAAGCAACTGGAATTATTTAAAAACATTTTTTTTATATTTTACAATTTTCAACCATAAAGCTTTCTGGCGCTTTTTAATTGCTAATAATTATAAAAATACTGAAATTCAATAATAATTTTGTATTTAACAACTTATAATAAATGCATTTACGAAATTTCTCGAAATTCAAAACATTTTTCTAAATGTAATTGGACCAATTGGTACATTTTTTAAATCAAAACAAACTAAAAAACGACCAATTTTACCAAAAATGGTACATTCTAACAATATAATAACAATTCGGATTTTATTTAGTCCCAATCTGGATCTCTGTCGGTTCATAAAATCTTAAGTGGGAAACTAACCTATGCGGTTCAATACGGCTTCGAAGCGAACATCGAAAACAAAAAAATTAATTATTTGCCCGAGGAAATCTTAAGCAACCCTATCTGAAACTATGTCGGACCTTAAATTAGAATAATGTTTTCATCTCAGTTCTTAAATGGGTTTCTATTCGGTTCTATACTGCTTTAAATCGAACATCAGATACAACAAATTTAATCATTTGCCTGCACAATGCTTCTGCGGCTTTATCCGGAACTATGTTGGAACTTAAGTTAGAAGACTGTTCTCATCTAAGTTCGATAATGGCTTTCTATCCGGTTCTATACGGCTTTCAAGCAAACAACAGGTACCAGAAATTGAATTATTTGCCCAAAGAAATCTTTTGCGGCTTTATCTGGAACTTTGTCAGTACTCAAGTTAAAATAATTCTCATCTAAATTTAAAAATGGTTTTCTATCCGGTTCTATACGGCTTTGAATCGAACCTCAGATAAAACAAATTTAATCATTCGCCCGCACAAGACTTCTGCGGCTTTATCCGGAACTATGTCGGAACTTAAGTTAGAAGACTGTTTTCATTTAAATTCGATAATGGTTTTCTATTCGGTTTTATACGGCTTTCAAGCAAACAGGTACCAGAAAATGAATTATTTGCCCAAAGAAATCTTTTGCGGCTTTATCTGGAACTTTGTCGGTACTTGAGTTAAAATACTTCTCATCTAAATTTAAAAATGGTTTTCTATCCGGTTTTATACGGCTTTGAATCGAACATCAAATACAACAAATTTAATCATTTTCCTGCACAAAACTTCTGCGCCTTTATCCGGAACTATGTCGGAACTTAAGTTAGAAGACTGTTTTCATTTAAATTCGATAATGATTTTCTATCCGGTTCTATACGGCTTTCAAGCAAACAACAGGTACCAGAAATTGAATTATTTGCCCAAAGAAACCTTTTGCGGCTTTATCTGGAACTTTGTCGGTACTTAAGTTAAAATACTTCTCATCTAAATTTAAAAATGGTTTTCTATCCGGTTCTATACGGATTTGAATCGAACATCAAATACAATAAATTTAATCATTCGCCCGCACAAAACTTCTGCGGCTTTATCCGGAACTATGTCGGAACTTAAGTTAGAAGACTGTTTTCATCTAAATTCGATACTGGTTTTCTATCCGGTTCTATACGGCTTTCAAGCAAACAACTGGTACCAAAAATTGAGTTATTTGCCCAAAGAAACCTTTTGCGGCTTTATCTGGAACTTTGTCAGTACTCAAGTTAAAATAATTCTCATCTAAATTTAAAAATGATTTTCTATCCGGTTCTATACGGCTTTGAATCGAACATCAGATATAACAAATTTAATCATTCGCCCGCACAAAACTTCTGCGGCTTTATCCGGAGCTATGTCAGAACTTAAGTTAGAAGACTCTTTTCATCTAAATTCGACAGTGGTTTTCTATCCGGTTCTATACGGCTTTAAAGCAACCGGCAGGTACCAGAAATTGAATTATTTGCCAAAAGAAATCTTTTGCGGCTTTACCTGGATCTTTGTCGGTACTTGAGTTAAAATACTTCTCATATAAATTTAAAAATGGTTTTCTATCCGGTTCTATACGGCTTTGAATCGAACATCAAATACAACAAATTTAATCATTTTCCTGCACAAAACTTCTGCGGCTTTATTCGGAACTATGTCGGAACTTAAGTTAGAAGACTGTTTTCATTTAAATTCGATAATGGTTTTCTATCCGGTTCTATACGGCTTTCAAGCAAACAACAGGTACCAGAATTTGAATTATTTGCCCAAAGCAACCTTTTGCGGCTTTATCTGGAACTTTGTCGGTACTTAAGTTAAAATACTTCTCATCTAAATTTAAAAATGGTTTTCTATCCGGTTCTATACGGCTTTGAATCGAACATCAGATACAATAAATTTAATCATTCGCCCGCACAAAACTTCTGCGGCTTTATCCGGAACTATGTCGGAACTTAAGTTAGAAGACTGTTTTCATCTAAATTTGATAATGGTTTTCTATCCGGTTCTATACGGCTTTCAAGCAAACAAAAGGTACCAGAAATTGAATTATTTGCCCAAAGAAACCTTTTGCGGCTTTATCTGGAACTTTGTCGGTACTTAAGTTCAAATACTTCTCATCTAAATTTAAAAATGGTTTTCTATCCGGTTCTATACGGCTTTGAATCGAACATCAAATACAACAAATTTAATCATTCGACCGCACAAAACTTCTGCGGCTTTATCCGGAACTATGTCGGAACTTAAGTTAGAAGACTGTTTTCATCTAAATTCGATAATGGTTTTCTATCCGGTTCTATACGGCTTTCAAGAAAACAATAGGTACCAGAAAATGAATTATTTGCCCAAAGAAATCTTTTGCGGCTTTATCTGGAACTTTGTCGGTACTCAAGTTAAAATAATTCTCATCTCAATTTAAAAACGGTTTTCTATTCGGTTCTATACGGCTTTGAAGCGAACATCAGATACAAGAAATTTAATTATTCACATGAAGAAATTTTCTGTGGCTTTATCTGGAAATTTGTCGGAATTTCAGTTAGAATACTACTTTCATCTAAATTCGAAAATGGGTTTCTATCTTGTTCTATACGGCTTCGGAGCGAACATCGAAAACAAAAAATTGTATTATTCACTCGACTAATTCTTATGCGGCCCGATCTGGAACTTTATCGGAACTTACATTAAAAGACTGTCCCAGTAAAAAAGCCCATTGAGGTTATTAAAGCGTTTTTGTACTGAATTTTCTTTATTATTTATTAATTTTGAATGTTTTTAACGTTTCATGTGTTTAAAAATCAAACGTTTTTTGCATTATCCATTTCTTTACTGTTTATTACCTTTGAGTAGTTTATAAACTTTTAAAATATTTAAAGAAAAAAGAATATCGAGCCTTTATTTAAATAAGTGAAATTTAACTTAAAATTTTTTTAAAATAATTTTTTTGCTGAAAGTATCTTAGGATTTTTTTAGTAGCCTTAGAACTTCTCATTATAATCATGGCCAAAATTGTGTGACCCAGATCTAAGTGCATCGATGGCGAAATGAGTTATATAACAATAAGTTAAAAAAAAATTTTCGTTGAAAAATCCGGATAAAGCCCAATAAAATGCCGCATAGTGAAATATGGGAAGCGAAAATATTCCACATATAGTGGGGGTAAAAAACAGATAAGCCAAGTTTATTGACACCGTGTAAGCATCCGGATAGAACCTAACAAAATGTCCGACAGGGAAATTCAGGGCCCGAAAAAATTTAAGAATAGATACAAATACAAAAAAAAAAGATCAAGAAAAAATTATATGCATGGTTTAAGTGCCAGATAGAACCAGATGAAAAATAAGAAGCAAATACCATATAAGTTTGCGGATAGAACATGAAAATGAATCGATAAGGGTAATTTACGGATCAAAAAAATTCCGAATAGACACAGATTGAATAAATATTATGGACTGGTCAATTTTCCGATAAAACCGGATAAAAGGCAGGGCAAAAATATTCAGATCTATTGGATCCTATCCGGAATTTAGTACAGGGCTCCGTCTATGATTCACGTCTGTAGTTCAAGTTTATTTTCAGCTCTCTTTCGAATCGCACATCGTCAATCTTTGGATTGACGATATTTACTGAGGTATTTTTCAAAAATGGTACCAAAATATTTTTTGAAATAATAATGCTTCTGTGAAGACTTATCTTTATAAAGTGAGAACGCCTAACTGGAACACAGCTCGCGACGGAACAGTGTGCTAAAATTCAAAAGAAAGTGGCAAAAATTCGATTTCTCTTCGCAGTTACATGACACTTGGTACTGCGGGGATTTTGGCAGTGATTAATTTCGAATTTAATGACGAAAGTTAAAAATTAACAGTTTGAATTCAATATAAGGGTTAAAATTGTCAAATTTGTGCACATTTGTTTGAGACTTGGATGAAGAAAAAGGTTCCATACGAGTATTATTTACAACACAATTAATACAAATGCAGACAGGGTGGCCTTCCAGCAGATTTAACAAGAACTTCAGTTAAATCTACTAATATTCTGTGCATTTTACCTAGCCTTAAGTAAAATCTAGTGAACTCAGGATTTTTAATACATTTGTACATTTTACTGGAAGTTAGGTGAAACCTACGGAAAATCAGTAGATTTAAGGCCATGTGACGAGAGGGTCACGTGACCAAACCTGGTCTTCAATTTTTCTTTCCCAACTTACGTTTAAACGAAATGAGGTATCGCTCCGAAAGTTTTGGAAATGAAAGAGGAGGTAATAAAGTCCATGTCTCTGTTTTGTTCCGGTGGAAATTTTGAGAAAAAATTTTTTTTGAAGATAATACCAGTGGAAGTTTTCTTTCCCAACTTACGTCCACACGGAATGAGATATCGTGTTAAAAATTTGGCACGATAAATAGAAGGCGTGCAAGAATTTGTCTCTGGTCCTAAATAATTAGAATAGTGAAAAAAGTTTTTTTTTAAATTTCTATTTTGGAGAAATACCGATCGTGCTGTCGTCAAACCCTGCAAGCAATTTGCAATGTTGTCACTTGAAATGCAAATAAACATATTTGGTCTGAGATATGTATCAGTCTGGTATCAGCTGTGTCAAAGCAGCACTAGCGCAGCGAGTAGACAACTTCGAACTTTTAGGGGTCTGTGGGTAAAACAGATTGCATGATTACCGTAAGAGGAAGTTAAAAGTCAAACTTCTGCTGTAAAACCTAAATGTGTCCGTCGATAATCATTATTTGCATAAATAAACTTTTTTCTTCCTCCAACTCTTTGCAAGGCTACAAACGATCCTTTAGTATTTATTAAAATTTCCCGAAATAAATTTCCGCGTTATTTAAACTTTTATTTTTCAATATGGGTGAAAAATATTGATCTTAGGGCTTACTTGATCAGCTGGCACACTCATCACATGGCCTTAATTGAGCTTCTTTTAAAATATTCTAAAAAAGTCATGTTGGTTATATTTGTAACTATCATGTTGTAAATTTCACGAATCCTTTTTATAACCTTTTGAAAGTTTTTACGGTTCGTTGAAAAAAATTTTTAATAAAAATCTCTATATTATTTCTTACAGACACCGACGTTGAGAGGCCACTTTTACGTCCAATATTAACACGGCCCCAACAAGCTGGCGAATTTGCTTCAAGTTCCAGCTATGGAGCTTCAAGTTCACAAAATCCACGTTGGTATATTATAATTTTTTTAGCTAATCAAAATTTGTTGCCATTAAGAAAAAATCTTCATTTTATTTCTTAACCGCCAATAAATATTTTTCGCTGAACGGCGTTGCCCCCTGAAGATATTTGAAAACAGTTTTGAATTTAAAATCAGAATCTTGTATTTTTAACCTATTAAATGGTCAATATGATGACAAAATAACATAATAGCCTAAAATAGATAAAGCATTCATCGAAATTTGGTGCCTTGGTTAATATTAACGGACTTTGAGATAACATTTGAGCTATCCTTAGTTCCGGCCAATACCAAATTTTTGGGAATCGTTAACAAACTTCTGGAATAAGAATCCCTCGATCAAATTTTACAGATCCACCTACACCACATCCACGATTCTTAAATGCTTCTGCCGAGCAGCAATGGCAAACTGGACAAATGCGTAAGTATATAATAATTTTTGGAACTAAGGCAAAAGTGCTCTGATTTAGATGAGAAAAATTACAATCGTTGATCCTCGAAGACCTCTGAAACAAGTTTCAAAATTCAACTTTTGAAATAAACATTCAGACAGGAAATAAATTTCGCATTTTTTTCTGGATATAATGTTTTAGATTTTTCATTTTAAATGCGAACCCGCAAACATTTTTTTTACAGAAAAAATGAATTTCTATATATTCTGGAACGACATAAACATTTACAAAATTTGCAGAAATTTATTATTGGAAGCCTTTAACAATTATGCAAAACCGGTGATCGCGTCTTCCAGGATTTTATTTTTTAAATTTAATTTTTATTTGATTAGAAAATGGCGATAAATTACAAAAGTATGCAATTTCTTGATGACATGAAATATTTAACAATTCCAATTAATCCAGCTTATGCTAATGATCAACTTAATTACTCATAGCTCTATATAAACTAGGCATTGTATAGTCCCTAGAAATCAGTAAAAATCGGATATAGCGAGCCTCGAGACATTTATTCCAGAAATTGATGCTGCACCGCTAATATGTGTCTGAAGTTATGGGGGGGGGGGGTGCTCACTTACAAGTGACAAAACAGGGGCCTATTTACGTTTAGATCTGGGCTATATTCAGTTGCGTTACGTTTGGGCAGGTCCAAGGTCAGCTTCAAAACCCCGACTGTCTCCGAGTTTGACTGTAAATATAATGCCTGGCACAAGGTAGGTATAGTATAGGCGTGAGTGTTATGAGGGGGGTTTTGGCATTCGTTGTAAACATTCTTGAATAGAAACCCCTATATTATGTTTTACAGATGGTTTTTCTAGATTGACTCCAATATTGCCTAGAACACCAGCTGGACACGAACCAAGTGGCTACTATGCTTCAACTTCTAGCAATGTAGCTTCAAGTTCCAGAAATCCACGTTAGTATATTATTTTTTTAACCTTGTAAAATGTCACTAAGATGGCAAAATAACATTAATTAGCAAATTTTGGAATTCGATAAAAAAATTATGGAATAAAAAGCGCTACATTATATTTTACAGTACCAGTTGCACCACCTCCAGGACTCTTTAACCCTTTAACACCGCAGCAAATGCAAGCAGGGCAGATGCGTAAGTGCATAATAATTTTTGTAACTAAGAAAAAACTGTTCTGATTTAGAAAAAAAAATCAAAACCGTTGGCCTTGAAGGCCTTTGAAGCAAGTTTTGAATTTCAAATTGAAAAATTAATATTATCATGAGAAATTAATTTCACTTTTTGCCTATAGATAAACTGGTACATCTTTTTCATTTTTAAAATAAATCCGAAAACCCTGTTTTTGCAATAAGAAATCTAATAAAAAAATCTAATTATTCAAGCTTATACTATATGTCGACTTAATAAATAATAGCTCTCTATGAGTATATCTTAAAGGGAAAGTATATAATCCAGGCATTATATATAATCCCGAGGAATCATATATAATACCCGGCACGAGGTTCTAGCCATAAAGATTCAAGTTATAGAAATCAACGTTAGTATATTATAATTTTTGAACTAAAAAACAAGCCAATAAATTGTTCTCGCTGAACGGCGTTGCCCCCGGCTGCCTTAAAAACAAGATTGGAATTTCAAATTGGAAAGTACATACTCTCACAGGAAAATAGCTAGAGCATTTTTTTCAACAAAAATTTAATAGCTTTCCTTATTTTAAAAATAAATTCTCACAACTCGTTTCTTAGAAAACCAATTTTTTAGAAATATATTAAAGGTTCTAGCGGGGTAGGTTTAGTAAAAACCCTCAATGCATTTTAGGTACTAAATTGCTGATTTTGCAACGACAACAATTGAGAGCAAAAGGAATGTTTTAAAAAATTCGGAAATATTTATAATATTTATAATCAATTTTTTATCAGGAGCGGCTAAAAGCCTCAACTTCCTGTTTTTAATGCGCTGAATCCGAATATGCCTCTGATGTCCATTTTATGGCATCAGGTCCCTATTTTTAATAATTTAAAAAAATAGTTAAAAATCTGGGTTTCTGTAAATATATAAGTGACGAAAAAATTAATTGCACTACTCGATTTTACGAAAAAAAGCATAACATTTAGGCATTGGACTAGTTAGGTATCACACTAGTATGTGCTTCTTTATAGTTTATAAAAAATTGTGTGGAAAAGATTGGTTTATTATATGACTTTTATGACAATTTTCTCTTAAAATCAAATGGTTCAAAACTTCTTTTTCCGCGGCTCACAAATTTAAAAATAATATCAAGATTGTTTATAATTTTTAAGGTAATGAAAAGGAGGACCTAATAGAGGATTTCAGAATATAAATTCCGATTCAGTATGTCGAAAACAGGAGAGAAGGGGCGCTTGTTCTCGCAAACAATAAATTTATTTTCGATGCCTATTTTTTAAATAATTAATTGATTAATCATTACTATTTGAATTTAAATTCAAATTGGCGTCATTTTGTCCCTTCTATTTTCAACAGCTCTTAAGGATTATCGTATACATAAATAATAGGCTATTTTTGTAAGGTTCGTATCTTTTTGAATTTCAAATGTTTTCATTATTGTTAAAGTACAAGTTTGCATTCTTCTTTTATAGATTCAAATGCTATGATGAGACCCCCTCCACCAGAAATTTATTCGAATTTTGAATATAATGGCCAAGATGTTAGTGTGTGGCTTAATGTGTTTGGAAAGCTGGTGAGGATTAGACTTACTGCCGGCAATATAGATATAACTCCAAAATTGAAACGCAAGTACACTATTGATAGATACTTGGAATTTGCACATAATATATTTTTTTCTGTGACAACGATGGAGCGTGGTAGCGAAAAGTTTATTGCAAGAATTGATAATGAACCAGAATTCAATGGGGATGGACGTAAGTATTTTTGAAGCTCAAAAAAGCCCAATTCTTGCTAAATCTGAATTTGGCCGAAAAAAGTATTGTTGCGACCGGTGCGAATTGACCCTTCTCCCCCTCCCCCCTCAAAAGGCAAATGGCGATTCAAAAAAATATTTGACAATTTTGAAGTGTGAAATGGCAGGCCTCAGACCCGCTCGAAAAATTAATTTCATTAAGGTGTTGCATTATAATTCGTTTAAATATATTGTTATTTAAAATTAATTGAGGAATGGGCTCGGGCACTGCGATAAATTATTTAAGAATATAATGTTTTGCAAGCTTTAATTGCTTTTGGCTGTTTTGAGTGTTTGTTAAAACAGACTGTTATTTAGGATGTATTTAGCAGTTTTATCTGGTGAAGCCATAACGAATTTGATTAACTTTTTTTGTTTATTTAAAGTTTCAAAGGAATTTAAATCAAATAGCATTTCTGATTTCAGTGAGGGGTTGTTTATAGGTGTTTAAAAAAATATATATTTGAAACGTTAAGGGAAGTCTTGTGAAGCCATAGTGTAAATCGCTTTAATTTGTAAACTTGTTTCAATTTTTATAAAATTTACTAACTGTGTGTTTAAAATTTCTTTTATAATACTCATATTGCTTAATGGCCGCATAATAATCATTTTTGCTTAAAAGATTTTTTGTTTATCTTGATATTTTTTAGTATGACGCCAATCTATCTATTCTGTTAATATGAATGCAACCAAATGCTACTGAAAATGATGTTTTTCTTTTTTTTTCATTTATAATACGCGGATCGGCGTAGAAAATTTACTTAGATGTCATTTTTAAATATTGTTAACGTTTTTTAAATTTTTTTTAATTATTCCGCTCGATAAAAATTGTGTATTTGAGCTGCCGTGCTATTGGCCGTGCTATTGGCTGCGCTGATATTGCCAAAATTAGGCCATGTTGTCAGATTTTATAATTAAGAAAAAATTTTTATTTGTAATCAGTAATATTCCTGGAGCTACCGTAAAGTGAGACTGAGCCATGCATGTGGGGAAAAACAGCGCACCCTTGATTCTGAATTTTTGAAAGTCGCATATTTCCCAAAATATTTTTAATTACCTTGAAATCTTTACAGTGATTAAAAATGTATTCACTCGTGTAAAAATATTTACAGTTTTTAAAAATATTATAAAATATTTACAGTTCTCGTAAATTTATTATAATCCGTTAGAATAAATTTAAAATCGTTTGGGCGAAATGAGCAGGCGGATGCAATAACTCGTTAGGCGCCCGAAACCGCATAGATGCATTATGCACTTGGGCCAATCTGTCGCTTAAAAGAAGTAACCGAAACGGAAAACAACGCACTATAAGCAACGTACTTTGTTTAAAAAAGGAATTTTTTTTTAATATCAAATTGATTTTGAACGAAAACTACGTTTCGCGCATAGTGGGGTGAATTGAAAAAAATGGAAATCAAAATAACTTGTAGGGCGCAATTCATTATCGAGTTTAGATTTTTTCTTAAAATTCAGTGTTCAACTTTAAAAAGAATTATGAGAGCCGATTTCTGAGTTTTTGTGTATTTAAATTTGTATATTGATGCAATAAGAGGATAAAACTATCCATTTTGACGATTTTATTTTTTTTCTTAAAAAAAAAATTTTCCCCTACTCAATATCGTTTGAATTTGATGCAAAAGGCTGTATGATAGAAAAAAAAATTGTTGACTTTTTCAGTTAAGTGTTCTAAACAAATTACATTAAAAAATAGCCAAATTCATTAATTGTTTGCTCGCAAAGTATAATTTGTTAGTATTTTTTAAAGAAATCATATAAAAAATGCCTATTATCGGCATTTATGGAGAAACGAAGATCTTTTTTTCTTCGGATTGTCCACAAAATATCTTGCCAGTGAAGTATAGAAACAAAAATTTGTTTTCTTATATTTTTTATGCTAATTTTTTAAACGAATGGGACTACGTGGGCCAATTGTTCGTCTTTTGTTTTTCATGAAATGACGTACAAATAAAATTGAAAACAAAAGAAAAACTAGTGTAACCTTGGGATTACTTAGGTCTCTGAGCAAAAAAGTTACATTTTTTCTAGTGAATTTCGATAATAAACATTTGTTTATCCGATTTATTAAAAGAATTATAAACAAATTTCAATTCACAAATTTTCTTCAACTAAAATCACTGTCAAGATATTTTGCACAGAATAAGAAGAAAAAAACTTCTTTTTTTTGCTTTTGAATACAGATAATAGGGATTTGTTTATATTTTTTTTCAAACAAAATAATAAACAAATTCCTTTTGATGAATTTTCTTTATTTAAAGTCACTGACAAGATAGTTTGTACAGAATAAGAAGAAAAAACCATTATTTTTTGCTCACAGATGCCGATAACGGGAATTTGTTTATATAATTTGCTTAAAAAAATATATATAAAGTGACAAATTTTCATGATCAATTGTCATTTTTACGATAAAAGCTAGCAATTTTAATGCAAAATTACATTTTGCGTGCAAACAATCCATCATTTCGGCCATTTGTTAATATAATTTGTTTATAAAAATTAATGGAAAAAGTCAATATTTTTTTTTATCACGGGGCCCTGTGCATTGAATTTAAGCAATATTAAACAGAGGAAAAATATTTTCAAGAAGATAAATAATAAAACCGTCATCATCCATATTTTTTGCTCTTTTGGCATTAACACAATAAATCAAATAAACAAAAATTATAAAATTCGCTCACATAATTCTGTTTAAAATTGACCGCTGAAGTTTTTAAAAAAATCCAAAATCGGTAATGAATTGTCGTGAATATAATTGCGTCATCTTTCAAAAAACCAGTAGAGATTTCACTAAATAGTTTAAATGAGTGCATGCAAATTCTTAAAAATTCTTAACATTCTCTAAAGCTCCTTGCAATTTTCAAAAATACCACAAAGCCTTTAACATCCTTTAAAATCTTTCATAATCCTAATTTAAGAAAATCTTTGCAATACTATGGATTTTGCTTTAATTTCTGAAAAGAACATGGAATCTTTGAAATAGTATTATATCCCTTAATTGACTATTCTGCAATCCCTTAGATCATTGATTTCTGAAATAAAATGATATATCATTTTTTGAAATAATACGTCTGTGTCGCGATTCGAGAAATGGGACCTACTAGACAAAAAAATCGATTTTCGGATTATAATGGATTCTATAAGTTCTTCAACTGATCTTTCTGGGCGTGCAACTAGAATTTTTGTATCTGCATTCTTTCACAAGATATAAATCATTTTAAAAAAATTCTATGAACGCGTGCGGACCGGCAGCTTGACGCATAATCTCTTTTTCTTCTTCAACGACTTCCCCCACTACTCGCCGCGTCCTCTGCGTAAGGCTCTACCTTCGATGATGGCGAAACCCAAAGGGATGATTTAGTTAATCCTGAACCAACAATTGTTAAAAACAAAATATTAATGTTTCTCTTTTCCCTTTTTTATTTATTTGAATAACACTTTCGTTCCGCAACACTGCTCCAAGCCAGGTTGCTGATCCACCTCTCTAGCAATCACCCCAAGTGAAGACCCTCACAAAGTCGTCATGTGAGGTTCCCCACTTAAGTCCATTAGTTTCCAAGGTCGTATGTTTCAGGGGTTATTCACTCTACTGACACTCTTTTTATTAACTATTTTACGCCATAATTTTCTGTCCTGGAATACTTCTCTAGCTCCTTTTACATGCATGCATTGTTTCATGTAAGCTCTCGTATTTCAGTGGCTTCTTATGTCTCGTCTAGCTAGGGACACATTTGAACATTCTAACAATTCTTTCTGCGGCCTGCCTCTGGACACTCTGCCATTTAATTTACCTTGATAGTCTTCGTTACTCTCTTCCTTTAATACAATATTGCATAGCGTTTTCTTACTCTCTCCTTCAAATACCATAGTTTCTGTTTTATGTGCGTTAATTTTGAGACATATGTACTACATGCGCTAATTATTTGTAATGAACAGATCCCTTTCTAAGCATAATCCAACTAATTTATCTCTGTTCTAGTTTGTTCTTGGAACCCCAAAATTACCTTGTACTTTTTCTGTATCCTGATTTTGGATGCCTACCCATCCATTCATATCTACTAGCAGAATTCTTCTTTCGCCACGATCGCAAATATTTATTGTGGCATTTAAAGTATCCCAGAAGGCGTCTTTTAATTCTCTAGGATCACTATCAACTGGCGCGTAGCATGCTATGATAAATAATCTTTTGATTGCTACTTTCATTCTAGACCACAGCAGTCTGGGAGATCCGAAATCATAATCTCCGAGATGCTGCTTCGCTCTTTTATCGAAAATCAGACCTACTCCTTGCTTATCAATGTGATTCAGTATCTTGCATATTTTTTCGTAATTCTTTTACCTTGCGATCATTCACCCTCCTAGCATTTCAAACATCCAGTCTCCATTCGTCGCCTGAAACTTCACCTTCAAATTTACAGTGTGCATGCCTTTTGCCAATTAAAGTTTTAGTCATTTCCGAGACTATGTAATAATTTGTGCCATTCATTGTTTATATTATACGCCCAACTACCACCTTTATGACTGGAAGCGAAACAGTCGTCTTGGGATTTTATTTACAGTCTGTCAGGTTAAAGCATGGGTGGCTTTACTCGCAGTCGGTAAGGTGTATCGACATGATTTTGGTGTCAAAATATTAAGAAGAGCTCCCTCTTTCATGCTTTTTGATTTA